>NW_022589708.1:56533263-56738575 GCF_004348235.1 Phoca vitulina | reverse complement strand
ATATATATATATATAAAATAGTCATCCTAGCAGCTGTGAGGTAATAGCTTGCTGTGGTTTTAATTTGCATCCTCTTTTTGATTGGTGATGTTGAGCATTTTTCGTATGTCAATTGGCCATTTGTTTGCCTCTTCTGAGAAGTATATATTCAGTTCCTTTGCCTATTTTTTGAGTTATCTGGGTGGGTTTTTTGTAGGTTTAGGTTATTTTGTTTGTTTACTATTGAGTGGTAAGAGTTCCTCACATATTTTGGATATCAACCCTTTATCAGGTGTATGGTTTGTAAATATTCTTTGGGTTGCCTTTTCATTTTGGTGATTGTTTCCTTTGCTGTGAAGCAGCTTTATAATTTGATGTAATCCTACATGTTTAGTTCTGCTTTCATTGCCTATGCTTTTGGTGTCATATCCAAAAATCATTGCCAAGGCCAGTATCAAGAAAGTTTTTCCCTGTGTTTTCTTCAGAGTTTCTTCAAAGAGTTTTCTTCAAAGAGGTTTCAGGTATTAAAGTCATTTATCTCTTTTGGAATTGACCTCTGTGTGTCATGTAAGAAAAGGGTCCAATTCATTCTCTTGCATGTGGATATTCAGTTTTCCCAACTACTTACTAAAAAAAAAATATATTTACCCATACTGTATTCAACCTTGTTGAAGATCAGTTGACTGCATATGTAGGGGATTATTTTCGAGCTCTCTATTCTATTCCATTGGTCTATGTGTATTTCTATGCCAGTCATATTGTTTTAATTATTCTAGTCTAGTAGTATAATCTCAAATCAGGAAGTATAATGCCTCCAGTTTTGTTTCTCTTGTCCAAGACTGCTTTGGCTATTGATTTTCTTTTTTGTTTTGTTTGTTTTTTTGTGGATCCTTAGGGACTCTCAGATAGATTTGTTTTTCTATTGGGATTTCTATAGGGATTTCATTGAATCTATACACCACTTTGGGTAGCATAAACAGTATTAAGTTTTCCAATTTGTGAACATAATGTCTTTCCCTGTATTTGTGTATGCTTTAATTTCTTTCATCAGCATCGTATAGTTCTCAGTGTACATCTCTTTCACCTCTTTGGTCAAGTTTATTTCTAAGTATTTTGTTTTTCTTTTTGATGCTATTATAAGTGGGACTGTTTTAGTTCTAAGTTTGATCACCACCATTTTTTCTATTGCTTTTACATTCTTGATTTTCTCTGCTCTAATCTTAAAG
The DNA here is from genome assembly GCF_004348235.1 of Phoca vitulina. Taxonomy (NCBI): domain Eukaryota; kingdom Metazoa; phylum Chordata; class Mammalia; order Carnivora; family Phocidae; genus Phoca; species Phoca vitulina. The sequence goes on along the minus strand of NW_022589708.1, from coordinate 56,737,370 downwards.
TTTTTATTTAAATTCCAGTTACTGTTAACACAGTATAATATTAGTTTCAGGTGTACAATGTGATTCAATGGTTCTCACAAGTGCACTCCTTAATCTCCATCACCTACTTAACTCAACCCCATCCCCCACCCCCTGGAACCATCAGTTTGTTTTCCATAGCTAACAGTATGTTTCTTGGTTTGCCTTTTTTTTCTCCCCTTGCTCAATTGTTTCTTAAATTCCACATGCGTGAAATCATATGGTATGTCTTTCTCAGACTTATTTTACTTAGTATTATACTCTAGCTCCATCCATACTAATGCAAATGGCAAGACCTCATTCTTTTTTATAGCTGAGTAATATTCCACTGTATTTATACCACATCTTCCTTATCCATTCATCAGTCAATGGACACTTGGTCTGTTTCCAAAATTTGGCTATTGTAGATAATGCTGTTATAAACATAGGGATGCATGTATCCCTTTGAATTAGTATTTTTGTATTCTTTGGGCAAATACCTAGTAGAATAATTGCTGGGTCATAGGGTAGTTCTATTTTTAACTTTCTGAGGAACCTCCATACTGTTTTCCAGAGTAGCTGCACCAGTTTGCATTCCTACCAATAGTGCAAAAGGGTTCCCCTTACTCCACATCCTCACCAACACCTGTTGTTTGTGTTGATTTTAGCCATTCTGACAGATATGAGGCGATACCACATTATAGTTCTGATTTGTGTTTCTGCTCTAATCTTTATTTCCTTTCTTCCCTAACTTTGAACTTACTTTGTTCTTTTTTATTTCCTTGAGGTCTAAATTTGGGTTGGGATCCTTTTTTATCATAGGCATTTATTGCAGTAAACTTCCCTCTTAGTACTGCTTATCTTGTATACTGTAAGATTTAGTGTATTTTCATTTATATTTGTATCAAAATTTTCTAATTTTTTTTTTTTTTTTTACTTTTGGCTTCTTCTTTGGCCTATTGGTCTTTCAAGAGTGAGTTAACTTCCATTAGTTTGTGAATTTTTCCATTTTTCTTTTATGAATAATTTCTAGTTTCATTCCACTATGATCAGAAAAGATACTTGGAATGCTTTCAGTCTCCTTAAATTTTTTAAGGCTTATGACCTAGCATGTGATTATCCTAGGGAATGTTTCATATGTACCTGAGGAGAATGTATTCTGCTGCTCTTTAGGTGGAATATTCTGTGTATGTCTGTTGGGTCTATTTGGTCTGTAATATTGCTTAAGTCTGCTTTTTCATTATTGATTTTCTGTCTGGATGATTTATCCATTACTGAAAGAGGGGTACTAAAGTCTCCTACTGTTTTTGTATTGCTGTCTATTTTCCCCTTGAGTTCTATCAATGTTTGTTTTACATAATTAGGTGCTCTGATATTAGATACATATATAAAAGCTATACTTTCCTATTAAATTGACCACTTTATCATTATGTAATGACTTTGCTTGTCTTTTGTGACTCTTTTTCACTTAAAGTTTATTTTGTTTGATATAAATACAGACACCCTGCTCTCCTTTGGTTACCATTTGCATAGAATATTTTTTTTCCATCCGTTCACTTTCACCTTATTTGTGTCTTTAAATCTAAAGTGAGTCTCTAGTAAACAGCATACAGTTTAATCTTATTTATCTATTCAACCACTCTGTACCTTTTATTAGTAAGATTAATACATTTAAAGTAATTACTGATAAGAACTTAACCTTTGTCATTTTGTTTTCTGTCTGCTTTGTAGTTCTTTTCTTCCCCCATTTCCCTTTTTGCTGTCTTGATTTGATGATTTTTCTATACTCTTTTCTCTTTTTTGTAGCTACTATAGGTTTTTCCTTCGTGGTTACCATGACACTTACATAAAACTTCTTTTCACAGTCTAAAGCTGATAATAATTTAACTTCAACCACATACAAAACTACACTTTTACTTCTCTCAGTTTGTTACTGATATTAGAATTTGTTTATATTGTGCATTAACCATTTTTTGTGGTTATAGTTAATTCTTAATATTTTTGTCTATGTTTATACTAGGGTTAACTGTGATTTATTCATCACCAAATCAGTATGTTATTCTATATTTGCCTAAATATTTACTTTTTCCAATGAGATTTAGACTTTCATATGTTTTTGTGTTGTTATTTGACAGGCTTTCATTTCAACTTGAAGAACTCCTTGTAGCATTTTTTTTGTAGTGGTGATAAACTCCCCCAGTTTTGTTTTTTGTTTTTTTTTTTTTAAATCTGGATAAGACCATCTCTCCATTTTTAAGGGATACTTTTGTCATCTCTAGCATTCTTAGCTGACAGTTTTTTTCTTTCAGCACTTTAGATCTCACTCCCTTGCCTGCAAGGCTTCCGCTGAGAAATTCACTGATAGTCTTATGGGAATTCCCTTGTATATAAGGAGTAGCTTTTTTGTTTTTATTGTTACTTTCAAAAATCTCTGATTTTTGACAATTATAATGTCTCAGTATAGACTTCTTTAACCTTTGTTAATCTGGATGTTCATTTCTCAACAGAGATTTGGGTAGTTTTCAGCCATTTTTTTTAAATAAACTTTCTGCTCTTTTCCCTTTCTCTTCTTGAGATTCCCATCAGGTGTAATTGAGTCTGTTATTGGTGTCTTGTAAGTCCCATAGGCTTTGTTCACCCTTTTTCATTCTGTTTTGTTTGTTCGTTTCTCTAACTGGGTAGTTTCAAATAACCTATCTTTGCATTACCTACTTTTTTTTTTTCCTTCTGCTTGATCAAGCCTATTGAATTTTTTTCAGTCATTGTATTCTTCAGCTCCAAAGTTTTTTTCTTTTTTCTCATTTCCATCTCTTTGCTGAACTTCTCATTTTATTCATATATTGTTTTCATGATTTAGTTTAGTTGTCTATTTCTGTTCTCTTGAGTTTAAGACTATTATTTTGAATTCTTTGTCAGGCAGTTTGTAAATCTTGTTTAGGATCTGCAGTAAAGCTTTATTTTGTTCCTTTGGTGGTATTATGTTTCCCTTATTCTTCATTATCGTTATAGCCTTGTGTTGGTGTCTGAACATCTGGGGAAAGAGTCACCTCTTCCAGTCTTTGCAGGCTGGCTTTCCCCATTCAGCCTGGCCAGAGATTCTGGGTGGGCCAGCTGGTGGGGTCCATGGGCAGCCTGCTGCCATGGTCCACAGGCAAACAGGTCTGCTGCTCTGGTCCTCAGGTGGGCACGCCTGGTCCTGGGACCTGCAAGTGAGCAGACCTGCTGCTAGAGGCTGCAAGCAAGCCTGCTACCAGAACCTCAGACCAGCTATTGATCTGCACACTGGTTGCTGAGCTCTCCCTCCCCTTTCCTCCGTTCTTAGCTACCCCCAGGTGATCTAACTGTACCAAATTCCCTCAGTGTTTTGGGTGAGGAATGACAGAAGCAGGCCTCTCGGGTGGTGCCCCCAAAGGCTAAGGAAGTCAAATATTCACTTTATTTCTCTTTTTCCTGTATAGGAGGATTTATGGCTAAGGGGATCTCTTTGAGCACTATGTGATGCTTGCTTAGGGGAAGAAAATGATGCAGGTAAAGTCAAACTGTTCTTCTTACCCTTTCAGTGTTTTTTAAAGTTGTTTCTGTTTGCTCCATGGGAGTGTTATAATCTCTCATCTGGATTCCAGAGCTCTCATGAAGTTTTCATGTGTGAATAGTTGTTAAATTAGTATTTTTGTGAGGGATGAAGGCTGAAACTCCCTATTTATGCCATCTTGTTGATGTCACTCTCTTCATACTTACGACACTCTATTACAAGTGATATTTTTTCCCATACAATATATGTTCTATTTCTAATAAAAATACTGACAAGATATAAAACCATTTTTAAAAGGCCAAATTTCAAACTATGTATTTATGTTGTGTGATATCAATTAACAATTTCAGACTTCCTGAAAAAGCAATTCAAATGGACCAATATTTTATTAGTGGGCATTTCTTAATAGTAGCTTTCCTTTAGAGAGAAGGAATTTCTACAGTAATTTCTTAGAACCTTAATAATTCAGAAAGTGCTTTGTCAATATTTATACCTTTGACAAGAAGGCGATTTTAACTAAGATTGCCTCTGAAGCTCATCTTAACTTGGTCAGAGTGTTGACCAATCCCTTCTAGATTTAAAATCATAGATCTCCTAAAATGCAAAACTAAAATAGTCTAAAGAAAAATATTAGAAATGCCAAATGAATTACTTATTCACACTTTTGCTAAAAGAGTTTGGGGAACATTTCCAAACACTAAAATACTGAAGTAAAGAAGGGAAAAAGCAAGTAACAGAGAAGATCAATCAGAGCTACCAAATGTTCTAAGATGTCCCACAGACCCAGAAACTCTGATTCTGGTAAGTAGGATATTATGAGGTAAGAATACACTGAACATTCTTTTTCTCTTACAAAAGAATCAATGATAACAAGAAATATCTTTCAAAATAGCTATATTCAGAGCATTACCCAGAGAGAAGCTAGAGTTAAAAGCTCAGAGCTGGCTTTGCAACCAAAAGCATTACCTTGTTCAGTCTCAATTTAGATCTTACTTATAATCCTAGTAAAATGCCACTCTTGTGATAATGCCAAATCCCAAGGAAACTTTCTATAGAATTGTTTGCCTGAGTTATTCTTATTTGACCTACTTTTCACTGCCAAGAGGAAAGGCAGTTATGCCCCACTCCTCCTCAAAATGACTCCTTCCCTTCAGTGTAGTGAAGCAGAAAGAGCATGGGCTTCTCTACTAGATGTATGTCTATGGGCTTCACTTTCTTGACCTATAAAATGGAAAGAATGATTCCATGTACGGTTGTTGTGAGGTTTAAATGAGATAATATAAATCAAGCATGTGGGATGCAGAAGATGTTTAATAAATATTAGTGTTCTATGTCCAATTGGTCTAACTTTGGTGAGCAATTAAGTTCTTCCACGTGGTTGTCAAATAAGAGTTACAAATTCATCCATCAAAAGAATATTTAGAATTTAGCAAGAGGCTCTGAGGATTTATAAGACTTCTGGGCACCAACAGCACTTACAAAAGTGCAATTCTGGATGTTCTTCAACACATATTTCTTTTCTTTTTTTTTTTTTTTTTTTTGCCAGTACTGAAAACACAAAGATCAATAACATAGTACTTTTCCTCAATGAAAGTAGGATAGAAGGACAGACATCTTGCTACCTCTTTTCTATTTCTCAGAGGATAGCAACAGGATAGTGCAAGGACAAGAGTAAGAGATAAATTTTTGATAGAAGGAATGCAAAAATCATACTCCTCAAAGAAGAAAAGAGAAGGGAATTTCCTTCCAGCATACCTCTTGGTTGTGGACTTTTTGGCAGGAAGATTAAGCAATCTTCTGAACCCTGCCCTGATCCTTGCAATGATGGGCTGGGCTGTGAGGCTCCTAGAACCTTTAGCACAAGATATTTTTTTTTTTTTTTAATTTGTACAAGGACTACTTCTGCATTGATGACATCTTTGACTCCAGAAAACTGAGAAGGGTTCAGTTCAGGCTCAAATAAGAGAAAGCCAACTGCTAATTCCACAGAAATAGTTTTAGCACAAGCAAAGAGGTAAAGGGAATCTTCAGATGTCTTACTGTCCAGCCTAATTCATCAGGGTGGGAAAGGAGACAGTTTCTAGTAAGAATTGCTGTCTAAAGAATGTATATTTGGCTGAACTATGCCTGGTTCTGTATCTTGTGGAAACCTGAGAAAGAAAATGAGAAAATCCAGCAGTAGTAAATAGATATTGGCCTTTGTAATTTCTTATTGCTGCTGAAACAAACTGCCACAATTTGATGGCTTAAAACATCATAAATTTATTATCTTAGAGTTTTGGGGGTCAAACATTAGAAATTAGTCTCAGTGGGCTAAAATTAAGGTGTCAGCAGAGCTATATTACTCTGGTTCTAAGGGAGAAATTTTTTTTCTTTTCCTCCAGCTTCTAGAGGCCACTTACATTCATTCCTTAGCCCCTTCATTTTCAAAGTCAGCAAACTAACATATTCAAATTTCTTTCTCTCTTTAATGCTTGCTACCAAGACTATATCTCCTTCCTAGATTCTTACCATGTGTCTCTCTCTTATGAGAACCCTTGTGATTACACTGGGCCTAGATAATCAAGGATGATCACTCCATTTCAAGATCCTTAACTTGATTATATCTGCAAAACCTTTTTCTATGTATTCTAAGATCACATATTCGTAGGTTTCAGGGATTAGGGATATTTAGGAGGTCATTATTCTGCATACTATAGCCAGGATCTGAGAACGAAGATATTATAGCATTAACAGAAGCACAAAAATAAACACTGCAATAAGCAAAACTGGGATTTCACCTTTGCCTTTATATCATTATGTAAACACATTTGCCTTTCACCTGATGAGTAAGCAGGTCCGCCACAATAAACTGTTTTTAGCCCCGCTGCCAAGGGGAGAGACTTATTTTGTGAGATACTGTAAGATTCTATTATTTATCCAAACCCTGTCCCTGTCCCTTACCAGTAACCTTGACTCTGCACATTTACTACTTAATGATTACTTGCATTGCTTATAATGTAGTCCAGCCACTGGAGGATCACGATCAATTTCTCTGTCCATCTATTTATCCTTTGCTTTTCTTGACCCAACTTCTGATAGATCCAAGTTTGTGAGTTCAGATTTCCCTCACCTTTGGCTCTACCTAGACATGAACTAGGAGCAAATTAAGCACACTGTTTCTCTCTTTTGCCACTCATTGGAAGAGTAATGGAAGCAGCTGTCACTGCAGCCATTTCACTTCCATGTTTCATCTATATAATGCCACTCTTCTCATACATAAACATCTCATTGGAGATAATGTGCTGGAAACAGATGTTTATAGGTTGCCCAGTTATCAGAAATCTGTCCCTAGTTGGTTGCACTGTGGAAAAGCTGTGAATCTAGACCTCTGGTTGGCAAGGAAACAAAAATATCCATAGGAGGCTATTAAGGAAATCTCCTATTATCCTCAAACCTGACAAAGACAAGGAACTGAAAACAACAGATATTAACTATCCCAACTTAAAGATGTGAGAGCTGTCAGTGGATAGAGCCTGTTTCTTCCTTACAAGTTTCAGCTTGTCTTATGGTGAAAGTACATCAATTCAAATGTGTACTACACAATATAGATACTATTTTGAAAGTTGCATCAACTAAGAAGAACAACTGCATATGTCCTATAAAATAACTGTAGGTTGGGGGGGGTAGATAAACATAAAGATGCAGAATTTATGTCATCAATGAGGAGCCTGGGAAGATGGTGCAGTAGGAGGTCCCTGAGCTCATCCCATCCCACATTTACAACTAGATATCATCCACATCCAAGTAAATAAACCAGAGACTGAATTGAATAATGGCAGAACAAATTCTACTGCTAAATGTAAATAAACTGCATCTGAAAGATTAGGAAGGTCAGAGTGAGAGGGAAGCTGCGTACAGGAGGAAGGGAGCAGCACAAAAAGATAGGTCAGAGAAACAGTCCTTGTACCAGGGAACTCATTTTGGGGGGAGAGGGGGAAGAGACTAATCCCCATAACATTTGGCTTTGGAAACCAGGAGGGCTGAGTTCCATGAGTGTGTATAACCCACAGGACTTGGAGCCTGGGTTTTTAAAGGTCAGATGACTCAGCACTGGGAAAGCTGGGAAGGCCAGTGATAGCTGGGTCACTGCTCTTAAAGAGACAGCAACCTGCACGGAGAGGCAACATAAAAATGGCAGCCTACACAATGCCAGGGGGCAGGGGCATGGCAGGGTGGGGAGGAGGAACACAGATCTGTTCATACTAATTTCAGAGCATGTTGGGGGACTTCTCCCAAAATGAGGGAGCTGGTAAGTGACACTTTCCTCCCCGACCCCCAGCATAAACATGGGGCCATTTGTGGGAGGTGTTGCTGCACAGATACTTGCTACCTAATCTGCTAGCAGTGTGCCATGCCCATGAGTTCTTCTAAGGTCGTGCCCACTCCAGACCTGCTAGCCTCAGCCCTGGGCTCAGGGCAAATTTTGTTAAAGTTGCACTTGTGCCACACCCAGCCCTGGGGCCCCAGTAACCCTCATGCAGCTCTCAGCCACTGCAGTGCTTTGAGGGACCTGGCATAGGACTAGTGGCCCATACAAGTTTTGCTAACACTTACGCCCTGCTCTCAAGTTCCCACCCCCTCAGAGCTGGCTTGCCTGGGACCCACTAAAACCACAGAAAGCAAGCATAGCCCACAACAGGTAGAGTGTCAGTGCAGACAACTGCATGGAAAGGAAAAGTGACTCAGACACAACAGCAGAGCATAAGAAACACATAGGATATTTTCCTAAAGTGACAAGTTCTGGTGAACAGGGGATACTGCACTGCAGGGCACTCCAGGACCTCTTCTTCATAAAGTCACTACTTTCAAAAACAGAAGACATAGCTGACTTCCTTAACACAGAGAAACAGAGAGGCAGACAAAATAAGGAGACAGAAAAATTTATCCCAAATGAAAGACCAGGACAAGGCCATGGCCAGAGATCTAAGTGAAACAGATCTAAGTAACATGCCTGATAGAGAATTTAAAGTAATGATTATAAGGATACTCACTGGACTTGAAAAAAGAGGGGAAGGCATCAGAAATAAGGAATAACATAGCAGACATAAAGGTCTTATAAATGCAACAAGAAACACTCTTGATGGAATGAACAGCAGGATGGAAGAAGCAGAGGAACAAATTAGTGACCTAGAAGACAGAGTAATGGAAAATAACCAAGCTGAACAAAAGAGAGAAAAAAGAGTTATGTAAAATGAGCATAAACTTAGAGAACTCAGTGACCCTATTAAATGTAGGAACATTTGTATTTTAGGAGTCCCAAAAGCAGAAGAAGAGAGAAAAGGGGACAGAAAAATTATTTGAAGTAGTAATAGCTGAAAACTTCCCTAATCTGGGGAAACAGATATCCAGATCTAGGAGGCACAGAGAACCTCCAACAAAACTGAAAAAAGCAGACCCAGGACACCTGGATGGCTCAGTCAGTTAAGCAACCGCCTTCAGCTCAGGTCATGATCTCAGGGTCCTGGGATCCCACATCTGGCTCCTTGCTCAGTGGGAAGCCTGTTTCTCCCTCTCCCTCTCTTTCTCTTTGACAAATAAGTAAATAAAATCTTAAAAAAAAAAAAAAAAAAGCAGACCCACACCAAGACACATTGTAATTAAATTTACAAAATATAGTGATAAAGAAGAAAAAAATTAAAAGCATCAAGACAAATAAGTCAGTAACTTACAAGGGAAGCCCATAAGGCTAGCAGAAAATTTTTCAACAGAAGCTTTGTAAGCCAGAAGAAAGTGGCATGATAAATTCAAAGTGCTGAATGGGAACAATCTGTGGCCAAGAATACTCTATCTAGCAAGGATATCATTCAGAAGAGAAGCAGGGATCAAAAGTTTCCCAAACAAAAACTAAAGGAATACATGACTACTAAACCAGCCCTGCAAGAAATAAAGGGTACTCTTTGCGTGCAAAAGAGACCAAAAGTGAGAGCATGAAAAGTAAAAAACAAAAAAGTGGTAAAAAGAACTATGGCTGTAAACAGTCAGTCAAGGAACTCACAAAAAAGCATATAAAATATAATTACATATACCTAAAATGTGGGAGGAGATGAGAAAAGAATGGGTTCAAGGTTAAATAACCATCCACTTAATACAGACTGCTATATGCAGATGACAGTAAGAACACACCTAACGGTAACCATGTATAAAAATCCACTAATACATATGGCAAAAATAAAGAGAAAGAAATCTAAATATATCACTAGGAAAATAAGCAAACCATGAGAGAAAGACTAGAGGATCAAAGAGTATCTTCAGAAATAACCACAAATAATAAAATGACAATAAGTACATATCTATCACTAATTACTTTGAATGTAAATGGAGTAAATGCTCCAAAAGACATAGGGTGACAGAATGGATAAAAAACAAACAAAAACCAACAAAACAACAAAAAACAAACAAGACCCATTCGTAGGCTACATACAAGAAACTCATTTTAGATGTAAAAACACCTGCAGATTGAAAGTGAGAAGATGGAGGGGCGCCTGGGTGGCTCAGATGGTTAAGCGTCTGCCTTCGGCTCAAGGTCATGATCCCAGGGTCCTGGGATTGAGCCCCACATCAGGTTCCTGGCTCAGTGAGGAGCCTGCTTCTCCCTCTCCCTCTGCCTCTCTCCCTGCTCATGCTTTCTCTCTCTATCTCTGTGTCTCAAATGAATAAATAAAATATTAAAAAAAAAAAAAAGAAAGTGAGAAGATGGAAAAACATTTACCATGCAAATGGACATCAAAAGAAAGCTGGAGGGGTGCCTGGGTGGCTCAGTCAGTTAAGTGTCTGCCTTTCGCTCAGGTCATGATTGCAGGGTCTTGGGATCGAGCCCCACATCAGGCTCCCTGCTTAGCCTCTCCCTTGGCCTAGAGTTCCCCCTGCTTGTGCTCTCTCTGTCAAATAAAGAAATAAAATCTTAAAAAAAAAAAAAAAAAAAAGCTGGAGTAGCAATACTTACATTGGTCAAAATAGACTTTAAAACAAAGACTGTAACAAGACAAAGAAGGGCATTATATAATAATGAGGACAATCCAAGAAGATATAACAATTGTAAATATTTATGTACCCAACATAGGTGTACCCAAATACACAAAGCAGTTAATAACAAAGGAACTGATCGATAATAATATAATAATAGTAGGGGACTTTAAAACCCCACTTACATCAATGGATAGATCATTTAAACAGAATATCAACAAGGAAACAATGACTTTGAATGACATGATGGACCAGATGGCTTTAACACATATATTCAGAAATTCCACCCTAGAACAGTAGAATGCACATTCTTTTCGAGTGCACATGGAACATTCTCCAGAATAGATCACATATTAGCTCACAAAAGAAGCCTTAACAAATTCAAGAAAATCAAAGGCATACCATGAATCTTTTCTGTCCACAATGCTAGGAAACTAGAAATCAACCACAAGAAAAAATCTGAAAAGAACACAAATAGAGGTTAAATAACATGCTACTAAACAATGAATGGGTCAACCAACAAATCAAAGAGGAAATTTAAAAAAATATATGGAGACAGATGAAAATGAAAACACAACAGTCCCAAATCTATGGGATGCAGCAAAAGCAGTTCTAAGAGGGAAGTTTATAGCAACACAGGCCTACCTCAAGAAGCAAGAACAATCTCAAATGAACAACCTAACCTTACAATTAAAGGAACTAGAAAAATAACAACAAACAAAACAAAGATTAGAGCAGAAATAAATGATATATGAACTAAAGCAATAGAATAGATCAATGAAACCAGGAGCTGTTTCTTTGAAAAAAATCAGTAAAATTGATCAACAAACAAGTTTGCTGGAGGGGAGATGTGTGGGTAATGGGTTAAATGGGTGATGGGTATTAAAGAAGGCACCTATTGGGATGAGCATCGGGTGTTATATGTAAGTGATAATCAATAAACTACTCCTGAAACCAATACTATACTATATGTTAACTAACTTTAAATTAAAAAAAAGAAAAAGAAAAAATAAAATTGATAAACCTTTAGCCAGACTTACCAAGAAAAAAAGAGAAAGGACTCAAATAAATGAAATCACAAATGATAAAGGAGTAATTACAACACCACAGAAAAAATAATCATAAGAGATTATGAAAAATTATGTGCCAACAAATTGGACAAGCTAGATGAAATGGATAAATTCCTAGAAACATATAAACTACCAAAACTGAAACAGGAAGAAATATAAAATTTGAACAGACTGATAACCAGCAAAGAAATTAAATCAGTAATCAAAAAATTCCCAATAAAAGTCCAGGACCATATGGCTTCACAGGTGAACTCTATACCAAACATTTAACTAAGAGTTAATACCTATTCTACTCAAACTACTCCAAAAAATAGAAAAGGAAGGAGAAGTTCCAAATTCATCCTATGAGGCCAGCATTACCCAATACCAAACCAGATAAAGACATTACTAAAAAAGAGAACTACAGAGTAATATCCCTGATGAACACAGAGGCAAACATCCTCAAAAGAATAGCAGCAAATGGAATTCAACAATACGTTAAAAAAAAATCATTCACCATGATCAAGTGAGATTTATTCTTGGGATGCAAGTGTGGTTCAATATTCACAAATCAATGTTATACATCACATCAATAAAAGAAAGGATAAGAACCATATGATCATTTCAATAGACACAGAAAAAGCATTTAACAAAGTACAACCTCCCTTCATGATAAAAACCCTCAATAAGGTAGGTTTAGAGGGAGCATACCTCAACATAATAAAGGCCATATATGAAAAACCCTTAGCTAACATCACCCTCAATGGGGGAAAAACTGAGAGCTGGACCTCCTGACCAGAAACAAGACAAGAATGTCCACTCTCACCACTTTTATTCAACAGAGTACTAGAAGTTCTAGCCACAGCAATCAGACAACAATAAGAACTAAAAGGCATCCAAATCAGTAAGGAAGAAGTAAAACTCTAATTGCAGATGCCATGATACTCTATAAAGAAAATGCTAAAGACTCCACCCAAAACCTGCTAGAACTGTTAAAAAAAAAATCAGTCAACTTGCAAGATACAAAATGAATGTACAGAAATCTTTTGCATTTCTATACACTAATAATGAAGCAACAAAAAGAGAAATTAAGGAATCAATCTCATTTACAATTGCACCCAAAATAATAATACACTTAGGAATAAACCTAATAAAAAAAACTAGAAAACACTGTTAAAAGAAACTGATGATGATGTTCATGGATCTGAAGAACAAACATTGTTAAAATGACTATACTACCTAAAGAAATCTACACATTTAATGCAATCCCTACCAATATACCAACAGCATTTTTTTTTTTTTAAGATTTTATTTATTTGACAGAGAGACACAGCAAGAGAGGGAACACAAGCAGGGGGAGTGGGAGAGGGAGAAGCAGGCTCTCCCCTGAGTGGGGAGCCCGATGCGGGGCTCGATCCCAGGACCCTGGGATCATGACCTGAGCCGAAGGCAGACGCTTAACAATTGAGCCACCCAGGCACCCCCCAACAGCATTTTTCAAAGAACTAGAACAAACAATCCTAAAATTTGTATGGAACCACAAAAACCTGGATTAGCCAAAGCAATCTTGGGAAAGAAAAGCAAAGCTGGACGCATCATAATTATGGACTGTAAATTATATTACAAAGCTGTAGCAATCAAAACAGTATGGTACACAGAAAAACATACATTAATCAATGGAACAAAACAGAAAACCTAGAAATGAACCCACAACTATATGGTCATTTAATCTTCAACAAAGCAGTAAAGAATATTCAATGGGAAAAAGTCTCTAACAAATGGTATTGGAAAACTGGACAGCAACATGCAAAAGAATGAAACTAGAGCACTTTGTTACACCATATGTGAAAATAAATTTAAAAATGGATTAAAGACCTAAATGTGAGACCTGAAACCATAAAAATTCTCAAAGAGAACACAGGCAGTAACTTCTTTGACATTGGGTGTAGCAACATTTTTCTAGATAGGTTTCCTAAGGCAAGGGAAACAAAAGCAAAAATAAATTATTGGACTATATCAAAATGCAAAACTTTTGCACAGCAAAGGAAATAATCAACTAAATTAACAGGCAACCTATGGAATGGAAGAAAATATTTGCAAATGACATACCCAATAAATAGTGTCCAAAACATGTAAAGAATTTATACCCCTCAACACCCAAAAAATGAATAATCCAATTAAAAAATGAGAAGACATGAACAGACATTTCTCCAAAGAAGACATACAGATGGCCAATAGGCACATGAAAAGATGCTCATCACCGCTTACCGTCAGGAAAATGCAAATCAAAACTACAATGAGCTATCATTTCACACCTGTCAGAATGGCTAAAATCAACAACACAAGAAACAACAGGTGTTGGTGAGGATGTGGAGTAAAAGGAACCCTCTTGCATTGTTGGTGGGAATACAAACTGGTGCAGCCACTGTGGAAAACAGTATTTGAAGCTACTCAAAAAATTAAAAAATAGAACTACCCTACGAGCCATGAATTGCACTACTGGGTATTTACCCAAAGAATATGAAGACACAAATTCAAATAGCTACATGCACCCCGATGTTTATTGCAGCATTATTTACAATAGCCAAAGTATGGAAGCAGCCCAAGTGTCCATTGACTGACATGCATGAAGCTAGAGAGTATTATGCTAAGCAAAATAAGTCAGTCAGAGAAAGACAAATACCATGATTTCACTCGTGTGGAATTTAAGAAACAAATAAGCAAAGGGAAAAAAAAAAAGAGAGAAATCAAGAATGGGACTATTATAGACAACAACCTAATGATTACTAAAGGGGAGAGTGGAGAGGGATGGGTTAAATAGGTGATGGGGTGAAGGACTGTACTTATGATGAGCACCAGGTGAGGTAGGAAATTAATGAATCACTATATTGTGCACCTGAAACTAATATAACACTGTTAACTAACGAATTAAAATAAAAACTTAAAAGAATTTATGACAGAAGTTTCTAGAAGTCCAATTTTCTGAGGCATACTGGTACAGCACACCTATGGTTTAAAACAAGTTTTTGGGGCCTGGGTGGCTCAGTCAAACATCTGCCTTCGGCTCAGGTCATGATCCCAGGCTCCTGGAATTGAGCCCTGCATCAGGCTCCCTGCTCAGTGGAGAGTCTGCTTCTGCTTCTCCCTCTGCCACTCCCCCTGCTTGTACACTCTCTTTCTAATAAATAAATAAAACAAGTTGTTGCCTTTCCTATTACTAAGAAAAGGAAGCCTCATTGTGGTCCTTTTTGGGTTTTAGAGACAACACATACCACATTTAGTCATACTTCTATAACTCGGAATGCTATCAGTTTTGAGTGGCACTGCTCCAAGTGACCTTGGCATGTAGACCATATGACCCAGCAGATAAAATGTTAGTAAAATTATTTGTGGTGATACTATGTGTGGCATGCCCCCAATAAAGCCAGAGTGCAGACCCCTGGACTTCTAGAACAAAGCTGTGTCCTCTGTCACAGGAAAATACTTCTCTTTGAAAAGCAACGCCTGATGTGCTACTGAGCTGACTGAGCCTCTAAACATAAAACATGTGATGGTACAAGTTCAGATGGCTATCATGAATTGATATTACCAAATCCAACCAGGCATAAGGTTGGAGAACACAACGAATTCATGTATGCTGCAAGTGGTACGCTCAGGAATAGGTTTCCTGAGGGCCAAGGGACACAAATTACATAAATTTGTTGTTCAATTCCTGTTACCTGCCTCAAATGTCTCACTCCCCTCACACCAATTCTTCCTGAGGCATTCCCTATAATCAACTGAAGGAGAAGAAAAAGTCTTGCCTGAGATTTACACACAGGTCAATCCATTGTCTTGGCGTAAGGCAATAACGTACTGCTCCCACATTATCGCCCAACACAGGGGTTGCCTAAAAGGAAAGGGAAGAAAATCCCCCCAATAGATGTGAGAGCAGTACATTGATTTTTCTGCTTGATGCGGAGGAAGCAGTGGCCCATGACACAGATACTCATGAACTCCTAGGCTGTAGTGAATGACATAGTTGATAGTGTCTGGGAGGTTGTAGACTTCCCTGGAGACATTAATTGGAGGAAACATTATCCATAGGATAGACTTATGGAAGTGGGCAGCAAACGTGGATCTTTGTATTTCAGGTTTATGCTCACCAGACAGAACGCATTGTAAACAAGATTCTCAATAACCATTAAAACAGGATGACTCAGCCTGTGGATACCTATTACTCTGTCCTCAGCCACCCCAGTGCTTGTGCAGTGGACCCATAAATGGAATGCCATGGCACAAATGGAAGCTATGCATTTAATCCACAAGACTGATCTTTTTACTTCCACTGGTGTTTAACTTGCCAACAGCTTTGCTGACATTTAACCCACAATACAGCAACATCCCTTGAGGAGTCTAGTTAGATCCTTAGTGTCAAGTTGACTGTGTGAGATCACTTCTATTCTAAAGAGATAGTGATTTAGGCTTACCAAAATTGATAGTTATACCAGACTGACTTCCCCACTTTCAATGCCTCTGTCAGAACCACCATTTTAGGGCATACTTGCATGAAAACTTGTGCAATATTGCATCAGATGAAGGGACCTATTTTACAGCAAAAGTAGTAGGACAGTGGGCACCTGTCCAAGGTATCCACACAAAAGCTGATGGTCCAGTAGAATGATATACAAGGGACTATAAGAAGTTTGGCTAATATGTCAGCTCAGGGAAAATACTCTGTGGGGTGCTTTTTTCCAGGATGCAGTATATGCACTGAACAAACTAGGGAATGTATGCCCAGTACTTAGCATATGTAGATTTATAGTATACCGAGGAATGAAGAGGCATCAACCCCCAGCGTAACATCATGTAAGTGACCTGCTTGAAAACTGTGTGCTTCCAGTCACAACAAATTTAGGCTCTGTTGGATTAGAAGTCCTGATTCCCAATTGGGGAACGTTTCCAGCAGAGGAATAGAGTAATGATTCCACCGAATTTAAAGCTACAATCACCACTCTGTCATTCTGTCCTCCTCAGGCCAGTGAATGGTCAAACAAAGCAAGGAATAATAAAGGAGTTACCTATGAAAAGATGCTCAACATCACTCATCATCAGGGAAATACAAATCAAAACTACAATGAGATACCACCTCACACTTGTCAGAATGGCTAAAATTAACAACACAGGAAACAACAAATGTTCATGAGGATGCAGAGAAAGGGGAACCCTCATACAGTTGGTGGGAGTGCAAACTGGTACAGCAACTCTGGAAAACAGTTTGGAGGTTCCTCAAAAATAAAACTACCCTACAACCCAGCAACTGCACTACTAGGTTTTTACACAAAAAAATACAAAAATACTGATTTGAAGGGGCACATGCACCCTGATATTTATAGCAGCATTATCAACACTAGCCAAATTATGGAAAGAGCCCCCAAGTATCCATCAACTGATGAAATTAATGGATAAAGAAGATGGCGTGTGTGTGTGTGTGATGGAATATTACTAAGTCATAAAAAGAATGAAATCTTGCCACTTGCAGTGACATGGATGAAGCTAGAGTATTATGCTAAGAGAAATAAGTCCGAGAAAGGCAAATACGATGATTTCACTCATATGTGAAATTTAAGAAACAAACCAAATGAACATAAGGGAAAGGAAAACAAACAAACAAAGACAAGAAGAGAGGGAGCAAATGGTAAAAGAGATTCTTAACTAGAGAGAACAAATGAGAGTTGCCGGAGGGGAGGTGGGTGGGGGAAGGGTTAAATGGGTGATGGTATTAAGGAAGGCACTTGCTGATGTTATATATAAGTGATGAATCACTAAATTCCACTCCTGAAACTCATATTACATTATATGTTAACTAACTAGACTTTAAATAAAAAATTAAAACAGAAAAAAAAGAAAGGAGTTACTATAATGGCAGAGTTAACAAACCTTAATTATCGTAACATAGCGTGGCATCTACATAACGAGGGCTGAAAAGAGAAGTTTGGAACTGAGTATTCAACTGAATGTTTCTTGCTGATTTCATGATCAGAAATAATGGCAAAAAGGCAACTGTAGCATTAATAGTTCAAATAGAGACAAGTAATTAAAGGTTCAGTTGTCTTGAGATGAAGATCTGAATTACCTCACTATATAAACAACACAGACTGGCTGAAATGCTATATGAGGGTAAGAGAACTCCAGGATAGATGATTAAGTAGGAAGATGATGAATATTAACTTCAACCTTGGAAGCAATTGTAGCCAAAAAGACTGTAGCTGTTTCCATAAACGATTTTACATTCTATTTTTGTAGCTGTTGGTTAGCACCCACCTTGAGAAGTCTGTGATGGATTGCACTTAATAGAGAGCATGATCTGAGTGGTGGAAGGGGTATATTATATTGTATACCTCTTGTGCAAAGCTTCCCATCTTCATGGCTTTAGTTCTCTTTTCAGTCATGGCCAAGAGAATTTCCTTCCTTTCCTAGTTTACTTCTTTCTGGTCCCACACTCCTGCTTACTTTTCAGATACACTTCCTGTATATAAAACTTTGTCTAAGGCTTGCATCTAGGTGACCCAAAACTAAAACAGTATCTAAATCATACCATGTAACACATCTGCACAAAAATTTCTAAAGATTTTCATCTCAGTGAAATACAAAGACCTAGACTTAATTTATATGCTCCTACATTATCTAGTTCCCACTACATTTGTGACCTCATAGGGCAGAGACTGCTAACTGCCTACTTAGTATCTATTATCCCCCTTTTTTTCCTCCTGGAAGTATTCCAATGTTGGGGGGTTAGTAATTTTCCCAGCTAAAATACTTCATTGGTCACATGGCCATATATAGCTTTCTTTGCACCTAGGGGTGTTCATGTGATACAGTTGTGGCCAATAAACAGAAGTTTCTGGGTAGTTTTCCAGAATGAAAAAATATAACTATTAAAGGAAGTGATTCAGCTGGCATGTGGCCTTTGGCTCTTCATCTTTCCCTTTCTTCCTACCTGAAAGCTAAAAGGGAAAATAGGAGTGGACCAGTCATCTCAAAATCACAAACATGTGCATTGAAGCTTTATAGACTGGTGCAGGGAAAACCTAAAAAGAATCTGGATTCCTGATGGTATCATGAGGCTTCCATATTAGCCTCTTTTACATGATGCAACTAAAACTTCTATTTGATTAAGCCACTGTAAATGCAGTTTTCAGTTCTGTGTAGCAGGACATAATCCTAATTGATGACTCCACTCCAGCTTTAAGAGCTTCTTTTTAATCTTCAAACATATCAGGCATGCCTTTGCCTCAGATTTTGCACTTGCTATTTCTTCTGTCTAGAGAATTCTATCCCCAAATGTCTACATGACTCTTGACTTCACTTCATTCAGGTCTCTACTACGTGACACCTTATCAAAAAGACTTCCTTAATAAACCTTATCTAAGATCTCCTTCCAACTTCTTCATTTTTTCCCTTACTATACTTTGTCTTTTAATCACTTATTACACTTGACATAACACATTTATTTATATTCATTTCTTTAAATATTTTATTTTGTACTATGTTGTTTATTAAGTTCCTTGAGAGGAGAAATCTTCCATTATTCATTACTATATTCCCAAAGCTTAGAACAGAAGTAAGATAGTAGAGTCACAGTAAATTATCGAATGTGTGAGTGACCTGGGTGCCAGAGGTAGGACTTAACATCTTAACAGCTGCACATGAGCTTTCATTATCCTCAACTCTGAAACCTGCTTAAAAAGTAAGTATTGACAAAAACCAACCCACCAACCAACCAAACAACAACAACAACAACAAAACCAATCAAGAAACCCATAGTCCAAAATCTCTTACAGATGAAGACTCATAAGAAGGACTATGCACCATGACCATGTGGAATTTATCTCAGTAAAGCAAGGTTGTCTTAACATCCAAAAATCAATTACTGTAAAACTTATCAATAAAGGGCAAAACACAGGATCATATCAACAAGTACAGAAGAAAAAAAAACACTTGACAAAATTCAACACCCTTTTATGACAAAAAAAAATGCTCAATAAACTAGAAATTACAGGAAACTTCCTTAGTCTGATAAAACCTATGAAAAACGTATACCTAATACCATCAGGTGAAATATTTCATACTTTTCCCCAAGACCAGGAACAAGACAAGGATATCCACTTTTGCCATTTCTATTCAACTTTGTACTAGAGGGTCTAGCTATGACAATGAGGAAGAAAAAAAAAATCCATGGGAAATGAAAAACTTATCTCTATTCTCAGAAGATGTAATCTACAGAAAATCCTAAGGAAAGCAATCCATTAAAAATTAGAAGAAAGGAGTTCAGCAAAGTTGCAGGATAAGAGACCAATATACAAAATCAATGTTATTTCTATATCCTTGCAATTAACCTGAAAATGAAATTCAAAAAAATTTACAACAGCATCAAAAAGAATACTTAGGTTTAACAAAAAAGGGCAAAGCCTATATACTGAAAATTTAAAAAAAAAATATTTTTGCAAGAAAATTAAAGACTTAAATAAATGTAAACCAATTCCATGTTCCTGGAATTGAAGACAATGTTAATCTGACAATACTCTCCAAATTGAACTACAGATTCAATATAATACTTGTCAAAAGTCCAGCTAACCTCTTTGCCAAGATTACAAGCTGATTCTGAGACATATAGGACAATTCTGGGATCCAAAACAGCCAAACAGTCTTTCAAATGGAGAATAAAGTTGAAAGATTCACAATTTCCAATTTGAAAACCTACTTCAAATCTATAGTAATAAAGAGAGTGGACAGTGTGGTATTGGCATGAAGATATGTAGATCTGTGTAAAAAAAGAGTCAAGAAATAAAATCTCATTTTTATAATTAAGTAATTTCTGACCAGAATGCTAAGGCAAGTGAGTGGGAGAAAGATTAGATATTAAAAGATCAACTAAAACCTGTCAAAAACCTAAATGTAAGGGTTAATACTGTAAAACTCTGAGGATCATAGGCATAAATCTCCATGACTTTGTATTAAACAATGGATTCTTAGATATAATCCCCAAAGCACCAGCAACAAAATAAAACATAAATTAGATTTAAAATTTAAAACTTTTGTGCTGCAAAGGATAGCATCAAGGAAGTTAAAAGAGAAATCAGAGAGGGAGACAAACCATGAGAGACTCTGGACTCTGGCAAACAAACTGAGGGTTACGGCTGGGGGGGAGATGGGGTAACCAGGTGATGGGTATTAAGAAGGGCAGGTGTTGTGATGAGCACTGGGTGTTATACACAACTAATGAATCGTTGAACACTACATCAAAAACTAATGAGGTACTATATGTTGGCTAATTGATAATTAAAAAAAAATGAATAAAGATGTCACACACACATACACACAAATATTACTTAGCCATTAAAAAAGAATGCAATCTTGCCATTTGTGACAACATGGATAGACCCAGAAGTTATTATGCTAAATGCAGTGTATAGAATTTTTGAGTCACTATGTTGTACACCTGAAACTAATATAACATTGTATGTCAATTATATTTCAATAATAATTAAAAAAAGATTTTGGAAATATCAAAAACAAAGAAGACAACCCATGATGGGAAAAAATTTTTGCAAAGCATACTTGATAGAGGATGTGTATCTAATATAGATAGCACTTATATATACAACTATAGATATTATATATAGTTCTATATCTAGAATATATAAAAACTCTTATAACTCAATAAAAAAGACAACTCAATTAAAACATGGACAAAGTCTGTGCATAGACATTTCTCCAAACAAGACTTAAAATAGTTAACAAGCACATAAAAAGAAGCTGAGCATCATTAATCATTAGGGAAATGCAGATAAAAAGCATAGTGAGATACCATTTAACACCCACTAAGATGACAGTAATAAGGATTGGCATGGATGTAGAGAAATGTTAATCAATTGATAAATGGATAAACAAAATGTAGTATATATATATATATATATACAATGGAATGTTATTTAGCAATAAAAAGGAAAAAATTCCTGGCATAGGCTATAATATGGATCTTGAAAACATTACCCTAAGTGAAAAAAGCCAGTCACCAAAGGCGATATATGATTCCATTTGTATGAAATATCCAGAATATGTAAATTCATAGAGGCCAAAAGTAGATCAGTAGTTACCAGAGGAAATGGCATGCGGGGAGTGTAACATGACTACTAATGGTTATGATCTTCCTTTTGGTGGCAAAGAAAATGTTCTAAAGCTAAAAAGTGGTAATGTCTGAACTGTGAACATATTAAAACCCACTAAATGATATACTTTTAAAAGGTAAATTTTATGGAATATGAATATTTTAATATAACTATTATTTTAAAAATAATATAGTGGAATATGTGGGTCTGTTCAGTATTTTTAATATGGCTACTTACGTGTCAATTACTTTGCTTGTTAGTGGGAAAAATGAAGGAAGTTCTGGAGAAATGAAATGAATCATTTCTATGCCTTATCTAGATTTGTGTTTCCTATCTTGTGTACACTTTAAATGTATTAATTGTATAGTATGTAAATATAGCTCAACAGAACTTTTAAAAGGAAAGAAAAAGCAAATGTGAAGAACTGTATTTTTTTATTATGTTATGTTAATCACCATACATTACATCATTAGTTTTTGATGTAGTGTTCCATGATTCATTGTTTGCGTATAACACCCAGTGCTCCATGCAGTACGTGCCCTCTTTAATACCCATCACCGGGCTAACCCATCCCCCCCCCCTCCCCTCTAGAACCCTCAGTTTGTTTCTCAGAGTCCATAGTCTCTCATGGTTCGTCTCCCCCTCCGATTTCCCCTTCATTTTTCCCTTCCTACTATCTTTTTTTTTTTTTTAACATAATGTATTATTTGTTTCAGAGGTACAGGTCTGTGATTCAACAGTCTTACACAATTCACAGCATTCTTACAGAAGAATCTCCTTACTGTGGGCCCTTGAAAGTCACTGTTTCTATCGGCTATACCAAACTTGTGCCTGAACTCTTGCCCTTTTGAGTAAATGAGAAAATAACATTTGTATAACTGGTAGGAATAATTTTTGAATGTGAACATATTACAGGCCTTAATATCATAAACTAGATGCCCTCTGGTCGTACAGATTGGTCTTGGTTCCCTCAAATGAGCATCCATCTGAGGTACATGGGCTTCCTCCCCTTAAAAAAAAAAAAAAAGTAGAGTAAAATTTAAGTGGAATGCCACCTCTTTAAGAGGCGTGGCATAATTTGTATCTGAGGGAAATAAATTTTTCTAGTACTCCCTTCCTTCAACTGGTAGGGATGGGAGAGGGGACATAGTGGAATTTGAGTCCACCACGGCTGTATGGCCAAAAACAGAGACTGAGTAGCAGAGCCCTTTATTTACTTAGCACATAAATGGGTCTTTGGATATGCCAAAGTGCCTTGGAGAGAAAAGGGGAAAAGGCTAAATTACTCTATCTAATCAAACACAAAGAGAATAGCAATTCTTGGGCAAAACCCTAACTCACCACTGCCACTAGAAAAGGGAACAAAGTAGAAGTAGGGTAGATATAGATGAGCACAGTCTTGAGGAAGAGAGAACCAAGCAAAATGTCAGGAAGCTGGAGCCCTCAGGAAAGAGTAGCCAATGAACAATTCCTAGTCACAGGAGAACCAAAACAATTTACACAAAACAGGGATGTCTAATATTCAATTTAAGGTCATTATGTATTGTTGTGATATAAACCACAAAACTTCAGTAAAGTTTGCTGCATATACAAATGTATCAGTGGGATTTTGTTTGATGAACTAATCCCTATAGAAAAACATCTGTGCTACTTCAGGGCTGGTGTGACAGAGAAAAGAGGACAATCGTAGGAGTAGACAAGATTTTAGAAATAGACATAATCAGAAAACATAAAGCACTGTAATCTGCAGAAATCATGGGACTGGCACAAAATACCCCACAGGACTTGAGAAAGGAACTAAAGCCAATTTTAGTTACATTTAAATGACAGAACAACCTCAGCTAACATCCAGCCTATAACAGCAATGTTCACTTGAAAATAAAGCCATGCTGAGCACAATTTTTCTTTGAGGATTTTAGACTGTGTTTGGGTATTGTTACTATAGAGATTAGTCAGAGAACTGCAGATGAGTTTGTTAGTAAAAAGATGTCCAGTTCATGGAATGCCATTCCCCTTTAAATTTTCTTACTGTTATTTCAGTTTAGGCATGAGATTGTGCTTTGTGAATTTAATATCAGAATAGTTTCTTACACATTCTTTTGTTAAGAATTATCTTGTCAAAGATATCTTTCCAGCTTTTCTATTTAACAAATAATGCATCAATTAGTTCTTATCCTAATGTGCCATGATATTTCACCCAAGAAAAATGTAATCAAATTCTTTAATAACTTTTTAGAATCTTAAAATGAATTTTGATCAGAAAAGGATTGTAAGGATATAAGTGCATGCATCTATGAAATGACATGAACCCCATATTAATTATTTTTGAGATCAGAATATTTTTATTATTTACTTCCCTTGACTAGCAATTTCACAGACCTTATATAATGACCACTGTCACACCGATTTTTAATTCTATAAAAGCAGTATTGTTTTGATTTTACTCACATATGGCAAACGAGTTATCTAAATAAAACCTGGTTCATTATGGCATGAGATGATAGATTGATATTTCACTATTTACTGTTAGTTTGGTTTTTTGGAACTTCTTTTGACCACTTGAAAAAATGAAAGAAACTGCCCCAAACTTAGCATTAAATTGTTCTCACACACAAACTACGTAAATTATATTTTCTTGGAAGCAGGAAGTAAAAAATCTTCCTCCTCCCTTACTTGGTCACCAGATCCCATTAATGCTACCTCCTAGATTCAATCTCCTAACTTATTTTCCTGTCTCCTCCTGCTCCCATCTCCTGTAGCATTGTTAACTAGCTTTTTGAGCATGGCCATCATGACACTGCTTAAAAACTTCTGAGTCATGTGTGGGGGCAAGGGGTAGATGGAACTCTCTGTACTGTTCAATTTTGATGTGATTTTAAAACTCCTCTAAAAATAGTAAAAAAAAAAACCTTAAAAACAAAAACAACACTTCCGATGCCACTACACTGTTCAAAATATAAGTTCCTAGATCCTTAATGTAGAAACCTACTTCGTTAGTCTTTGCCTTCCTACATTATCTCTAGTGGCCTGTCCCTCAGAAACAATGAACTCAGATCACTCTAAGCACAATGTCCTCTGCTGAATGTCCCTACTTATCTGTCACTCATGAGGCCTTTCTTGTTTATTCTCTCAGAGCCAATTACTTCTTCCTGTCCTCCTGCTGTAGTGAGTAGAACCTTGAGAATAGCAAGCATCTCGTTGCATAATTATATATTTACACATTTCACTTTCTCACTAGGCTTCTTTGGAACCAGGACTGAGTCTTATTCACTTGCTCCTTCCCAATGCCTAATTTTACATGTTTTCAACTAAAAAAAAAAAAAAAAAAAAAGTAATGCTTAATGAATAAATGAGGCCCGATGAGGAACAATTTAACAAGGTCCTTAATCTTCCAAAGTCTCTCAACTACTCAAAACCTTTGCCAGCCTCCCTGAGGCCTCCTCACCCTCTTGTTGACAGTAGACAAAATGACACCTTATCTTACTGAGAAAACTGTGACCTTAATGTGTATCCTCCCTCATCTATTCCCACCACTTCTCTGAATCTGCTCTCACTAAGGTCAATGACTTTATAACTGCCAAATAGGAGGGCACCTCTAACCCTTTAAAGAAGGCCAATGCCAACTGAGCCAAATGTAAATTAATTCCACAGTGAAATATAATTTCATGTCCACCTTTGCAAGGTACTCAGAAAGGGGAATTCCAATGTATAGCTACTAGGAAGGTAAATTCATATAATCACTCTGAAAAAGCAAAGGAAGGACTACCCAAATAAAATGAAGATTTGCATAACCTCTGTGACCCAGGAATTCCTCTTCTTGGAGTAAATCTCAGGAATATTCTGGTACATGTACACCAGAAAACACATGCAAAAAAATCCTTAAAGTAGCTTAAAAATAGGAAACACTTCAAATGTCTATTTCCAGAAGAAATGATAAATGGATTGTAGTATATTCCTCTAATGGCTTACTATACGGCATTACAAATGAAGAATAAAATACGACAAAAACTATCATGGTTAAATAAGCAAAATGTTAGGCAAAAGAAAAAAAATCTATTTTACGGCATAAAATTGATATACATTTCAAAAATGTGCAAAAACAAATTATGTATGATTTAGAATTCAAATACTTGTGTTAAAAACCCCAAAGAAAAGAGAATAAAGCCAAAAATTCAAGACAATGGTTCTATTTTAGGAGTAGCGTAGGGAGGGGCATAGGAGTTTCAAAGTTATGGGTTTATGTCTTAAGCTCAGCGCTAGATATGTGCATGTTCATTTTACATTTAAGTAGTACGAGTAGTACTCTTACACATAAGTAATATCAAAACATCCTTATATGTTTCAACATGTTTAGTTTTGAAAAGTGAGAAAAATTTACCTCTAAGATGGCCACATTATTTTTCCGGCAAATTGGAGGTTTATACAATATCTGGGTTAAAATATATTCCTTTTTAAAAAATTTTTTAAGGTTAGTATGAATGAGAGAGATTTTCAGTTTAGAAACCCATCTCAAAAGAAAACAAGTAGTCTGAAATGCATCCTTTTACGGGTAAACTAGCAAAATTTGGTTCCTGGAAAAAGTCTTTAATTTTCTAATGACTCACCACTGATACCCACTCAACAGCAATAGAAGCATGGCTTTGTCTTTTCTAAGTGCAATAGGTTGAATTCATCATTTTCTTCATAGAAAAATGATCTTAAAAATGTATGTATATAGAAAATGTATCTTAAACATATATATAATTGTAGTAAGCATCATGTAATATCATACTTGGCGTTAAACTAATGTAAGTGATAAGGCAGACTGAAAATAAGAATGGCCATTGAAATGCTACCAGCAGTTATCACCTCCTGAGAAAAAGGATTGACATATAAAAGGAATTTCACTTTTTTGCTTTCTTCCCTTCCATAATATGCAAATCTTTTACAGGTATGTGTTCCTTTTGGAACCTAGATGATCAAAAAGATGTTCTGTATTAATTTATTTACTCATTTTTAAGGACACAGTTTTAATGCGTTTTCTCCAGTTCAAAAATTAGATTTTCTAATAACTGTGGCATTTTGTGTAAGACAAAATTGTGAAGCAAGTGAAGTCAGCCTGTGGTCAGCTTCCAGTCTGCCCTTCTTTCTGTAGACTTGTGTCATACCCTTGACCTAAGCCAAGGCATCCACCCCCTTGTCTCTCCCTGCTGCTGCAACTCTCCTCCCTGTTCAACAGAATTTCCCCTTCCCTATCTAAATTCCCATCCATTCAGGACCCCGATTGCAGCTAGCGGTCTCTCAAGTATCATAGGCTCAAATGCAAGCACATTTTCCTTTGTACTATTCCGAAAAACACAAATTTCAGATTCCATAGTATAGTTAAATACTACCAGTCCCCTAAAAACAAGATTCAAGTTTCATTTACCACAGTATATTAACCGTGAGTAACTGCATAAAGTATACATTTCCCTGCTAACTCTTCAGTCCGCAAATCACCAGGTAAACAAAGGTCCATCATGACTAGTGACTAATCACAGTGATCGATCACTGTGCACCTGCTACCGAATTCCTGCGTCGGCAGCAAACGTACAGTTGTGTTGCCTCATGTCCCAGAGATGGACCTACACGACATTTTACAAGGACAGATATTCAACAGAGGGATTTGAGCAAGAAAGATAAAAGCACAGTAAAGGAATGCAAAGTGCTAACTCTGGAATGTGAAAATCAAATCCAATGTAAGTGGAGTTATGGAGGAACTAGCTGATCATGGCAACTTTAATGGTGGGGTGGTTCAGAGACTCTAGATATGCAACGGATGGAACTTACTGAAAGTTATTGTTATTAAGTTATAAGTTATAAAGTTATTGACATAAATGAGAGAAAGTGACACTGGTGAGAATCTTCAGATTAAGGGAACTCTGAAATATTTTCTAACACTAAAAGAGAAAGGAAGGTGCCTGGTGGCTTGGTTGGTTAAGCGACTGCCTTCGGCTCAGGTCATGATCCTGGAGTCCCAGGATTGAGTCCCGCATCGGGCTCCCTGCTCCGCAGGGAGTCTGCTTCTCCTTCTGACCCTCCCCCCTCATGTGCGCGCGCTCTCTCTCTCTCTCATTCTCTCTCTCAAATAAATAAATAGAATCTTAAAAAAAAAAAAAAAAAAACTGTAAAAAAGAGAAAGGATCAAATGTTGGAAGCTGATCCAAACCTAGAAAGGAGTATAACCACTGGCTAAGGCATAGAGAAGATGCTCACTCTGTACCATAGGTTATACAAGAAGGCAAGTAGTATTCAAAAACTACTCTGGACACTTTTTTTTTTTTTAACAAAAAGAATTTTTAATGTCTAATGATTTAAATTATAGTGCAGTAAATGTTAGTTTTTTAATCTCCCTATATATTTCCCTATATAATTACAACAACGTTTTTAACATTTTAACAAAAATGTACAAGTCATGGAACATTTTTAATTTTTTCATTGCACACATTCAGCTGGCATGATCATTTTTACAGTTCTGTGCTATTACTGTGCAAAGTGTGGATTTCTTGTATTTGACAACAAGGTCAATTACACTAATTAAAACATTAGCAGCAGAAGACAGTAGGACTAGCACAGACTGTAGACAGGAAGACTGGGGCTAAAGCTCTGTGAAACTTGTTTGCTGTGACTTTTGCTTTTCCACTTAACCTCTCAGCTTTAGTTTCTTCCCCATTTTTACAAAAGAGATGTCAGTAATATCTTATTTGGAGCATGGGTGTATAGACTACATGAAGTAAGGGAATGAAAGCAGTAAATTATAAAGCATGATATAAATACTAGATGCTATTAAAAATGTAAGATTTTAAAGGTTTACGTTCTGTCCCTTTACACATAGCACATTCTAAAACACAGCAATCAGTGATATATGCCCTTCCCAAAAAAATTAATCTTAAATAAGAGGTTTTCAAACAATATTTTAGCAACTGCTAAAGACATTTAAAAATAGAAATCATTCCTAGAACTTCAGTCCTAAGACCTTTGTTCCCTATCCATAAGTTCCTATTAATGATGTTTAAACTAGCCTCATAACTAAGCTTATTTCTTATGTTATCATTTGGATTCCAAGCTCCTTGAGGTCTGTATCTGTTCTTAAATAATAGCTCCCTGTTGCACTCCTGAATTGTTTCTTTGACTTAGTAAAGTGAGGTGTCAATTAACTAATATTAATTATACTCAGTACATAAAGAAATATTGGAGGAGGAAAAGAGGAAAATGTTTAATTGGCTTGAAAAATGATGTTGTAAATTTAGTTTAAAAACTCCTGAATTTTCCAGAAGACTAATAATTTCAGAACTGGCACTGAGTGATATGGTTGTATAAATACAACAAAGTGTCCCTTTTGAAAGGAGTGAATGAGCTAAGTTCACAGTAAAATTTACAAATGATCCCAAATCATACTGACATAATTTGTAATCCCAGGACATAGCATTGATCTCAAAAATACACCAATAAGTCCTCACAATAGGCCCAATCCTTGGCTAGGTAATAAAGCCAAATCTGCCTTCAGTACTTATTACCTTTCATGCATGAATTTCATTAATTAGATGACTTATTCATTGGGTTGACTCCACATAAAAACTATCAAGGACTGGTTGGTTCTCAGAAGAAAGAGATGTGGTTAAGGTCCCAAAAAACCTAAATCCTCCACCAGCTGGCTACTTCAGCCACAGCTTCAGAAAGGAGGTAAGTAATGAGTACATTCCTGATAAATGAATAGTCTTTAATACTATCTGGAAGTCTGAACCAAGGCCCTATTTGAATGCTATGTGGTCTCTTAATCTGGGTACTACTCCAGCCCAAAGCCTAATCAGAAGCAGACCAAATGGTTTTTCAGTTCTTTTACCCAGAATTTCAATCTGATTTTGGTCTAGAAACTTTCATCTTGCAACCATGAAATTGCCTCAGGTAGAGACAAGCAAAAGTCAAGGAAAATAGCTTCTTTATCTAAGACCCAGAAGAGAACCCACTTATGCCATGCACACCAGGCTTCCCTTTCCTCAAATCCAAATTTAGACATGTTTGGCTGGAAAAGCATAATCCACTGCTCCTACTTCCACCTCAAGCAGGGGATACACTAGTATTTTCACTACACATAGCTGCATGAGAGCTGCAGAGTCCTTCTAAAAGGAACATGCTACAAGGCCAGAAGAAGAAAAAGGCCAGAAGATCAGGGAAGAAGGAAAAACCACACAGATTGAAGAGCTCACGCCATCAAAAACTCCTTTCCCAACAACAAGGCCAAATCCTACTCCCTGAACCATTTCACAGTCCTTCTTGCTGGTGGAACAAGGAACAATTCTTTGACTCTCTGGAGGTTATAGCATTGCCACTCGATCAATTGTAAAATCTACCCCAAGCAATCAGAATTCACAATTTTACCTAAATATTTGCCCCTTTTTCCACCATATTCTGGGATATCTCTAGTTGGCAACTTTATTTTCCCAGTATAGACTCCACTGGCTTTCTTCAAACGTTTTAGGAAATTGTTTCACCAGCAAACCCCAGCAATTCTTGGTCAAGATGATGATCTCCAAATTTTTAAAATTATTTAATTCTTAACCACTTAAAAGTAGAGAGAAGAGTCAAATGAATCCCCATGTATCCATTGGCCAGCCTCTACAATGATCAACATTTTGTTAATCTTTCTTGGTCAATTATACCAGGGGTCAACAAACTTTTTTTTAAATATTTTGAACTTTGTGGACCATATGGTCCCTGTCACAACTATTTAACTATGCTGTTGTCATGGGAAACCAACCATAGACAACATATAAACAAATGAGCATATCTACGTTCCAATCGAATTTTATTTATAAAAACAATCTAACCTCATCACTCACAGGCAACCACTATTCTGATTTCTATCTTCATAAATTATGCCTGTTCTCAAACATTATAAAAGTGTACTCTTTGGGTTCTTCCATTAAGCAAAAATTTGAGACTTCATGTGCTGTATCAGTTCATCCCTTTTATTGCTGAATAGTATTCCACTGTATGAAAATAACGTACTTGTTTGGTTTATCCCTTTTGTTGATGGACATTTGGGTTGCTCCCAAGATTTTTGCTATAAAACTACATTCGATATTCTTGTTTAAGTATTTTTTAGAGAAATAATGTTTAAGTTCCAGGGAGTGAAATTGATGTATCATAATGCAAATGCATGATTAACTAAAAGTGACTACTGCAGTGGGTGTATCATCTCCAAGAATGTGCAAGAGATCCAGGTGCTCCACATCCTTGCAAACTTTTGGTATTATCAGTCTTTGAAAATTTTAGCCTTTCTAGTTATTATTCAGTGATATTTCACTGGGTTTTTAATGTGCATTTTCATGGCAAGTACTGACACCTTTTCAAGTACTGACCACCTAATACATAACTTTAATGAAATATCTTAAGACTTTTGGCCAATTTTTTAATTAAGTTGCTTGCCTTTTAATTATTGATTATAGAGTTGAGATTTATAGATTTGAGTTTTTTGTCAAATAAATGTATTAGGAATACTTTTTCCAAGTCTGTAGTTTCCTTTTCTAATAGATTATTCTTTAGAGCAGTTTTAAGTTTATAGAGAAATTGTGCAGAAAGTAGAGCATCCTCTCTGCCCACTCCCATTCCTCAACCTCCACAGCTTTCCTACTAACATTATATATTAGTGTAGTACATTTTTTGGCAATGGAATACCAATATTGACACGTTATTAACTAAAGACCATAATTTGTGTTGCTTTTCAATGCTGTGGGCTTTAACAAAAGCGTAATGTCATGTATCTTCTTTTACAGTATCATACAGAATAGTTTCATTGACTAAAAATATCCATGCAGCACTTATCCACTTATTCATTCCTACCCCTCCCTCCCCACCAACACCTGGCAACCACTCATCTTTTTACTGTCTGTAGACTGTTCCCTTTTCCAGGATGTCCTATAGGTGGAATCATACAGTACATAGCCTTTACAGACTGGCTTCTCTCACTTAGCAGTATGCATTTACTCCATGCCTTTTCAGAGACTGATAGCTTATTTCTTTGAATTGCTTCATTGAATGGATGTACTACAATTAGTGATCAACATTCATTTATTGAAGGACATCTTGGTTATTTCCAAAATCCCTACTCTGAGCCTGTTCCTCTGGCCCAGGACCTTCACAATTCCTTCTCAGTTCTCCCCACCCCTGAAGTGAGACAGAAAAGCAGGTGCAGTCTGGAGTTGGATGCTTGCCCTCCCCAACATGGAAGGCTAGGAGGAGGTGGACTTGGTATTTATCTTTCCCTACTTCAAAGGCTAGAGGGGGCTGGAGTTGAGTATTTTCTTTCCCCACATGAGTTAGGTTTTAATAAAACACACTTTGGTTGGGCTGTGGTAAAACAGTTTCCTTTAAAAGTTGGCCTTGTTAAGGAATGAATCCTCTGGCAGTTTTTCAAAATGGTTCCTTTCCCCCTCCCTTGCTGGAAGCCAGAGGGGATTTTTCTCTGATTCCAGTGACAATCTGGCCGGGGCCCTGGAGGTAAAATTCACAAAACTTTGGAGGCCTCCTAAGCGGGCATCCTCAGGAGTTTTCGTCTCTTTAAACTAGTCCACTCAGTCTCCAGCAATTTGTCAACCACTTCTTAGTATTCCTGCCAGTTGCTGGGTACAGGTAAGTGTTCTGCTCCTAATAAATTTTATTCTTTGTATCTTCCCATCTCCATGTTTCAAGACAGCTGTTTGCTCTGACACTTCAATTCTCTGATGCATCTAGGAAGAGTTGTTGATTTTTAGTTTGTTCAGTTTTTCCTTATTGTGACAACTTCCAGGCTCCTCACATGTTAGATCAGAAACTGGAATTTTCTTGCTTTTAGTTAACAGTGTCTTTTGAGAACAGAAGGTTTAAAATTTCAATTAACTCCAGTTTATCTTTTTTCTTTTATAGTTAGAGCTTTTGCAGTTCCATACAGAAAATGCCTAATTTCCAGTTCGCTAAGATTTTTCCTGCATTTTGTCCTGGAAGCTTTATAATTTTGGCTTTTGTATCTAAGACCATAATCCATTTCATGATAATTTTTATATATCATATGGAGTATGCATCAAGATTCACTTTATTTACACATATATCCAGGTGGTTATATAGCACTTACTGAAAAAAACAACAAAAAAAACTGTCCTTTCTTCATTGATGCTTTTTTCAAATACTTGACACTTTCTCTCTCTATATATATGGGTATATTTTTGGACTCTGTTCTGATACAATGATCTATCCTTACTCCAGAACCAGACTGTCTTCATTATTTTGTCTTAAAATCAGGTAACATAGGGGCACCTGGGTGGCTCTGTCAGTTGGGTGTCTGACTCTTGATTTCAGCTCAGGTCATGATCTCAGGGTCATTGGATCAAGCCCTGCATTGGGCTCCATGCTCAGTGAGTAGTTGGCTTGAGGATTCTCTCTTTCTCTCCCTTTGCCCCTTTGCCCCTCTCCCCACTTGTGTGCATACTCTCTCTTAAATAAATAAATCTTTTAAAAAATCAGTCAACATAAG
This sequence comes from Phoca vitulina, assembly GCF_004348235.1. Taxonomy (NCBI): domain Eukaryota; kingdom Metazoa; phylum Chordata; class Mammalia; order Carnivora; family Phocidae; genus Phoca; species Phoca vitulina. The sequence goes on along the minus strand of NW_022589708.1, from coordinate 56,704,109 downwards.
TCCTCCAACTTTATCCTTTTGTATACAGATTGTAAGATCAGCTTGACGATTTTTATTAAAACCTGTGGCATTTTTTATTACTATTTCATTGAACCTATACATTAATGGGGGGGGGGCAATATTAAATCTTCCAAATCTTCCAAAACAAATTCCATGATTTATCTCATTTATATTTACAGTCTCATTTCTATTTGTACATATAATCTTCCTTAATTTCTCTCAAATATTTTTAAATTTTCAATGAGGTCTAAGATTTATCCCTAGATATTTATGGTTTTTATGCTTTTGTAAGTAATTTTTCAATTTTATTTCTAATTACTTTTGCTAATATTTATCACATCATTTATTACAGCTGGATTTTATGTAGATTTTCTTATATTTTGTAATAGTCTGATTATGACATGTGAAGGTGCGGATATCAGCATATTTATCTGGAACTTGAGCTTCTTAGAGTTGTGGATTTATGTTTCATCAATTTTGGAAAAATTTCAGTTAATAACCCTTCACATATTTTTGGGGGGGGGTCCCATTTTCTTACTCTTTAGTTCTGAGGTTTCCAAATATGTTTGTTAGGCCACTTGATAAATTTTCCTATTGCTATCCAACATTCTCTCTAGTCTTTTTCCTTCACATGCTTCACTTCATAGAATTTGAATTAGGCTGTTTTCAACTTTGCTTAAATTTTCTTCAGTATTCATTTTGGTTTTTTTTTTTTTTAAAGGTTTTATTTATTTATTTATTTGACAGAGAGAGAGAGAGAGAGACAGAGCGAGAGGGAACACAAGCAGGGGGAGTGGGAGAGGGAGAAGCAGGCTTCCTGCCGGGCAGGGAGCCCAATGCGGGGCTCGATCCCAGGACCCCAGGATCATGACCTGAGCAGATGCTTAATGACTGAGCCACCCATGCGCCCCTCATTTTGTTCTTAAAACCATATAATTTATTTTCTATTTCAGATATTTGCTTTACATATCCAGGATTTTTAGGTGATTTTTAATAGTTTCCATTCTATGCTGATATTCCTTCTCTGTTGACCCATCCTATGTTTTCCTAGAAAACCTTATACATTTATAATAATGTTAAAATCTTCATCTGTTAGTTCCAATATCTGGTTCACCTATGTATTGGATCCTTCCTCTGCCCAGATCACAATTAAATTTGGATCCTATATTGACATGGATGGAACTGGAGGGTATTATGCTAAGTGAAATAAATCAATCAGAGAAAGATAAATATCATATGGTTTCACTCATATGTGGGATATAAGGAATAGCACAGAGGATCATAGGAAAAGGAAGGGAAAACTGAATGGGAAGAGTTCAGAGGAGACAAACCATGAGAGACTCTTGACTCCAGGAAACAAACTGAGGGTTGTGGAAAGGGAGGTGTGTGTGTGGGGGGGGGGGGGGGATGGGGTAACCAGGGGATAGGTATTAAGGAGGGCATGTGATATGATGAGCAATGGGTGTTATACTCAACTAATGAATCATTGAACATTACATCAAAAACTCATGATGTACTATATGTTGGCTAAATGAATTAAAAAATTTTGGGTCCTATATTCTTGCTTTTCATGTGGAGTGATTTTTGATTAATAAGCAGATACTACACATAGAAAAATAGTGGAGATTGGGAAATATTGTCGCATTGCTTTGTTTTTCGCAGACAGCGGGAGTTCCTCCCTATGTCTGGTGGCTAAAATGAGAGAAGCAGGATTTCACTGAGTGTTGATTTCATCTGCGACTGAGCTTCAGCTTGAAGAGGTTAAATTTAAGTCCGGTTAGCCTGACCTCCTCTAGCGCCTCCAGTGTTGCAGCCACTGCAGAACTATCTCTGTGGGGGCCACTCCCATCTCCACTGCAAGCCAGGGGCTACTCTCTCGCTCGCTTTTTTTTTTTTTTTTTAAGAGTTTGAGCATCTAAAAGGCTCTTCACTTGACAAAAAACAGCTCATCAAGCCTCTCTCCTGTCTATCTTATCTTAGACAGTCCTATAGAAATACACACCTTGAGGAATACCTGGATGGTGCATTCAGTTAAGCCTCTGACTCTTGGTTTTGGCTCAGGTTGTGATCTCAGGGTCTTGAGATCAAGCCCCACCTCAGCCTTCACACTCAGCATGGAGTCTGCATAAGACTCTCTCTCCCCCTCTCCCTCTGCCCCTCCTCCCTACTCTCTCTCTCCTAAAATAAATCTTTAAAAAAAATACACATCTTGGTTCCCAAAGGTCAGACTAAGTTAAATCAACATATTTATTTAAAGGTGAAACACTAAATTTTATGGGAAACTTAAAAGAGACTATAAAAATGTTAAATTACAGAGACTTGAAATGTCCAAATGAAAATCCAAGATAAAATTAAAGGATGGCAAATCACCTACTGTTGGGATGGTCCACATTCTAGGTGCTAAAAAAAATTTCTAAATTATAGCTGAGATTCACTGAGAGCAAACTGGCCTTGGGCTGAGACTTACAGGGAATGCTACATTTGCATTTATGAAGAAGCAGTCCCAGGAAGGTAAATGGGTCCAGACAGGGGGAGTGAATGTGCTCCAAGAGGGAATCAGTGTGGTTATTGACCACATGCATGATTTGGGTAAGATGAAGAATATATACAGGTCTGGGTAAATCAGGCCAGTGAAGCTAGTTGAAAAGGGCCATGAATACCATATTGAGAAAGTTATGTGAGTTTCAAAAGCTCCATTAGACCATAGGCCCTTTTGTAGGAAGGAAATGCATCTTGCTGACTACTGTATGCCCAGTGCCTTGCCCAGTGTCAGGCAGGCATTAAGAAAAGTTTGTCAAATAAATAATAATTGAATTGATCCAGGTCAAATAGCTAGTCCTCTTTTTCAATATGAAGTTCAAAAACTGATACAAATGAATACTAGTTCAACCAAACCTAAAGACTACCTCATCCTAAGCCAGTGTACAATTTTAGTCTTAGTAATAGATAAATTGTTTCTCTCAATAGTGCTACAACATTGTACAATAGCTCTTAAGTTATTGGAAGAATGGAAACTGTTTTAATTATATAGCATCTACATGAATCTGTGTTGGGTTTGTAACATTAATAGAAATAATTTCTATACTCAGGGATAAATTATTACTCATACATGGGGATGTTCATGAGCTTTTGACTGTTTGGATATACACTTTATTTAGGAATCTATTGCTTTCCCCAATAAACATTTAACTCTAATGAAGCTGACAATCATTCTATTTCATTCCCTTGCCCGAGGTGTGTACATTACCCATACTCAGACCAAGCCAATCATAGTAAATTGCAGGGTAAATATTTTAGGCTTTGAGGACCAAAAGTCAAAAAAAGAAGGTTTTATATGCTTCTGTGCTTTTAAAAGACATTTAATATTTAATCATTTTAAAGTGTAAAAAAAATCATTCTTACCTTATAGTAAAAAAATAAGCAGGTGGCAGGTCACATGTGGCCCATGGACGACAGTGTGTCATGTCCTAGTATATTCCATTCTCCTGGCCACAGTGACTGGTTCAGGAGTAGACATGTGAGCCAAGCCAGACCAATGAAAGTTCATCTCTGGGATTTTCTTAATTTAGTGCTGGAAGAATCATGGAGCTAAAGTATATGAATCATTCTGCCTGCTCTGTCTGCTAAAGAGGAGAATAAGGCCAAAACTGAAAAAAGAAGACACACTAAGTGAAAGAGAATGAGAGCACAGGAGAGGTCATTATTTCACTAGAGTCCTGAGATTCATTTGTGTTTGGAGCTACCCACATTTCTTATTAAACAGGCCAATTAACTCCCTTTTAGGCTGAAGCTTGTTAATTGGGTTTCTTTCACTGGTAACCAAAAGAACTCGTGTATACGGACACTCACACATACATGATATATACAGATACATGTATCATATACACAGATATACGTATATTTGAATATATACATATAAATTTACAATTGCACACACACACACACACACATTCAATTAAATATATTGAAGGCCTAATATTTACCAGATAATGTCCTAGGCACTAGAGATTCAAATATAGAAGACGTATTTATGCATGCCTAAGAGCATAATTTCTTAAAACTCTGGGTTAAGATGGCATTTTAATCCCATATTTTTTCTTTCATTCTCTCCAAAAATCCCTCTGAAACAACATTAAGTTTTTTTTTTTTAAGGCATAAACTTAAAAGAACAGAGAGAATGACAGAAGCAACAAATTCTGGTAGGTAGTAAGCAGGTAATTGACAAAGCACTTTTTTTGTAGCCAATAGCAGAAAAACCCAAGTTACTCAATCATGACCAATAGTGAGGAAAGCCAAGAATTAACTTGATCTATGCCCCCAAACAGAAACCCCAGAAGTTTCGGAAGTTGACAACACCAACTACCTCCTCAAGTGGGGATACAGTAGGATAAAAAATTTTTAAAAATAAAAAGGAGGAGGGGTCACAGTCTGTTTGAAATTCAGTCAGATCCCCAAATCTTTCGTCTCCTCGATATTGGAGTTACCTAGTACCTTGGGGGAAAGGGTAAAACAGATGGTTTTTGGAGTTGGGGAGAGGATAGAAATATCACATGATCACAGACAGGTCAAATGACTACTTATATCCAGAATAAGGAGATTCTCACCTTTTTCTGCCATTCATCCTTCTCCAAGGATTCTAAGCAGCCCAAAAGGCTAAAGAAACTCTCATCATTAGATATTCCAAGGAAATGTCCTGGCCAGGTATCTCTAAAGTGCGACCCACAGAGAGTTCCAAAGTACAACCCACTAGCTCAGAGACTGCAAATAGATTTTTATTGTCCAAATCATGAATATAGATAATCAAGGACTATCAAATATCTGAAGAAAAGATTCATGTAGCTATAGTACCCCTAGCAAGAATCAATAGGATCATGTATCAATAGTGCTCCTAGCAGAAGCAGAGACTCTTCCAGGGGACAATAATTTCAAAATAACTACCACTAATGTACTCATAGGGAAAAAAAGGAAAAAAGTAAAATTCCATTTAAAAAGAACATTCAGAGAGCAAAGAGGAGCTCTTATAAATTTAAAATATTAGAGAAATGAAAAATGCCATATTATAGAAGACAAATTTATATGAAATTAGCCAAAGACATGGAAAATAGGAGAGAGGGAAAGAAGAGAGTAAATGAAGAAGTTCAATATCCAAACAATAAGAATCCAGAAATAGAAAACTGAGAAAACAGAAATAAAAACTAATTTATGAAGAATTTTCCATGAATAAATGACAAATGTTTCTTAGCTTAAAAGGATTCATTAAAGATCAGAAGAGTAGAAGAAAATAAACACTCACCAAGGCCCATCATCATAAACTTTCCGCCTTTCAGAACACTGAGAACAAGGTAAAGATTCTAAAAAATTTGAGAGAAGGAGAGGGGAGAAGGAGAAGGGTGAAGAGGTGGAGATGTTACTTATGAATGTTAGCAATAGGAATGATTTTTTACTTCTCAACATGGAAGCTAAACAGCAGTGGACAATGCCAAACTAAGGAGGGTCCCCAAGGCCACCCCGAGGTTCAGTGATTTGCTAGAAGAACTCACATGATTTAGAATATAATTGTACTCACTGCTGTGGTTTTTAACAGCAAAATCAGCAAAGAGAAAAGACACATCTGGCAAAGTCCTGAGGATACCAGCCTCAAACTTCCAAGAGCCCTCTTCCAGAGAAGTTGCAAATGATGTGTTTCACTCCTCAAGCAGTTCTTAACTCTTTCACACATGACATCGTGTATGGCAGACTGTCTACCAGAGAAGCTCGTTAGAGAGGAAATTCCCAAGTTTTTTACTGGGGGCTGGTCAGGGAGGCACCTTCTTCCTAGCACGTACCAAAATTCCAGACTCCCAAAAGGAAAGCAGGTGTTCAGCATAAACCATATTATTTGCACAAATAGCTAAGGCATAGTAAAGTACTCTTATCACTCAGGGAACATTTATATCAGTGTAGGAAACTGTTTACAATTCAAGTTTGCAGACACCAGCCAAGGGCCAACCTTGCAAGCAGGCCTTTCTCAGAATACATTATCAAGCCCAGTATGTTAACTCTTTTCTGTATACCAATCCATAATTCTTGATCAAACTATCAACTGAATATAAACATTGAATAAAAGATAATTTCAGGGCGCCTGGGTGGCTCAGTTGGTTAAGCGACTGCCTTCAGCTCAGGTCATGATCCTGGAGTCCTGGGATCGAGTCCCATATCGGGCTCCCTGCTCAGCAGGGAGTCTGCTTCTCCCTCTGACCCTCCCCCCTCTCATGCTCTATCTCATTCTCTCTCTCAAATAAATAAATAAAATATTTAAAAAAAAAAAAGATAATTTCAGATACTCAAAATAAGTTCCATCCTACACATTCTTTCTCAGTAGAGTACTGAAGTACATACTTCACCAAAATGGAGAAAACAAGCAGCAGGAAGAATGGAAAAACAGACTCCCACACAGAAGAGATGTAAAGAAATCCTCAGAGGGCGCCTGGGTGGCTCAGTTGGTTAAGCGACTGCCTTCGGCTCAGGTCATGATCCTGGAGTCCCGGCATCGAGTCTCACATCAGGCTCCCTGCTCAGCAGGGAGTCTGCTTCTCCCTCTGATCCTCCTCCCTCTCATGCTCTCTGTCTCTCATCCTCTCTCTCACAAATAAATAAAATCTTAAAAAAAATAAATAAATAAATTAAAAAAATCCTCAGAATGACGGTGAAGGAAGATCCCAGAATGATAGTTTGCACCAGGTGCTGATGACAGGCAGTTCAACAAGGAACTGATTAGAAGGATCCAGGAGAAGTTTCTTTAGGAGCTTTCATTAGAATATTTGATGGACTGAATAGATGGAGAGCACATTAGATAAGGTGCTTAGGGTTGAATTAATAAGAAGTTCAGAGAAACCTCATTACTTCTAGAGAAAGCAAAAAGTTGGACTGGAAAGGAAAGGTAATCATGGGAACAAATACATAGTTAAGTGGAAAAATGCAAAGTACATTTTAACATGTGTATATTATGCCAACATCTGTGATTTTCTAAAAGGAATGTACAAACACAGACTTTTATCCATGCATGGAATATCACCAGAAAGTGAGTCAAGAACAGTTGTCTTTTGAGAAAAGAACTAAAGTAAGAGATTGAGTAGGAGCAGGCCATTTTTTTTTTTTTTTTACTTAGTTACTATTTGAGTTTTTGAGACATTATGCCATGAACATGTATGACTTTTGCAAGTAAGCAAGCAAATAAAATGACCCCTCAAAACCCAAACACAAAAACAAGAGTAGCAGAAAATAGCAAGATTCCTTCCTCAGTCCTACCAGATAGCCAGCATTGGCAGTCATGGGACCCTGGCTTCATTTCTCCCTAACAAGCTGGGAAAAGCACATTTGCCCATGTGTGGAAATGGTTAAATAATTTTTGTTTCCTTTTAATAAGAAATATCTAAGAAAAAGAATCTAGCTTTTATTTGTAAACTAAACTCCTATATTTAAAAAGTGTGGATGGTCTTCCTTTGGTCTCCAATGGACATCTAAAAAAATTGTGCTCACTGATAATTTTACCTTAAATTTCAATATCAGATAATTACCAATGATCATTTTATTATGGTCATGATAGCACAAGAGGATGGAACCTAATGCAATAAAATATTATCTACAGCACTATTCTAATGGAACATGTTACTATATCACTAATCAACAAACTAAATGGAATGGCTTACATTATCTACCTCATGGAAATTCTATAAATATAATCAAACATTTTTTCATCCATCAAGCAAAAAGCTCCTTAGAGATTTTTTTTTTTTAATGTGCCTATATTCAAGCTACAGATAAAGGCAGAAGAGCATATGAATTACTCTGCGGTAAGTGTAGCCCAGAGGCAAAAAACTTCATTTCAGCTTTTCTGCTTTCCCCTCCCGTTGCTGCCAGAGTAAGAATTCCTCTAGTCCCTACACTCCACCCCCAAGCATCCCACAGGCTTTTCTCCTTCAAAAGCCTGCCAAACAGCAAGCAAAGCAGCAGGTAGGTGTAGCTTTTAATAATGAAGAGATAATGGATAATTCAGAAGCAGAAGTCTTGCAAAGGACCTAAAAAACAAGTTTCACAAAAAAGAAGAGCCATCAGAAATTTAAGGTATTGCAAGAATCATGATGGGGAAAATATTTTGAAAGGCCATGGTTTCAATATTGTTTCACTGGTTAAACACTGCATGTATAGGAGAGAGTGAGCAGGATCCATCTTTATCCTGCCATGTTCCTCCTCTATCAGGAAGAGAACTAAGTCCAGAATAGAAAAGTATGCATGTACATATATATGTATGTATGTATTTATTTTTCCGGATAGAATTTAAATGACACTTTTTACTCTAAACATACTATGAACGCATTCAGGTTGCTGGGCATTTATTGGAGTAACACTGCAGAGCCCCCAGTATCTGGTGGTCCACGTTGATTACAGTTTTGATTAGACTATTGAATCTTACATATAAACTCTTCTGTGTATTGATATCTGCACATTTCATAGCTAAACCACATGACAAAGATTTGTTTATGCTTGATGTCAATCACTGAACCTCTGCTTGGATAATATATTTTTCAAATTGTGTAGCAATAATCATTTCCATTGGAATCACTGGGTTAAAAATTGATCATGCTAAAAATCATGTCAAAAGTGGTCCAGTCCAGCCGGCCCTCAGACTTATGTACTCTCCAAAGAGTGAATCTTGGAGATTCCCCCCAACGTGAGACTTGAACTCACAACTCTGAGATCAAGACCTGGGCTGAGATCGAGAGTCAGATGCTTAATCAGATGCTTCACTGACTGAGCCACCCAGGCACCCCTTGGAGATTCCTTTTAAATGACTGTTAACTACACTGGAGTTTGAGAACAAGTGGGGACTCCCAGTTCGCTAACACAATCCATAGTACTTATTGGGAATTCTGAACTTGCTTTTTATCTGCATAATTAATGTATTTGTTTAATGAGCAACTATTTATTGTGTTCTATGTATTATACATTGTTCTAGGCAAGGGGGTATGATATTGAGTAAAACACACATGGTCCCTGCTCTCGCCAAAGCACTTACATCTTAATGCATCCCAGTATTTCATGAGATTATCCTGAAAAGCTTTGGCTGCCACCTGACAAATATCACATGGAAAGCTTGTTAAACATCATGTATATTCAGCAGATCTGGGGTGGATTTTATAATTAACAAAGTTCTCAAATGATTACAACCATACTTTGAGAAACCTTATTCTGGAGGGTTGGGGTATAGAATACTTAATTTATTGTATATGTTTAGGCTTAAATATATTGTACAATGTCTGTGGTTTGAATTCAGAAAAGAGCAGATATAATATATATCAATATATTAATTATAATCCTATTATATACAACATATAACAATTTTATATTTATATAATACATTAACAATATAATCACTATAATTATATATCAATATACTGATATATATTTTATATACAAAATATATAAATTAATTTATAATTATATAAATTATGTATAATATATAAATTAGAAATTATATTGTGTATTTCACATATATTACATAATATATATTAATATATTTTATATAATATATAATTATAAATGCATGTATTTATTACCTCATGTATTATCAAGTACTGTTGAACATATAGGTCTGGCTCCCTGATGAGCATAGAGGAAATAAAGAATGAAGAGACCTCTCTCTACCCTCAGAGTTTACAGGGGTGGGAGGCTTGTCCGCAATGAATTTCCTCGAAAGCTATTATTTCAGACAGAAGTGATTTGGGAACACAGAGGAAAAATGATTCGCTGTGCCTGGGGCATCTGCAAAGCATTCACAGAATGGAGGCAGGCTTGCAGAAGAATCCTACCAGGCAGAGAAATACAGGAGTACACTACGTGCTAGGCATTTGCAAAGTGTTTTCTAAACCTGATCTTGTTAGTTTCACAACCGCTTAGCTGAATGCTCTTATCATTTTATAGAAAAGGAACCTGCAGCCAGAGGGCACATGACTCGTTCCAGGTCACATGCATGAAGTGGCTGAGCTGTCACCCTAAGGCTTCAGGACTTGAGAGCCTGCAGGCTTTGCCACTCTACTCTGTCCCTTCACAGGTGGGTGCAGTCCATGGACAAGAGCCCAAAGGCATGGGAGACCCTGCTGTGTTCAGGGATCTTCGGCACACATTCCAGAGCAGAACATATGTGGAAGGAGGGGGAGACAAAAGTAGACACATGAGTGGGGTCTTCATTCCACAAGACACACATAAAAACTAGTTTCATTACCTTACACTCGGATCTGGTACACTTAAATTTTCAGGAGTCGATACAAGAATCCATTCACGTAGGCACAAATGTGATCCTGTATTCACAGGTTCCGTATTTGTGAACTCAGTGACTAAAATTTATCTGCAATCTCCAAATCAGTACTTGGATGTTCTTTCATGGTCATTTACGGACAGACACATGTGCAGAGCCATGAAAATTTTGAGTCCCCCCCTCCTCCCCACCATGCCAAGTTCTCAGCTGAAACAAAAGGTTTTAGCTCTCAGAAACTAAGAGGTTTCAGCTCTCATAATTAATGTGTTTGTCCTCAGTCTATGTAAGGCCACATTTTTCACATTTTTAATGTTTTTGTTGGTGATTCTGCTGTTTAAAATGGCCTCCAAGTACAGTACTGAACTGCTGTGTGGTGGTCCTAAAAGGCGGCTGTGATGTATTTTATGGAGAAAATGCATGCATTGGATAAGCTTCCTTTAGGCATGAGTTATAGTACTGTTGGCTGTGAGTTCAGGCTATTGAATTTTACGTATGCATTTTCATATACTTCATAAATCTATAACAAATATTAATGAGTATCTGTATAATCATAATATAGCAGAATGTATAACATTTACTATGATACATAATACTATATTATTTCATTATGTATTTATAAACTTTATGTAAGTATATATATATTTTTAGGTGTATATAAAACTCATTAACACTGAGCTGATGTCCAACAGCACTATAATTCATGCCTAAAGGAAGCTTTTTAACACATGCGCATAGCGTGTAACACACACATATAAGGTGCCTTTGAACAGAAATACACAAAATAAGGTTAATATATTGATCAGCTGACAAATTACTGCAATCAGAGTTTTGCCGGAACATACAGCTATGTTTTACTAAAGGACAAAGTTTTGAAATTTGCTAATTCAGTGTTCACAGTTACTGCATAAACTATAACTGCAGCAAAGAATAAGCTGTATTTGAATTTTCATAAGTAAAATTAATAATACCTTTAATATAGAGAGCAATTGCTCAGATGCCATGCTAAGCACCTACCACTTATTAACTATTTTAATTTTTTTTTTTTACAACAATATGAGGAAGATATTATTATTACTATTCTACAGAGGAGGAAACAAAGGCAAAAAGATTAATTATCTTCTCAGAATTACATGGCTAATTAAGTGATAGAGCCAGAATTTGAAACTTGTTTTGACTTCTAAGCCCCGGTGATTGTATAAACAGCTCTTCCACTGTAACCTCAGAACTAAAGACGCTCCACACATTTTAAGTACCTACTCCATCCATCACATTCTAAAAGATGCCATTTTGGATAAGGATTTTATCTGTTGGGTCATTGTTGTTACTTTCACCACCTTTCTGCATGCTACTAAAGTTGGTCCTTCGGTTTGGATGCCTTATTCTTCAGATCCTTATGAATAAATCTTCAGAACAGAGTTTCCTTAGTTCTAGATGTTTTTTTTTTTTTAAGATTTTTATTTATTTATTTGACAGAGAGAGAGAGACAGTGAGAGAGGGAACACAAGCAGGGGGAGTGGGAGAGGGAGAAGCAGGCTTCCCGCTGAGCAGGGAGCCCGATGCGGGGCTCGATTCCAGAACCCTGGGATCATGACCTGAGCCGAAGGCAGACGCTTAACGACTAAGCCACCCAGGCGCCCTCTAGATGGGTAAGTCTTAAAAGGCAAGGTGGGTCATTAAAATAAATGGCCTCAGATTTCCCTCCATTGTTTTTGTAACTTCCTGTAAACCTATCATTATTTCAAAATAAAGTTTTTTTTTAATGGCCCTGAAAATCCCTTCCAAGCCTGAAATTCTATACGTTTGCTTTCTGTTGGTCCTTAGCACATCATCATATACTTGTGGCTATTAAACCACAGAGGACAGGCACAGTGACAGCAGGACATCACTTCCCTGCCAGGCCCAGGGGGTCAAGTTTTCAGACAGTGAGACCTCAAGAAGTCTGGGACTATTTAAAGACAATGTACCAACATAGATACCACAGAGATACTGTAAGGACACTTTCAGGGGAAGGCCAAGTTAATAAAACAGAAGTTGCCCACTTCTGTATTATAGAAGACTTCAACAGTATTACCAGAGTGGTAACACTTGCTTTAAAATAACTTCAGCTTTCTTTGTTGGATTAATAGAGTAACCACCTATCCGAACACCCAAAGCTATTTTAAAATGATATAGTTGGAAGACAATTCAAGCACACTAAATGCTAAAAAGCAAAACAAAAACCCTGACTCTTCCTCCATTGAAACACCATATAATGAGATATATATTTAGAAATCTAAACTCATCCGAAATACAAAATGCACAATATGGACAAGTTTGGGATTTCCTGACTTTAGGGCCTACATTTTTTTTTTATTTAAATTTTTTATTGTTATGTTAATCCCCATACATTACATCATTAGTTTTAGATATAGTGTTCCATGATTCATTGTTTGTGCATAACACCCAGTGCTCCATGCAGAACGCGCCCTCCTCAATACCCATCACCAGGCTAACCCATCCTCCCAACCCCCTCCCCTCTAGAACCCTCAGTTTGATTTTTCAGAGTCCATCGTCTCTCATGGTTCTTCTCCCCCTCCGATTTCCCCCCCTTCATTCTTCCCCTCCTGCTACATTCTTCTTCTTCTTTTTTTCTTTCTTAACATATATTGCATTATTTGTTTCAGAGGTACAGATCTGAGATTCAACAGTCTTGCACAATTCACAGCGCTTAACAGAACACATACCCTCCCCAGTGTCCATCACCCAGTCACCCCATCCCTCCCACCCCACCCCCCACTCCAGCAACCCTCAGTTTGTTTCCTGAGATTAAGAATTCCTCATATCAGTGAGGTCATATGATACATGTCTTTCTCTGTTTGACTTATTTCGCTCAGCATAATACCCTCCAGTTCCATCCACGTCGTTGCAAATGGCAAGATCTCATTCCTTTTGATGGCTGCATAATATTCCATTGTATATATATATATACCACATCTTCTTTATCCATTCATCTGTTGATGGACATCTTGGCTCTTTCCACAGTTTGGCTATTGTGGACATTGCTGCTATAAACATCAGGGTGCACGTAGCCTTTCGGGTCCCTACTTTTGTATCTTTGGGGCAAATACCCAGTAGTGCAATTGCTGGATCATATGGTAGCTCTATTTTCAACTTTTTGAGGAACCTCCATACTGTTTTCCAGAGTGGCTGCACCAGCTTGCATTCCCACCAACAGTGTAGGAGGGTTCCCCTTTCTCCGCATCCCCGCCAACATCTGTCATTTCCTGACTTGTTAATTTTAGCCATTCTGACTGGTGTGAGGTGGTATCTCATTGAGGTTTTGATTTGGATTTCCCTGATGCCGAGCGATATTGAACACTTTTTCATGTGTCTGTTGGCCATTTGGATGTCTTCTTTGGAAAAATGTCTGTTCATGTCTTCTGCCCATTTCTTGATTGGATTCTTTGTTCTTTTGGTGTTGAGTTTGATGAGTTCTTTATAGATTTTGGATACTAGCCCTTTATCTGATATGTCATTTGCAAATATCTTCTCCCATTCTGTCAGTTGTATTTTGGTTTTGTTGAATGTTTCCTTTGCTTTGCAAAAGCTTTTTATCTTGATGAAGTCCCAATAGTTCATTTTTGCCCTTGCTTCCCTTGCCTTTGGCGATGTTTCTAGGAAGAAGTTGCTGCGGCTGAGGTCGAAGAGGTTGCTGCCTGTGTTCTCCTTTAGGATTTTGATGGACTCCTGTCTCACATTGAGGTCTTTCAACCATTTGGAGTCTATTTTTGTGTGTGGTGTAAGGAAATGGTCCAGTTTCATTCTTCTGCATGTGGCTGTCCAATTTTCCCAACACCATTTGTTGAAGAGACTGTCTTTTTTCCATTGGACATTCTTTCCTGCTTTGTCAAAGATTAGTTGACCATAGATAGGGCCTACATTTTTAGCTAACTCCTTAAAATAGCCTTTCGGGGCACCTGGGTGGCTCAATGGTTGAGCTACTGCCTTCGGCTCGGGTCACGATCCTGGACTCCCGGGATGGAGTCCCACATTGGGCTCCCTGTTCGGCAGGGAGTCCGCTTCTCCCTCTGATCCTCTCCCCTCTTATGCTCTCTCTCACGCTCTCTCAAATAAATAAATAAATAAATCTTTAAAGAAATAGCTTTTTGGATTTCTAATTATACTGTTTATAACTATAGAAACGTTGTCACAAAAAATACTAGTGCACAAAATCTAGCCTAAGAATAAGCAAAGTCAAAATATTTGAGGCTCTCCAGTCATTGCTTATATTGATGACTCAGGAAACCTAACTGGCTCAATACTGAAGGCAATTTTTCAAATGTTCCTTTTAAAAACCACTGAGGTAGCTGCCAGTCTACTACCTGAACAGCCATAATATAATGGAATTAGTTTCTGGAAATTATATATTTAGCAGAATATGAAGGTCATTCTTACAGGTTATTAAACCATGAACCAAAACTCTAATGCCCACAATATACTCAGTGGGAAGGCTGCACTGAATATTAATTTTTCATTCATGTTTGTGTTCCTCCTGCTGAATCTGTGATCAAGTATTCATACACTCAAAGGATTGGAAGAAGTTTTATCTATGCCAACGATGTCACTGATGTCCATAATATTGCATTGAAATTTCAAATTGTACAAAATAAGACAAGAAATGTCACCAAGGAAGAGCCAGTTAACCATATAAACAAGTCCCACAGGGTAAAATATTCCCAATTATTTTTCTGTTCTTATTCACGATGTTTTTGTGTATATTTACCAATATGATTTAATCAAAAATTATTTTGCTTCTTTGTTTGAATCACATTGGCCCTTAAAGTCAAGTGCATTTTTTTCAAACATGCATCATCCAGACAACAGATTCTTATGGATCCAACCTATGCCTTTCCCTGGAAATTATTTGTAAGATGAATCTAAGTATAATGCTACCATGTTTGGAGATACTGAGGATATTCGAATCTCAGACCTCCAGATTTCTCTTAGAATTGCTTGATTTTAAGCAGAAGCAGAAAGCACATACCTGCTGTATTTTAGATTGAGAAACTTTCTTCTTTGAGCAGGCTAACAAATCTGAATTTCTTCTAAACAGCACTTAGGCTTTGTCCATAGATAATGGTACTGAAACTCTGCATGATAAATTGAAAGCTACAATTCTGAAATAACTGATAAGCTGGACTTCATTAATATTAAAAACTGCTCTTCAAAAGACAATATCAAGAGAATGAGAAGATAAGCCACACACTGTGACAAAACAGTCACGAAAGGCATAGTTGATAAATATCCAAAATGTACAAAGAACTCTTAAAACTCAACAATAAGAAAATAGCCCAATTTAAAAATGAACCATAGACCTTGACTCCTCACCAAAGAAGATATACATACGGCAAACAATTCTATTAAGAGATGCTCTACATTATATATCATAAGAGAAAGGCAAATTAAAATAATGAGATACCACCACACACCTATTAGAATGACCAAAACCCAGAACAATGACAATACAAAAAGCTGTCAGGGCTGTGGAACAATGGGCAATTGTCATTTGTTTCTGGAGGGAATGCAAAATGGTACAGCCACTTTGGAAGACAGTTTGGTGGTTTCTCATAAAACTAAACATACTCTTACCACATAATCCAGCAATCATGCTCCTTGGTATTTACCCAAAGGAGCTGAAAATATGTCCACATGAAAACCTGCCCATGGATGTTTATAGCACTTTATTCATTATTGCCAAAAATTGTAAGTGCTCAGGATGTCCTTCAATAGGTGAACGGATAAGCTTTGGTAACCCTGAAAATGCATTATTCAGTGTTCAGAAGAAATGAGCTATGAGCTATCAAGCCATGAAAAGATGTGAAGGAAACTTAAATGCATATTACTAAATAAAGGAAGCCAATCTGGAAAGGCTACAAACTGTGTGATTTCAACTATATAATATTCTGGCAAAGAGAAAACAATGAGGACAGTAAAAAGATCAGTGGCTGCCAAGGGTTGTGGGGTAGAGAGAGGGATGAAAAGGCAGAGCACAAAGGATATTCAAGGCAGTGGAAATACTCTGTATGATATTGTAATAAGGGATACATGTCATTATACATATGTCCAAATCCATAGAATGTATGTCACCAAGAGTGAGCCATAAAATAAACTGTGGACCTTGGACGATTATGAGGTGTTAATGCAGGCTCATCAATTTTAACAAATGTAGTACTCAGGTGGTTGATAATGATGGAGGGGCAGGAGGTATATAGGAAATCTCTATCTTCCCCTCAATTTTGCTGTGAATTTCAAACTGCTTTAAAAAATAAAGTTTTAATTGAAAAAGTTGAGAGCAGCTTTTAAACATCAAATTCTAAATTTCAAGCATAAAATTTGAGTTGCACTCTCAATAGTAACTGAGCCACTGGAAAATACAAGAGTTAGCCATGTTTTTATAAGTAAATGCAATATAATGCAAGCAGATGATTCCTTTGATTCTGCTGATGAACCAGGAAATAACACATTTCCCTGAATTATCATAGTCATTGCAACATGGTTACCAGACCATACTGGTTGAATTTTCCTTGAAGACCAATTTAAAATAAATTGTCAGCCTACAAAAGTGGTCATAAACTTTTTTCTTCATTCTCTATTACCACAGCCACAATGCGCCTACCAATAGGACTGTAGGACGTCCTTTCACATTTATAGTTTCTCCTTTTATTAAAACTTAAAACTGTCATTTCTGCCAAATCTAATTTCTTTCTGCCACAGCTTAATTTCTTTTTAGACCCCCAGTCTGGCAGCCCCTGTTAGTTTGAATGCTCAAACTCTATTGTTCTATTGTGTATATTGACTTTTATCTTGATATGAAAACATCACACACAAAATTGCCTGCTGGGCTCCATATGAGGTGAATGCTGCCCTCATCTCTAGCCTCATCTTGTCCTCCTCTCTTTCTCACTAAGCTGCATCCTCATGCCCATGCCTGCATTTTATTTGACTGTGTCAAGGTATCTCATCTTAAAGCTTTGACATGTACTATTCTCCATGCACTACATTCTGCCCCAAATCTTTACTTAGCTGAGATCTTCTTGTAATTCAGTTCTGAACAACCCTGTCCATTCCCCAGAGTCTTTCCCAACAATCCAATCAAATACAGACAACCCATCATGTCTTCTTCCCCAAGCAAATGTTTGTCAAATCACCTGGCTTCATTTTTCTCTCTGGATATACCACCATCTAAAATGAAACAGCTCTTGTGATGAGCACCAGGTGATGTATGGAAGTGCTGAATCACTATATTGTACACGTGAAACAAACATTACACACTGTATATTAACAAATTGGAATTTAAATAAAAACTTTAAAAAATGAAAACAAAGTGATACTGCTCACTCATTTATTCACCTTTTATTGAGGTAGTCCAACTGTATTGTATTTCAGTTTGAAAAATGCCAAGCCCCAGTTCTATCACTGACATGGAATGACCCAGAGAAAGCCCATAGGTAGGACAACCCCTTGTAGAAACCTCAGGCTTCAAAATGAAAGGATTGTCCCCTCCAACCACTGTAATATGAAAGCGTATTAATTTTTAAAGAAACAATTAAGGGGCGCCTGGGTGGCTCAGTCGTTAAGCGTCTGCCTTTGGCACAGGTCATGATCCCAGGGTCCTGGGATAGAGCCCCACACTGGGCTCCCTGCTCCGCAGGAAACCTGTTTCTCCCTCTCCCACTGCCCCTGCTTGTGTTCCTGCTCTCGCTCTCTCTCGGTCAAATAAAATCTTAAAAAAAAAAACAAAAAAAAAATTAAACTATGGTATAGACAATATAAATGCTGTTGAAAAGTTGTGTTTTTTATTTAGATTTTTTTTTTAAGTTTTAGTAGGTCAGAAACTCACTAAGGAACATTAATGCAAATCACTTATAAGTCACTTTTTCCCCTAATCAAGATTTCATTTTTTTTTTTTTTTTTTAGATTTTATTTATTTGTTAGAGAGACACAGAGAGAGAGCACAAGCAGGGGGAGGGGCAGGCAGAGGGAGAAGCAGGCTCCCCGCTGAGCAAGGAGCCCGATGCAGAACTCAGTCCCAGGACCATTGGATCATGACCTGAGCTGAAGGCAGATGCTTAACTGACTGAGCCACTTAGGCATCCCAAGATTTCATTTTATAATTAATAAAACCTATTCACTGTAGAAAAATCAGAAAATGAAAAAATATTTATAGAAACTAATTAAACAGCATCTTATTACAGGAAACATTTTGGTAATATTTCAATTTACTCTTTTATTCTATGCACATAAACATGTATATTCATTGTGAATGTGAAGCCCTTTAGTATATGCAACTTAGAACTCTAACAATTAATGTTTAATTTTATTATCCTATGTCATGTTTCCTAAAATATGTAAAAGCTATAGCATATTCCTCTCTTTAAATATATGATAACTTATTTAGCCAAACCTTGATTATGGAAATTTGGGTTACTGACAAGTTTTGATTAATATATAAAAAGTAGTATCATCAAACAAATGTATATTCCAAATTATGTCACATTTAAACCAAATGTTTCACCAAATGGACCTGTATATCCAAGAAACACATACCTGACAATTTTTTTTTGTTTTGTTTTGTTTTTTTTAAGATTTTATTTATTTGTGAGAGAGAGAATGAGAGACAGAGAACACGAGAGGGAGGAGGGTCAGAGGGAGAAGCAGACTCCCTGCTGAGCAGGGAGCCCGATGTGGGACTCGATCCCAGGACTCCAGGATCATGACCTGAGCCGAAGGCAGTCGCTTAACCAACTGAGCCACCCAGGCGCCCACATACCTGACAATTTTATTAAGGTAAACCTTGTTGATACTTTTTTAAGAGCTAATACCAAAAATCAAGTGGTGACTCCCAACCAAGTGACTTAGCTAAAAGATTTACTACTTCTCTTCACCAGTGCATATTAATTAAATGAAATTAAACTGCCCTTGCCTGAACATATAATACATAGGACCTGAGACATTTCAGAGGGAGGATAATTATGTGATAGACATTTATAACATTTCCATACTTTTCTAATATTAGATTCAGAAAGAGAATTTGGAAGTCAGAAGGGAGCAGTCTAGGTTAAACCAACCAAGGAAAGATCAGGGAAGTATATGACAAGAATTTGTCATATACTGTGTCTTGGTATAGTCAGAAGACATGGACTTTGGAGCCCAGCTCAGCTGTTTGGACTCCTGGATATATTACTTCTAGAGATCTGATACTGTGAGATTCTTACTTATGAAAAGTAGAGATAAAGAGAAGTGTGTGAAATAGTTATTAACGATTAAATAGGACAAACTCCTAATCAGCATACTTAGCACATACATACTAGATGCTCAATCAATATTAGTTTTCTAAGGATCCAAAACAAAACAATGAATCACACTCTAATCACAACCAAAGTCCCAAACTATAATCAAATGAATACAAATGTCAGAGCTCAGATCAAGGCCAAGGTTTAGAATGTAAACAGTCAAGAATCATAAGGAGGCAAAAGCTAACGGGATGGGGGAGGGGGACAGATAAGAAATCTAAGGCAAAACAAACAAATATGGAGAAGATGCATGTGCAGGAAAGGGTAGCGCCAAGCAGGCAGAGTTGAATAAGGAAAGGTTCTTGGGTGACTGAGACAACTCTTGGCATAGAGTGTTATACATTTTAGTTTTTGTTTTGTTTTTATTGTTGTTTTTTTTTTTTTTTTTTTTTTTTTGAGGGCAGCTGTTATTCCAAAACAGGGCTAGTGTAGGTCTTAAGGGTAAGTTAAAGCACCCGCTGGAGTTGGGAGTGATGGAACAAGCCTGAAGAATTTTAAATATTTTATTCATTGGTGTCCCCAAAACAGTGCAGATTAACAACAGCTATCTATCTGTTAGGATCCAGTCAGGTGCAAATAACTGAAAATCTGATGAAGAGGATCTAAACAAATATATGTATGTTTACTTAACAAGAAGTACAGAGGCAGATGAGGTTGGTTTGGAAACTCACTGATAGCATGGACCCAGGAGTTTTCCGTCTTTTCAGAAACCATCCTCTTTATACCAGAAATGTCTGACCACATGGTAACAAAATAGTTGTCCACTGCTTCAAATCTCACATGACAATGTCAATGATGGGAACCAAGAAGCATGGTAGGGAGAACAGTTTTTCTCATTGTGTTCCTTTTTCGTATCAGAACACTCTAAAAGACCCCCGCAGACCTCCAATTATGTTACAGTGGACTGAATTGGGCTCCTACATCCACTTCTAGAGTGATCACTAGCCAAGAAGACCATGTTGCTGCTCTTCTCTCAAACTAATCATGATTTCTTTCCTGAAGCTGGATACATTAGAGAGAAAACAAAATTGGAGTTCTTTTAACATGAAAGAACCTGACTCTGGCTGTTGGGGAGAACACCACAGATGTGCCACAGGTTACAAGATAATACAAAGGGCACTGGATTTAGGTCAAAGGAACTAGGCATTGGCTCTGCCTCTTTCTAAATCCACTGCTTAGGAACTTTGATTATCTCTAAGACAATGTTCATTCTTCTGTACATTGGGGATACTGCTATACTCACAAGGGTTTATCATTATGTTATGAGGACTAAATGAGATGATGTGTGAAAATGCTTTGCAACTGGCACATGAAAGGGTCCAGGTATGACTTCAGTTGAATGATAGCAAGGATTTTTCCTTCAGATTATGTCATCTATAAGACAAGTGAAGGTTTATTCAAAAACAAAGGAACCACAAGGTACCATTATTATTATTACAGCTTTGAGAAAGTTGTCAGACAAAGCATTGTAATTGGTAATAGACACTAAATAAAAAATTGGGTGACTTGGAGCTTTTAAAAATATACTGAGCCTACCCTGAAGGTATAATACCGAAAACTGTATATACAGTGTATCTGACACAGTGGAAGCCACTTTATTCTGTGAAAGAAAAGTCTTGACTGAACCCCAGCAGGCAAATAATTTATTGAAATCTCAGCAGGAGCAATTTTCAATTTATTAGAACTGAGTATTATATGCTTGAGTTACCCCTAGAACAAAACTCCATGCATGAATAAACAGATAAATGCAAGGGAGACAAACCAGACGTTTTGTAACCTGTTCTCTCACAGGAATCAAGTAACAGCAGTGAGTTGGTGACTGTTACCTCTTTTTCCTGATAAATCAACCCAGCATTTTGGCAGTGGCAAGAGAGAAAACATTCAACAGCCAGAGAGTGATGTAACCATCTGATGAGACTCAGAGTTTGCAAAATCATCTGTCCTTATGCCAAGACTTTATTGATTTCTATGTCACACTATCATGGCAGCCTGGAAATTGCTTTGTGAATTATTTATATGTTGGATCAGGAATCAGAAGCTCCCGAGTCAGGATGGTTGGGTAATTACTAAGGGTCATCAGGTTGCTGGGGCCTCCCTTTCTCTATGTGCAGAAAGAGAAGAATAATTGAGGTACCATGGTGAGTCCAATACTCTGTCTCTCCATGGCACTATGTGCAGATGAGGAAAAGGTGCAGAGGCTGCACCTCTAGCTGGTCACCTCTGTGCCACGAGCTCTTCCCATTTCTCCTACCCCTGTTCATCTACCTGTGTATGATCTCCCAGTTCAATGTCACAATGTGTGAATAAGTTGACATCATCACCTTTCTCATCTGGCCAGGATGTCTCATTCATAGTTACTGCTTCACTTTTTTTGCATACACTTTTATAATAGCCACCCCTGAAGATCCTATAATAAAGGAAGCCAAGAGATAATTGTCACTGCCCAATTAGCTATTATTTATGTCATGTTCAACCTAGAAATGGGATAAGAGGTAGGGAAAACAAATGACTGTGTCTAAAAGGTGTGTAGGAGAACAAGAATAAAGAAGAAGAAGTGTAGAAGTGAAAGCAAAAGTTAGTTTAGTTCAATTTAGCAAGTATTTAGAAGAGTGCTCAGTACATGCAGACATTTGGCTAACTTTCAGAAATTAAGCAGGGAATAAGTTTCAGAATGTGATGGCCTAGTAGGGTGTCTGACATATAACTAGATTTTTACTTTGAAATGAGGTAAATAAAAAGATACATGCATTTGGGACGGTAGGGAGCATTGAAATACAATCAGGAGTTTAGAGAAGGCTCTGCTGGGGCAGGGGTGGGGAAGGGGAGAGAGTGCCTGAGCTAAGTTTTTTTTTTGTACTTCAATTAGCCCACATATAGTACATCATTAGTTTCAGATGTAGTATTCAATGATGCATCAGTTGCATCTAACACCCAGTGCTCATCACATCACATGCCCTCCTTAATGCCCATCACCCAGTTACCCCATCCCCCCATCAACCTCCCCTTCTGCAACCTTCAGTTTGTTTCCCAGAGTCAAGAGTCTCTCTCTCTCCCTGATTTCTTCCCATTCAGTTTTCTCTCCCTTCTATGATTCTCTGTGCTATATCTTATATTCCACTTATGAGTGAAACCATATGATACCTGTCTTTCTCTGATTGACTTATTTCACTTAGCATTATACCCTCCAGTTCCATCCACATTGATGTAAATGATAGGTATTCATCCTGATGGCTGAGTAATATTCCATTGTATATATAAACATCTTCTTTATCCATTCATCTGCTGAAGGACATCTCGGCTCCTTCCATAGACATTTCTCCAAAGACGACATACAAATAGCCAACAGACACATGAAAAAAATGCTCCACGTCACTTGTAATCAGGAAAATACAAATCAAAACCACAATGAGATACCACCTTACACCAGTTAGAATGGCTAAAATTAACAAGACACGAAACAACAAATGTTGGCGAGGATATGGAGAAAAGGGAATCCTCTTACCCTCTTGGTGGGAATGCAAGCTAGTAGAGGCATTCTGGAAAACAGTATCAAGGTTCCTCAAGAAGTTAAAAAGGCTCCCAGCAAATGCACTACTAGGTATTTACCCCAAAGACACAGATGTAGTGAAAAGAAGGGGCACTTGCACCCCAATGTTCATAGCAACAATGTCCACAATAGCCAGAGCTAAGTCTTAAAGGATAAGATAATAAAAGTAAAACAGGAGCTTCAGGCAAAGGGACTGATAAGAGGAAAGGCACGGAGTGAAGGAAACAGATTATGCAGGAAGAGAGGTAATAAGACAAGACGTTTGCATTCTCAGAATCACAGAATGATCATAATCATGATAAAATGTGTATTTTATAATATGTACTTTATATTCATTACTTTACCTATTCTTGTATCAGATGGTGAAAGATGGGTTAATTCAGCAAGGAAGGGCCAGGCCCAGCACAGTATTCTGACTCCATCTCTAGGGCCCTCCACTGTCCATTATTTTTGCTTCTTAATGCAATACTAAACCACTCAAGAAAAAAGGAAACTTGAAATACCATACAATTCAGTGACTTCCAAATTTTGAAGACCAGTAAAAAAAAATTTTCAAATTAGCAGCACCCTCAAAAATATAAACTATCTCAAAACAATACTTAGTACATATGATGTGCCTGATATTTCCTATTTATTCTGTTTCAATCATTTACATAAAAAAATACTGGTCAGTGACCATAGAGGAAAAGCTCTCAGTTTTTCCACATTGAGGATGATGTTAGCTGTGGGTTTTTCACATATGGCCTTATTATGTTGAGTTATGCTCCCTCTAAACCCACTTTCTTGAGGGGTGTTACGAATGCTGTTACACTTTTTAAAATGCTTTTTCTGCTTCCTGAAATGATCATATGGTTCTTTAAAAAAATTTTTTTATTCAAATTCAATTTGATTAACATATATTAGTTTCAGAGGTAGAATTTAGAAATTCACCAGTTGCATAGAAGACCCAGTGCTCTTTCATCAAGTGTCCTCCTTAATGCTCATCACCCATTTACCCCACCCCCCTACACATCCCCTCCTGCACCCTTCAGTTTGTTTCCTATAGTTAAGAGTCTCTTATGGCTTGTCTCCCTCATATGGTTCTTAACCTTTTATTGACGTGATGTATCACAATGATTGATTTGTGAATATTGAACCACCCTTGCAACCCAGGAATAAATTCTACTTGATCATAGTGAATGATTTTTTAAATGTATTCCTGGATTTGGTTTGCTAGTATTTTATTGGGATTTTTTTATATCCATATTCATCAGTGATATTGGCCTGTAGTTCTTTTTAGTGGAGTCTTTATCTGGTTTTGGTATCAGAGTAAGGCTAGCCTCATTGAATGACTTCGGAAGTTTTCCTTCCTTTTCTATTTCTGAAATAGTTTGAGAAGAATAGGTATTAGTTCTTCTTTAAATGTCTGGTAGAATTCCCCTGTGAAGCCATCTGGTCCTGGACTTTTGACGGTTGTGAGTTTTTGATTACTGATTCAATTTCTTTGCTGGTTATCAGTCTGTTCAAGTTTTCTATTTCTTCCTGTTTCCGTTTTGGTAGCTTTTATGTTTCTAGGAATTTATCCATTTCTTCCAGGTTGTCCAATTTGTTGGCATATAATTTTTCACAATATTCTATTTCTATGGTGTTGGTTGTTATTTCTCCTCTCTCATTTGCGATTTTATTTATGTGGATCCTTTCTCTTATCCTTCTGGTAAATCTGGCTAGAGGTTTATCAATTTTATTAATTTTTTCAATGAACTAGCTCCTTATTTCATTGATCTGCTCTATTGTTTTTTAATTTCTATATCATTTATTTCTGCTCTTATCATTATTATTTCCTTCCTTCTGCTGGCTTTAGGATTCATTTGTTGTTCTTTTTCTGGCTCCTTTAAGTGAAAGGTGAAGTTGTTTGAGATTTTCCTTGTTTCTTGGCATAGGCCTGTATTGCTATATACTTCCCTCTTAGGATTGCTTTTTCTGCATCCTGAAGGTTTTGTGTTGCTATTTTCATTTTCATTTATTTTCATATATTTTTTTAAAAATTCTTCTTTGATTTCCTGATTGATCCATTCATTCTTTAGTAGCATAGTGTTCATCTCCATATTTGTGGTCTTTCTGGTTTTTTTTCTTGTGGTTGACTTCTAGTTTAATAGTGTTGTAGTCAGAAAATGTGTATGGTATGATTTCAATCATTTGTACTTGTTGAGCCCTAATTTGTGATCTGTTATGTGATCTATCCAGAGAATATTGTTGTTGCTAGACAACAACAACAAAGACATCCAAATTGGCAAGGAAGAAGTAAAACTTTCACTATTTTCAGGTGACATGATACTCTCTCTATATATATACTCTATATATACAAAAGACACTGAATAGCCAAAGCAACCCTGAGAAAGAATAACAAAGCTGGAGGCATCACAATTCCACACTTCAAGATATATTACAAAGCGTAGTGATCAAAACAGTGACGGTACTGCCACAAAACTAGACAAACTGATCAACAGAATTGAAAACCCAGAAATGGACCCACGACTATATGGTCAATTAGACTTTGATAAAGCAGGAAAGAACACCCAACGGGAAAAAGACAAATGGTGTCAGGAAAACTGGACCACAACATGCAAAAGAATGAGACTGGACCACTTTCTTATGCCAAACACAAAAATAAATTCAAAATGGATGAAAGCCCTAAATGTGAGGCCTGAAACCATAAAAATCCTGGAGAATATAGGCAGTAACCTCTTTGACATTGCCCATAGCAACTTCTTTCTAGATAGGTCTCCTGAAGCAAGGGAAACAAAAGCAACAATAAGCTATTGGGACACCATCAAAATAAAAAGCTTCTGCACAGCAAAGGAATCAATCAATGAAACAAGAAGGTAACCTATGGAATAGGAGAAGATATTTGCAAATGGCATATCCAATAAAGAGCTAGTATCTAAAGTATATAAAGAACTTATACAACTCAACACCCAAAAACCAAATAATCCTATTTAAAAATGGACAGAAGACATGAATAGACATTTTTCCAAAGAAGACACACAGACGGCAAGATGAAAAGATGCTCGACATCACTTATCAGGGAAATGTAAATCAAAACTACAATATCACCTCACACCTGTCAGAATGTCTAAAATCAAGAACATAAGAAACAACAGGTGTTGGTGATGATGTGGGGAAAAGGGACCCTCTGGCACTGTTGGTAGGAATGTAAACTGGTGTAACCACTGTAAAAGACAGTATGGAGATTCCTCAGAAAGTTAAAAATAGAACTACCCTACAACCTAGTAATTGCACTACTAGGTATTTACCCAAAGAATACAGAAATACTAATTCAAAGGGATATATGCACCCCAATGTTTGTAGCAGCATTATCTACAATAGCCAAATTATGGAAATAGCCCAAATGTCCATCGACTTATGAATGGATAAAGAAGAGGTAACACACACACACACACACACACACACACACACACACACACACACTGGAATATTACCCAGCCATATAAAAGAATGAAATCCTGTCATTTGCAATGACATGGATGGAGCTAGAGAGTATTACGCTAAATGAAATAAGTCAGCCAGAGAAAGACAAATACCATCTGATTTCACTCGTGTGTGGAATTTAACAAAACAAAACAAAACAAACAAGCAAAAGGAGAAAAAAAAGGTAAACCAAGAAACAAACTCTTAGAGAACTGAGGGTTACCAGAGGGGAGATGGGGGGGATGGGTTAAATAGGTGATGGAGATTAAGGAGGGCAGTTGTGATGAGCAGCAGGTGATGTATGGAAGGGTTAAATCACTGCTGTACACCTGAAACTAATATTCCACTGTATGTTAACTAAGTGAAATTTAAATAAAAACTTTTAAAAAATGCTGGTCACAACCACTAAATTAATTTAACTACTATTAGACATTTGAGAAATTGGTGATGTTCTCAGCCAGTTAGTTTACAGAGGATGAAACTGAGGTCCTAAGAAAGGAAGGGGCTAGCTGAAGACTACCTTCAAGGCAGACCTGTCTGTGGGAGAGATCACCAGAAGTGTGGCAAAGGTTACAAGGTGAGGTAGTGTTCTGTCCCGGCTTAGAACCAGCATTGACTGATTTCTCCTGCATACCAGGCTATGTTCCAGGTGTTTTACCAGTCCTGACTCATCTAACCCCAAGAATCCTGCAAAGGAAATTCTTTCATTAATCCCACTTCTCAAAGTGAGGAATTAAAGCACAGCAATATTAAGTAGCTGGCATGTCCATGATTACCCAGCTAGTAGGGGAACTACTGATCCCTTGGCCAAGAAAAACTTCATTCAGGGAACTTGGAATGTTAGTGAGTAACTGTTTTACATGTGGATTTAATTAATTCCTAATTCCCCATTTCATTCTCCTCAGAACATTTCTTTCTTCAAAGCTACACTCTAAGCTGGCAGGGAGAATGTACTAAAATACCTCCAACTCTGTGCTGGTTTCAGAATCCAAAGATGTTATCAGGATTTTCAAATTTTAGAAATTGTATCAGAATAACTTTAGATTTGTTAGTATTGCTCTGATCTACCTGGGCTTCAGAGTTAATAATGCTTTCTTGTTTCTACAGAACCAAGTCTCTTAATATGCAGAAAATTACAACTGCTATGATAATGGAAAGGACCACTGGCTTCTATTAACTTATTAAGAGCAATTTTTGTGAATAGTAAATCTACCAAATTGACAGATAACACATCAGGGAATTTTAAGGCATATCACATGGAGCATATTTTCATGCTGAAATCCTATTTAATTAGCTCTAATTATTTGCCCTCTTTGACAGCAGTTCTCCAATAAGTTGTTATATTTACACCCACAGTGGAAAACATAAGTTTATACCTAGGTCTGGTCATTTATTATCAAACCTGTGCTCTGAGTGACAATTTCAGGGTTCAGAAAATTATTTTTAAAAGAACTGGATTTTACAATAGGGATCTACTTAAAGTAGAAGTTACAGGATTCAGGAATGCAAATCAATATATGGTTTAATGAAGTCTGACAGAGAATCAATCTTGAGGAAAAAAACCTTGGCTTTCCTCCAAAGCAAGAGACAACATTAAGAGATTCCAGAAAACACAAAGAAACATTTTGAGAGTATGACACGAATTGAGTACAATACTGCTTGCTCTTAACTTTTTCCCCCAAGTCACTTAGATAATCTAGACAATGATTGATTACTTTTGTTTTTACTTCCCAAGCATGAAAAACCCCCAGAAAACTGGAATCCTTAAGTGCTGTCACTTAAGTAGTAAGCTTTCTTCCCCCTACCCCCTTAATCCAGAAATGACTTCACTCTCCTTTAGACAAAAGCCAGGGAATGCTTGTTGAAAACATTGCTCAAAGGGATAAGAGGTATTTTCATCTGGGTTCTGGTCCTAGCTCACTGTTAATGAACCATGTACCCTTGAATACTTCACTTCCCCTGTTGGAGCCCCAGTTCCCTTTCCTGTATAAAGTCAGAGGATCAGACCAGATAATCTGAGGCTCCTTCCAGTTGTGATTTTAGAGCTTTTTACCTACTATGCCTGCACTCCTTTGACCACTACTTCTAAAGGCAATGGCTTGCTCAGGTCACTGGATAAGAAGTTACTTTTCCTTGCAGGTCTAAGGGCTTCTTGCTCTTTCCCAAGGGGTAGCCTACTTCTCTGATTGCCAGACTACAGCAGTTAAGTCATCCATCTTGGTTTCTCTGAGGAAGACTCATTTTAATAAAATATTTTCAACTGTTACTCTGCCAAAGGCTTTGAGACAGACCCCTGGGTTTCCAAGGACATACTCTATGGGATATTTACCATCCCTGGTACACATAATGCAACTCTACTTCTGGCTTCTCTATCAAATTTGCATGTCTCAACCCAGTTTGCCTTTCACACTTTTTCTTTTTCCTTTAATACCCACTCTGGCTTCTACCTTTTCCTCAACCATGAGTTGTACTTACTTTTCCATTCTCTTCTCAAGAGTCTGCCCATCTAACCTGATTGATGATGGACAGCTCCCCTTGGTTAGAACCATGCCTTCCATATCACAGACCTCCATCAAGCCCAGTGCACTGCTCTCCACTGAGGGAGGCATTAAATGTGTCTGGCCAACCTTTCTGTCAAAGCCAAGTTTTTACATTGACAAGAATTTTTAAAATAAATAAAACACATGCATACATACATAAAACATCTATAATGAGTCAAAATGTAAAAGAAAAATAAGTGAAAGCTGAGATGGCAAGAAGAATGATGTTCTCAAATGTTATTAATCCTTTATTTTATAAATGCTATAATAACTCAAGATTATATTGAAAACACAAAAGTACATTCTGATACCTTGGCAGGGACTTATGACTCTATAATGGACATAAACACTAATGTAATTATATATTTATATATATATTTATATAAACACAAATATATTTGCATACATATATATTATATATAGTCTCTGCGTATATATTACATATACTTACATATATTATGCTATATATATATATAAAATTTGTATCTGTATCACAAATACCCATGCATCTGTTTTTCATATAAAAAAAAAATTTAACTCTTGATTTCCTTCTGAGGAATTCTCAAAAATTCTCTAAGAGGGAAATACCAATTTATAAGCATGATATTATTATAGCAGAATGATTTATTGCACTATTAAATTTTGCTTTTCCTGCCTCTAATTTTCCCTCCCTGCTCATTTCCTTGTCTTGCCTCAGGAATTGTGGCTCACCCTAGTGAAGCAGAGAGAGAGTGTGCCTTTGATAAGCAACAAGACTGGGAAAGAGGTTCTTTGGATCTCAGAAAGACACCAAGTTCTGTGGGTCCCTAAGAAGCAAGAAATGTTTCCCACCCTCTGGAAACTTTCTCTCTGAAGAACTGGCAAAAACCAAAGGACATGGTTCTATGGTCTACCTCCAGCTCCCAGCCCTGCCAGAGATTCTTAACAGGGGCAGGGCACAGAAACAAGAGTTGGCCGTTTACAGGAAGAGTTCATGTAGCCCGGGGCAGTGGGTAGTCCAGCATGAGCTGACAGCTTTGCTAGTGGAGCTTCCCCAAAGTTTTGGGCTTGGAAAACCTCTGCATTCTGTTCCATCCATCCCTAGGTGCAAGGAACCCAGAATGATGGTTTTGAACTTTCTACCGGTAAAGAGGAATCAGCACATTTTAAGAAAGTGAACAAATGCAGTGCTTCTTGACCACCTGCACTTGTGAACTGATTATGTGCTGCTACTTTCTTTACATATGCAATATGTGCCAATTAAGAGTGTATTTTCTTCAAGTGTTTAGTTTGAAGACAATCCAAGAAGCCCCAGTGGCCTAATAAATAAGGCATTGGCCTCCTAGAGAAAATCCAGTACGTTAGGTTAGTTTTTCAGAGAGGCGACAGGGATGTACAGTAAGGAGATACTGTATTTCTGGTGAGTATTCCGTATAAACAGAAATTTCTTGATGAAAATTTAAGTAGCATTTTGTTATTTATAATGTATTACGGTACTGCTAACAAAGCAGCTGCTACAAACCCAAATTAGAAAAATCATTGTCTTAGAAATCTCTTGTCACCAGTTACTAGATTTTGCAGTATTAAGTAATTCACCGAAGGGCTGTCTTGAGAGAACATTCACCTTGTATGTGTCAACCAAAAAAAAAAAACAAAAAAAAAAAAAAGAAAAGAAAAACAACAACAAAAAAACCCCAATGTTTTTCATCCATGATGTATAGCTAAAAGGCTGATGATGTACCTGTAATGGGCCAAGAGCTTGGGGTCCAACTCCCCCCTGAGCTTCCCTGGTACATTGTGAAGAGGTTCTTGGTCTTGAGAGATTTGAGTACGCTCCTGGG
Source organism: Phoca vitulina (assembly GCF_004348235.1). NCBI lineage: Eukaryota > Metazoa > Chordata > Mammalia > Carnivora > Phocidae > Phoca > Phoca vitulina. Next base: position 56,673,108 of record NW_022589708.1, on the reverse strand, counting down.
TCACGGACATTCATTACATGGGCCCCATATTCTCAGCATTATGACTCTTCTCTCAAAGGTGATGGAGAAATCCTGCACAGGGCCTGGCCCATGCTTTCTATACTTCACAGGCTGACTGACCGGCATACTATGGACTGTATCTGGCAAATGAGTGTGGCCTCCATTCCTGGAAAATGTTCAGGACCGAGGTACAAGCGAGCAGCAGGCTTTGTCTTCTCGGCAGATGGAAGCAGGGTGCAAAGGAGACAGTAGGTAGTGTAGTACAATTTGGAGTTATGATTTCCACTCTGCACTTCCCCCCCACCCCATCTGGCCTATACCTAGTAGCCATGCTACCTTGATGAGGTCCTGAGCCTGTTTTTGCCTCTTTAAAATGGGGGGTTGAGATGAGTAATCATTATGCTTACTTCTAGATTAGTTATTGTGGTTAAGATTCATGTTGTTATTACTGGGATAAGTTCATCTTGCTAATCACTTAAAGACAAAAGGCAGAAGAGGTCACATTAATAGTATGATAAAATATTTGATTCCCTACAATGATCACTGTCCTCTAGTTTTACAAATTTCCTTGTCATTTCTTTTTGTCAATTTCTTCTCCTCTTTCTCACTCTGCCTCTTCCTCCATGTGCACATACACTGATTTTGTGGGAAGGAGATCTGTGAAATAAATCTTAAAGCATTTATTTTTACAGAAAATGTAGGTAAACTCTGTCTACTCCTTCATCAATACCTTATATCATAGGTGGTTGGAACCCTGAAAATGTGAATCCTGATTTTAATTACACCACATGGGGATTTCCAGTTCTCTTGAGTGATTTGAGGGGACAAGTCTTGGGCCTTCTTCAGCAAAATGGAAAGTTTCATTTTTCCCTGAGTTTCCACCTTAGAGAAAACATGGCAGGTTACAGGAGTTGGCTGCTGGAATGTATATAGAATAGCCCATTTCCCTCCCACTTACTTCCACCATTCATCATTTCTACTATTACTGAGGAAAGTGATAAAGCAGTGTGGAATGCAGCCAGGTGCAGGCAAAAGTGAGCGGTCTTTGCCACCAGATAAACCTAGTTCTGAATCTCGTGCTGTGTGCTTTTAGGGACATAACATCAACTCTGAGTATGGATTTCCCTTGATAATTAACACCTACTTTACAACAACATTTTTTTGCAGGGTACTTTAAAAATTACAAAATATATGAGGAGTGTGCCTGGCACCATGTAGATTGTACAATGGATTGTAGCCATTGTAGCCATTATTCAATACCACTCAATTCCAACTGTAGTCACTCTTCTTTCCCACCTCCAGCCTTACACCAGAGGTAAAATCACTTTTATATGTATGCTCTTAATTGGTAAATACCATATTTATTAATAAATTTCAGGTATATATAATTTAATAATTAAATGAACTATAACTAAAACTACATGGCATTGATTAAAGAAACTGAAGAAGACACAAATAAATGGTAAGATATTCCTGCTCATGGGCTGGAAGAATGAACATTGTTGAAATGTCCATACTATCCAAAGCAATCTATGCATTCAATGCAATCCCTATTAAAATTCCAATGGCACTTTTTTTTCCCACAAAACTGTAACAATCCTAAAATTCATATAGAACTACAAAAGGCCCCAGATAGCCAAAACAACCTTGAGAAGGAAAACAAAGCTGGAGGCATCATGCTTCTTGATTTCAAACTGAGAACTACAGTAATCAAAACGGTAGAATACTGGCATAAAAAGAGACATATAAATCAATGGAACAGAATAGAGTCCAGAAATAAATTCACACATGTATAGTCAATGAGCTTACAACAAAAGAGCCAGAAATATACAAAGCAAAAGGACAGTATCTTTGATAAATGGTGCTGGGGAAACTGGACAGCCACGTGCAACATGAAACTGGACTCTACATTAAAAAAATCAACTCAAAGTGGTTCAAGACTTGAAGAGCTGAAGCCATGAAACTCCTGGAAGGAAACACAGGTGTTAAGTACCTTAATACTGGCCTTAGCAATGATTTTCTTGGATTTGACACCGAAAGCAAAGGCAACAAAAGCAAAAACAAACAAGTGGGACTACATCAAACTAAAGTTTCTGCAGAGCAAAGGAAACCATCAACAAAATGAAAAGTCAGCCCATTGAATGGGAAAAAAATATTTGCAAATCATATACCTGATAAGGGGTTAATATCCAAAATACATAAAAACCTCCTACATCTCAATAGCAAAAAGCAATCTGATTAGAAATGGGCAGAGGAGCTCAACAGACATTTTTCCAAAGATGGCATATAAACGTCTAACAGGTACATGAAAAAGTATTCAACATCACTAACCAGGAGGGAAATGCAAATCAAAACCACAATGACATAAAATCTCACACTAGTTAGAATGGTTATAATCAAATAGACAAGAAATAGAAGTGTTGGTGACGATGTGGAGAAAAGGGAACCCTGGTGCACTGTTGGTGGGAATGGACATTGGTGAAGCCACTATGAAAATCAGTATGGAAGTTCCTCAAAAAATTAAAAATAGAACTACCATATGATCCAGAATTCCGTTTCTGGGTATTTAAATGGAGGAAACAAAACACTAACTTGAAAAGATATCTACACCCCATGTTCATTGCAGCATTGTTTGCAATAGCTGAGACATGGAAACAACCTAAGTGTCCATCGATGGATGAATGAAGAAAATGTGGTACATACATACAATGGTATGTTATTCAGTCATAAAAAAGGAACTCAAAAAAAAAGGAAATGTTTGTGACAACATTTATGAACCTTGAGGGCATTATGCTAAATGAAAGAAGTTGGAAAGAGAGTCAGATGTGATCTTATACACGTAATCTTAAAAAAAAGTTGCACTCATACTTAAAACAGATTGGTGGTTGCCAAAGGTAGGAGGGTCTGAGGGGTGTGAAAAGGGTAAAGGTGGTCAATAGGTACAAACTTCCAGTTGTAAAATAACTAAGTCATGGGGATGTAATGTATATCATGGTGACTATCATTAATACTGTATTGCACATTTGAAAGTTACGAAAAGTAAATCTTCAAAGTTCTCATCATAAGGAATATAACACTGTGGTGATCATTTTGCAATATATACATGTATATAATAACTGTGTTGTACACCTAAACCAAAGTATTGATGTATGTCAATGATATCTCAATTTAAAAATTAAATGAATCCATTTATCTCCCAAGTTTCTAGAGTAGAATACAATCAATACCTTTGAAATCCAAGTTTCATACTTCCCAATTTTGAGATGTAACCCCAGAACCTCATATCAGAAATTGTGTTAATCCTTCTTTTCCTAGTCTTTGTAATCTCTCTATATATATCTGTATTTATCTATAGATGTATATATCCATGTCTATATAGATATAGGACTATATGGATATACAGAGTATATATATATATATAGTATATATTTTACATACATACATATACTTAAGGTATGTGACATAGCTGAAAAGGAATTCATGAAATAATATATATTTATATTAATCCATATTAATATATTGATATGAATGTTCTCATTCTATATGTATGCTCTTGTAGAGCTTACTGAAAAGCTTACTTTTTCAGCCAATATTTTAATATATATTCCTGTAGATTAATCTATCCCATTCCTTCTTGGCTTTATCACATTCCTTTGGTTTCTAATTTTAATTACTACGTATTTTTTATACATAGAAGTTCTACTGTTTTTTTTTTAATCAAGCATGTTAACTTTATTTTATTATGGTAATCACCATACATCACATCATTCTTCTGTTTTTTCTACATATTTTCAGTACCTCTTATTTCTTAAATCATGTAAAACATCTGTTTCTAATTTCTATCTGCAAATTCCAGTATGAACCGTTTTCTCAGGTCTTATTCTATAGTGTATTTTGTGGACTCAGTAATGTTAGCTTATCCCTTCATATGGTAGAGATTTTTTTATTGTGAACCTAGGTTTCTGGGAGCTCAGTCTTGTGGTAACTCTTCAGAAAAGCTTTTAGTTTGCTTCTGCCAAGTAGCTGAAGCTCTACCAATTAAAGATCATGGTTAATTTTGAGCTTTGGTTTTTCACCACAGATATTATGACCTTTAGTTTTAAACTCATGTGAGGATGGATTTCTAGCAGGAACCAAGAGATGTTTTTTTTACTGCCTCTGCAGAGCTGTTTTTTCTTATTCACTCATGAAGATGTCATCCATTGGTGTTCTCTCCCTTATATGAGGGTCTCTGGTCTAATTTCATACCCGTTCAGGTCCCAGACATGATCACATACCTTCAGGGCACACACTATTTAAAATCCAGTCTATTAGGAATCAGCAATTTCCCCCCAGGAAACATGCTGGTGATGGGGCTACTCTGGATTAATACCTCCTCTGCACCTCTGGCCTCCTCTCCTTACCTCTCTCCTCCCCAGACTCACTCCTTGTATAGTACTTTCCTTAAAAACAGGTTTCAAAAGTATCAAGAATCTTTACATGCTATGCACAAGAAGGGATTTCTCTAGACATCTGGCTCACCACACCTAAATGTAAGCATTATTTCAGTGTTGTATGCCCTGGTCATCTCCTGTCCAACGGTCTCCCAGTGAGCTGCACACCTCTTTCTCATTGCCCGGCCGCTGCCTCCGTGAGCTCCTCAGATGCTTTGCTTTCTCTGGACCTCTATTTCTTTCTTGCTTAAATTTTCAACTGAGCTAAATAAAGAATACAAAAACTAGGGTCAGAAGACCCAGATGTGAATCTTCTCTCTGCTTTTTTCACTATGTAATTTGGGGTGAACCACTTAATATCTCTGAGATCAGTCTCTTCACCCGTAAAACAGAATTCCTGTCCCATTTGTCATAAATAACTGTTCTGAGGAGCAAATGAGGTGATATATGTAAAAAGTTTTATAATTGGTAAAATGTGCTAAAAATGTAAACCATTTGCACAACTTGACCTACATCACTTGTCCCTGAGGAAAGGATCTAATAAATGATTTTATCTGAATGAACTGTGCTTCAAAGTCATTTGTGGGTTTTTTTTGTTTGTTTTTTTGTTTTTTTTTTTAAAGATTTTATTTATTTATTCATGAGAGACAGAGAGAGAGAGAGAGAGAGAGAGAGAGGCAGAGGGAGAAGCAAGCTCCCAAGGAGCAGGGAGCCCGATGCGGAACTCGATCCCAGGACCCTGAGGATCATGACCTGAGCCGAAGGCAGACGCTTAACCATCTGAGCCACCCAGGCGCCCAAAGTCATTGTGTTTTATTGGAGAGACATGCCAAATACAAAAGAAAGCAGCTCTAAGTGTTTTCAGGATGGGAGGGGAGGTGTATTTTGGGATGGTGGTTTTCCTTTTCCTTATGCCTCTGTTATCAGCACATACACATTAGACCAACATTTCTCTTAGCTCGAGAAATAATCTCACTCCTAATTCCTGGTAATTGCTTTTTTGCAGAAATAATGGTTGCAGAAAGGGAAGGCCACTCCATAGCACATACAGCACAGGCTAGCTCTTACCAACTCCTGTGGGCATGTCTAAAGTTTTGATGGATGCCGATGTGAAAACAAAATTCTAGAAATTAGTTTTAACACTTCCCCAAGAGGTGATGCCTGATGCCTTTATTGGAATTTAAACTGGAAGCTGGCTCCAGCCATCTGTTAAATGGCCACAGAAACTCCCCAGATGCTTCCCATGGGCCAGCGATAATATTGTGGCTATTTCTCTGCCCTCCTGGGAAGCTGGGTGAGTGGAATTCATAATCGGGGAAAAGAGCAGATATGTAGTGTGTGTGTCAGCCTTGGGCAAGTGTTCGGAGGAAGGGCAGGCAGCATTTAGCATCTGTGCAGGTAAGAAAGGTCTTCAAGGATTTAGGTATTCTTAGGATGACAGGTTGGCCAGGAATTCAAGTTTTCTGTGTTTTCCTGAATTTTCAATATTTTAGCACTGATCTGAGTCCTGATATTTTATATGAACACACATTCTCATATACACACTTAATTTGGAGTGGTTATTAAGTTCTTATTTTGAAGTCATGAAAGTTGGTTTTCAGCCACTTACCTACTAATTCTCCTGTCTTCTCCTACCACAATTTTCAGTAATCTTTGGCTAAATATAAATTTTATTAGAAAACTGAATCCAAGCTGAATCCAGCAGCAACTATCTGAGCTGCCCACTGGGCAGAAACAGATGCACAGCTCACCAAATGATATGGTCAGCAGCAGTGGCCCATCCATGGACTCACTGGCCCATGCGGTAATCCTGCTATCTAGAAGCTGAGATTATGGGTCAGGAATAACCAATTGGCCATCACAATGAGTGGATAGGTAGAGGCAGGAACAGGGGACTACATGGAGTTTGGCCAGAGGACAGGGGCAGTACAGACAGGTGGTGTGGGACAACTGCAGATATGAGTGTGATGCACTCAACCAGTGTGCCTTTGGGCCACCTGAACCAGATCTGACACCTGGCTTGTGCTGCTACTGTGGACTATTTCAATGTTTATCCAAATTAGTAAATATCTACAGGCTGATCTATTTGTTGCTGAATGCAGTATCTTTTAAAATATAGTCTTGGCTCATCTATGTCTCCTAATTTCAAAGAGTAAAAACCAAGCATTAGTTGAATATTTAATTAATAACTATGTACAATGAACAGAAAACAAGTATTAGAAAAAAGCCTGGAGATGCAGAATAGTCCTCAAGTCTAAATTCTAAATGCCTTAATATAGTTTTCAAGCCTCACCAAGAGCTCTTTCTCCTATCTACCAGCCATTCTCTCTCACTTGGCCACCACCTGAAATTTCGTCCACTTTCTTTCCTGCCTGCACTATGTTTACGCATCTCTCACCTTTTTCTCATGACTTTCTCCTTTTGTGGGGATGCCATTTAAAGTAGGGTTAAATACAGAAAACTTAGTTATCAAGTCTATAATCAACCTCACAAGTCTTGAGGATTAATAGTAGAAAAGTCTGAAAAAGTTTTAAGTCTCCTAGTTAGGATTCAGACCAGAAACTTCTCCAGGATTCTGAAGTCAATTCCTTGATCATCTTTAGAGAAACTGTTGTTTTTAAAGTTGTCTATACATAATCTTGTTTTAAATTCTCATAAAAGGAGAAAGTCATAAGAAAGGGCAAATAATGCCTCAGTGTGGTTTAATCAGAAAACCAAGTGGAGCACAGCTTTCAACTAGGAGAGAGGTGGGAGAGAATGGGAGACAGAAAATATGATCATGGTGAGGCCTGGATGCCAGGTGACAACACTGAAAATCAGCCTGTGCACTGGTTGGTGGTTTCGATCTCTGCTCAGAAACTAGGGCTCCCCTGGATGTGTCTCAGAAACTACCTTGGGGGAAGAGGCAAGAATCCCTTCCTGTACCAGGGTAGCTCTACCATTACCTATTGAGTATTTGCATAATAATGCAGCTAATTGTGCTGTTAATTTAGATATACAGTTTAGAAATCCTTTATTCCTCCTTTCTTTGAACTGTATTTTTTTTTTTAAAAGATTTTATTTATGTATTTGACAGAGAGAGAGACAGCTAGAGAGGGAACACAAGCAGGGGGAGTGGGAGAGGGAGAAGCAGGCTTCCCGCGGAGCAGGGAGCCCGATGTGGGGCTTGATCCCAGGACCCTAGGATCATGACCTGAGCCGAAGGCAGACGCTTAACAACTGAGCCACCCAGGCGCCCCTTTGAACTGTATTTAAATGGACCCACAAAGCAGAAAAAAACATTCAGAAGACTGGTTACTCAATTTATTCCAAGTAAGCATCAAAATATGCCTTGTTTTACTACTTGATTTAGTTCCACACAAAAATTCTTTTATCATTTTAAATATTTTCTCTCTTCCATTATAAATCAAGTTCTATTGGAAGGTTCAAATAAAGAAAGACAATCATTGGGAAAGGTTTTGAGTATAGTGCTTTTTTTTTTTTTTTTTTTTTTAAAGATTTACTTACTTATTTGAGAAAGAGAGCAGGAGCAGGAGGGGCAGAGAGGGAGGGAGAGAGAACCTCCAGCAGATTCCACACTGAGCGTGCAACAGAACACAGGGCTCAACAAGGGCCTGGACCCCAGGACCCAGAGATCATGACTCGAGCTGAAAACAAGTCAGATGCCCAGCTGATTGCATCACCCAGGTGCCCCTCATATGGTGCTATCTTGAGAGGAGAACTCCAAGCTACCACAATTAGTCCAAGGATATTTTCCATATTAAAAACAAACAAAAAACCTACCCTCATTTCAGAGAACCCATAGGATATCTTTGATTTATGACTTTAACTACCTTCCAGAAAATTGGTGTCATACTTCACATACACATACATTCACATTTAATATGACTATGCAGTGTGTTTTTATTTTCAATATATATGTGATCAGTTTTCCTTCTCTAAGTAGCAGTGCCAGGAACATATTTGAAGCTCTGCAATTCTTTGCTCCTTACTTGTTTGGTGTACAATTATCACAAGTCCCGAAATTTTAAAATGCATTGTCTTTATTAATATTTAACATTTTTAACAATGACACAGATTCTCTTCGGTAAAATGCAATTTTAAAAAGCTGTCTTGTTGGATGCCTGAGACCCAGAGTAGGTAAATTTTTAAGATCTGTTTTGGCCTTCTGCCTCTCTAATCCTATGTCTCTTACTACTCTTTTAGGGTTCTAAGGTCCAAATGTTGAAACAAAAGTTAGGTTAATGATGGGAAGGCTTATAATCACACTTATAATAAAGAGAATGAAGATTAATTACACTGAAAGACAAAAGACTTTAACATCTGTCCAGCATCTTCATCTCAAGGACAACCAAGGATCTCCCACTTTTCCCTAACTGCTTCTGGCCTTAAGGCTAAGAAAAAAAGCAAACACACAAAAATAATCCAGTCCACACCTTGTACCATCTACTAAAAATAATATCAATTGGATTATAGACCAAAATTCTGAAATTCTAAAAGTTTTAGAAGAAGCATAGGAGAAAAAAATTTTAATTTGGCTTAGACAATCATTTCTTAGATACAACACCAAAAGCACAATCTGTAAGTGAAAAAAATGGTAAATTAGACCACCAAAATTAGGAACTTCTTCTGTTTTTAAGACTCAAGGAATAAAAAGATAAGCTACATAGTGAGAGAAAATATTTGCAAATTACATATCTGTAAGAGGACTTGCATCCAGAAAATAAGATCACTTTCAAAACTCAGTAACAAGCAACCTAAACACAAAACAGATGAATGATTTACATAGACACTGCACCCAAGGAAACACAGCAATGACAAAAAAGCACACGTTCCATTATCATCAGCCATTAGGGAAATTCACGTGAAAACCACAAGATAACAATGTATGTTATTTTCCTGATCCATTTTTAAGTTAACTGCAGACTTCCCCTCTTGACTGCTAAATACTTTAGCATCATCTCCTAAGATTAAAACGAAGGTCATTTTCCTACACAACCACAATATAACTCTAATACCTATCGAAATTGACGCCAACAGTAATAATAAACAAACTGAGGGTTGCTGGAGTGGTGGGGGTGGGAGGGATGGGGCGGCTGGGTGATAGACATTGGGGAGGGTATGTGCTATGGTGAGCGTTGTGAATTGTGTAAGACTGTTGAATCACAGACCTGTACCTCTGAAACACATAATACATTATATGTTAAAAAAAAAAAAAAAAAAAGAAGATAGCAGGAAGGGAAAAATGAAGGGGGGGAAATCGGAGGGGGAGACGAACCATGAGAGACTATGGACTCTGAGAAACAAACTGAGGCTTCTAGAGGGGAGAGGGGTGGGGGATGGGTTAGCCTGGTGATGGGTATTAAAGAGGGCACGTTCTGCATGGAGCACTGGGTGTTATACACAAACAATGAATCATGGAACACTACATCAAAAACTAATGATGTAATGTATGGTGATTAACATAACATAATAATAAAATATATGTATATATATATGTACACACACACAAAGAAAGGTAAAAGTCTTAAATTAAGAAATCAGTAGTTGAACAATTCAAACCCAGATATTAAAGCATTATTTGCATTTGACAAAAAAAAAAAAGGAAAAATAAAAAAAAAAAAAAAATAAGGTGGTATTTTTCCACTGTCTTCTAGAACACATATAAACTGGGATTCTTGGTAATTGGAACAAGAGGAGGGGAAGACAAATGGACTTAAAGATGTATTAGCAGACACCTGAAAGTCTGGGAATAGTTGACAATGTCTGGAATGTCACACCTCAGTTATCCATCCGACAGATCGTGAAATGCTAAAATAAGGACTTCTGAAGAGACCAGCTTCCTTGATCTTTACTCCTCAGTCCCTTGTAGAATGCACTGTGTTTTAACTATGGAAGCTAGGTAAAGTGGGAAGAAGGTTCAAGACAATATTGTGTTATAGCTAAGGGCTGCTGTGTGTGTGTGTGTGTGTGTGTGTGTGTGTGTGTGTGTGTGTGTGTGTAAATTTCCTTCTCTGTGTCCCATTCCTGTATGAAGTAAGGCAGAACCTCTGCCCAATGTGATGGCAAGAGAATGAGGAAATCACTCATATGTGCTTTGGGTCTTCAGGCCTGACCTCTATATATTAGCTAGACTTAAAGGTGCCACAGCTCTAAAAGGCCAAGCCCCTTTGATAGGTACAGCCACAATCTGATAGTCCCTCCAACTACAGAGAGCCTGGGAGACTGGCCAGAGTCTTACTACTGTCCTTTATGGACCAGGTGGAATGGAATAAGACTTTTATCCACAACTGGGATTCTGTTTTCCCTTTGGTTAAAATGGTGCTATTATTCCTCCCATTGCCTTCAAAATTATGTTTGATATTGCTATGAGAATAGAAAGAAAATCCCTGAATCTCTCAAGATGAATAAGGTTTTCATGATCAGAATGCCTTGGGTTCTCAAATGACAGATATCACTAAAAGTTCTCTTACATAGCGCTGGCTATGGTTGATGGTATACTTTTATGCTCATTTAAATTATTTCTATATCCTTGCAAGCATGTTACTGAGATTGCAGCTCCACTGAAACTTCTAGGGAAATAAAACAGTTCTATTTGCACAGATTGCTCACTCATCCTAATTTGTAGCAGCTCTCTTTCTTGCTGCCCTTCTTCAAATCCCTCCACCCAGATGCACCCTAGAATTCTGAGTTTTGCTTTTATACATCTAAATCTTCTGACAACTTTACTCAAGAAGGGATTTGGAGATGAAGTTTAAATGAAAGCATTACTGGAGTGCCAACATTCACTCATGTTCTGAAAGTCAAATGTGAAATGTGGCCTATGAAACCCCACATGTGTTATCAAAAGACCTCTTTTGTCAGTCCTGAAGCCAGGAACCAAGAGCTGACTAAACACATTGTAAGTGCTGCTTACTTACTCCAAGGAGTTGTAAGTAACAGTAACAGTAAGGCTGTTACTTACTCCAAGAAAGTTGACAGTGTTGTTTGCAAGGCATTCCTTTATTAGCCCCAGATTCCTCTTTAGCGAAACTCAGGTTGCTCCTTCACGGTAGCCTTGTGACAACTAAAAGCAAAAGGAGCATTAACCGGCCATGAGGACAGCACAGAGTGTGCGTCACTATGCGTGAGTGCTGCTCTAGCTGCTGGCGCCTGGTATGCATAACTCTTGGCGCTCAAGAGCTATCACCTACCTAGTAGGGAGGCAAGAAAAAGCAAAATAAATGCACGGAGGAACAAAACTGGGTTATATGTGGTGCCACTGAAGCCAAGGTACCAGTTCTGAGACCAACTTCACTGAGTTCGTATTAAAAATCCACCATTTACAGGCTGAGTGAACTTAAGTTATGTAATTTCTATGCCTCAGTTTGCCCATATGTAAAGTAAAATAAGAATACCATCTAATTGATAGGATTTTTTAAGTCTCAAGTAAATGAATGCATAGAAATGCTTAGAACAATGCCTGGCAAGTAGCACTCAGTAAGTGTAAGTTGTTACCACATTTACTAAGGCAAAACAACCAATGTAATCTTCAGTAAGATCTGACTCATTTTTATTTTTGGTTCTAAAATGTTTTTAATCTAAGGTCCCCTGCCTTCCATGAGCAGGCACTCAGCTACATCTTTAGCTTGTCCTGGACCACTTCTTATTATCTCCTGTTTCTATTCAATCACTTGCTATACTCTAACCTGCCCTTTGTTCTGCAAGGAAGGTGTTTCCTATAGGAAATTTGGTGACACACAGTGAAGCAGAGAGGTATGTGAGCTCAAGAGGGAGAAAGGTCACCAGGCTATCAACCACACAACGCTGAAGGATGGGGTCTTCAGTCCTTAGGGGATCTGCCATGGGTTTCTCCAACTCAGAGGTCTATTTCATCAGCCCAATGCAAATGGATACCACTCTGAGAATGAGATTCACAAACATACTATAGTGTGCTAAATAGTAGCCCGAAAGTTATCAGGTCCTAAGCCCTGGAACCATGCCTAGCACCCAATAGGTGCTAAAACAATGTTTGCCACATTCATCTTGGTTGTGAAATGAGCTTCCTCGTATAATTTTCAGGCCAATGAGCCAAATTAAACCTCAACCATATCAAAGTGTATGGCCACCAACTATGCAAATGCTGTCCCTAAGCCTTTGTTTCCCACTTCCTTGCTTGCTTCTTTTGCCTTCCAGAACATTTTCTACCTTCTCCACTTGTTCTTCACACCTCCTTCCCCCTTGCAGCTTTCTCACACACCCACACCCTACATCCTCCACCCCAGCTGGCTGCCTGCCACTTCAGAGGCTCCTTTGGAATCACCAGCTCTCCATCCACCTCCCAAGTGCTGCCTTCTTCACCATTACCCAAGGAAACAGCTCTCAAAATACCCAATAAAAGTGCAGCTGACACTTGGAGTTTGTCCTCCATGTATAGTTCCAAAAAAATCAAAACAAACAATTTTTTAAAAGCCCCTTATTCTTAAAATATGGGGCCTGGAATTACTCCTTTTCATTTGCATGATAATGGACTCTAAAATGTCTCAAGAAAATAACTTCAAGAGTAATGGTCACGGATATTGGTTTTTCAGAAGAAAGTGACCAATATATGAAAATATTCAACATAACTAACTGTAGCCTAACAGAGATGTAAGCCAGTCTACAATACTAAATATATAGAAAGCTAAAAAGGTACAATACTAAGAAAAGTTATTTATCACAGTAAAGAAAAGAAAAAAGCATTGTAGTCATAGTTCTTGTAACTAACTCACTAGATTCCTTCAACCCATTTCAATATACATTCAGCATAAATAATGTATGTTAAGTAGTAGATAGGTCTTGGAACTGCAAATGTTTTTGTAAAATTTCTAATTAAAACCTATCTTGCAGGGTTGCACCATCTTTACGTGCATCTAATTTCTTATTGTCATGGTGTCCTTCTAACCCACTAAACAGCTATTGTTAAATTAGTTGGCATCAGGTTTCCATGTTCAGCTTGCCTACATTTTAATGCATTTTATCTCAACTATCTTTTAGGAGCATTAAAGGGATATGAACACACTTTGTGCTACTACTTGCTAATACTTCCCGTTGGTTGTTTATTAGAAATTGGATACTTCACGTGTGTAGAATTGAAATCCTGACTTTCTTCCACCAAAAGAAAACAAAAACTAACTCCCAACTATAGGCTTCCTCTTCTCAGTTAACTCAAATTTCCAGTATTTCAAGTCCAAAACCTCACAGTCATCCTTGACTCTCTTCTCTCATACACCATGCATCCAATCTATTAGCTCTAATATAAATACATATCCAGAATCCAACCACTTCTCACCTAGTCACTGCCCCCACCCTGGTCTGAGCCACCGGCCACTGTGGCCTACATATATGATATGAATATCACACTTTTGCTCTTTGACTGTCTCTTTCCCACATGGCATTCAGAAGTAACCTTTAAAAATATGTCAGGGGACTTCTGGTGAAGATGCCATAGGAGGAGGATCCTAGGCTCACCTCTTCCCACAGTTACACTGAGTTAACACCCACAGAAGAGTAAATAAACCAGAAAATGACCCTGAAGATTGGCAAAGCAGACTGTCCACAGCTAAGTGTAGAGAAGAGGCTACATCAAAGAGGTAAGAAGGGCGGAGATGTGATTGGGAGGCAAACTGACCCCAGGACTGTACATGGTTGAGGAGGACATCTCAGGCGAGGAGACAGGGGAGGAGCAGAGCCCACACCAGGCACCCCAGGTTTGGGGGCCCGGCACTAGGAAGATAGATCCCTGTAACATTTGGCTTTGAAAACCAAAGGGGCCTAACTTTGCAAGTTCTCACAATCAGTGGGGCTTAATACCTGGAACTTTCAAAAATCATTGGCTCTGCTCTGGGCGAGCCCAGAGGGCAACAGAAAATTGAGGCCCCACCTGAAAAGAGCCAGCACAACTAAGCCCAACAGAGAGGTACAGCATAGAAGCAGCAGTTTGAAAAATGCCTGGGGTACACAGGGAGCAAATTTATTTACTAATCTCAGAGGGTGCGCTGGAGGGGCGGGGATCTTTAGGAGACTTCTCCAAGAACAAAAGAGCTGACAGGCACCACTGACACCTGCAGGAACTAGCGAAGGGCAAACACTCTCCATCTAGCTTGCTAACAGCAAACCCTGCTCCTGCAGCCTTCTGGCCTGGGCAGGAGGTTTCCCGGGCAAGCTGCAGGTCCCCTTCTACAGTGGACCGGCCCACAACTTGCTGGCACCCCACACCTCCCCCCGCCCTCTCCTGTAGACACTCCCTCCAACATGCCCTTGGCAGGAGACCATCCAAAGGGGTGCCAAAACCTGGCAGGGTACAAAGCAACCCTGAAAGGGTCAGCACTACTAAAAAGTCACTCATGCCCTGAGGGAAAGATAACCACACATGCCAGACTGCGGCCCCAGCAGTGGGCTGGGGGCAGATACCTGGTCTGATCGTAGGCTCTGCCAACCAGCAGAAGCTTCTCAGGGGACAACACAGGGAGAGTGCCCTGCAATCTGCTGTTACCGCAGCTCTGGCAAACACTTTGACCCAATTCAAGTCCAAGGCAGCCCTAAACTGACCCACTAACAACTCCCTGCCCACAACAGGCAAAGAGAGCCATTGCAGATTAATGGACTGAAGGCAGATGTGGCTCAGCCACAACAGTAGGATGCAGGAACACACATAGGAGACAGTTCTGAAGCACTAGTTTCTGGTGAACATGGGGTATTGCACTGCAGGGCACTACAGGACATTTTCTACATAAGGCCAGTACTTTCAAGATCAGGAGACATAGCAGAATTTCCTAACGCATAAAAACAGGCACAGAGAGAAAGACAAATTAAGGAGACAGAGGAAAATGTCCCAAATGAAAGAATAGGACAAAATCACAGCAACAGAGCTAAAAAAAATACAGATAATAAACACGCTTGATAGAGAATTTAAAGTAATGATCATAAAGATACGCACTGGACTTCAGGAAAGAGCTGAGTGAGACCCTTAACAAAGAGATGGAAAACAAAGAACCAACTGGAGGTAAAGAACTCAATAAATAAAATTTAAAAATACACAAGAATAGTAGAGTCTAGAGAAAACAGAAGTACAGACCAGTGACCTGGAGACCAGAGTAATGGAAATTGGTCAAGCGGAACAGAAAAGAGAAAAAATAATAACAATAAATGAAAAAAGACTTAGGAACTCAGCATCATCATCAAGCAAAATAACATCTGCAATATAGGGATCCATGAGGAGAACAGAGAGAAGAGGGGGCAGAAAATTTGAAGAAACAGCTGAAAACTTCCCTAATCTGGTGAAGGAAACAGATATCCAGATGTAGGAGTCACAGAGAGCCCCCAACAAAATCAACCCGAGGAGGTCCATACCAAGACACACAGTAACTGAAATGACAGAAAGTAATGATAGAGAATTTTAGAAGCAGTAAGAGAAAACAGTTACATACAAGGGAAACCCCATAAGACTCTCAGCTGAATTTTCATGACATATGCAAAGTGCTGAAACAAACAAACTACAGCCAAGACACTCTATCCCACAAGATTGTCATTCAGAACAGAAGGAGAGAGAAAGAGGTTCCCAGACAAACAAAAGTTAAAGGAATTCAAGATGATGAAACCAGCCTTGCAAGAAACATAAGGGGACTCTGAGTGGAAAGGAAAGACCATTAGTAAGAGTAAGAAAATAAGCAGCACAAAAGTAGCAAAAATTAATCTGTAAAAATCAGTCAAGGGCCTCACAACATGAAAGGATGTGAAGTACGACACCATATACCTATAACGTTGGTGGGAAAGGAGAGGAGTATAGAATGGGTTTACACATAAGTGACTATCAACTTCATATAGACTGCTATATGCAGAAGATGTTATATACAAAGCTAACGGTAACCACAAATAAAAACATTAATAGATATGCAAAGAATAAAGAAAAAGGAATCCAAGTATATCACTAAAGAAAGTCAACCAACCAGGAGAGGACAGCAAGGGGCAGAGAAGAACTACAAAAACAACCATAAGTAAAAAAAAAAAAAAAAAAAAAAAAAGAAAAAAAAAGGCACTAAGTACATACCTATCAATAATTACTTTGAATGTAAATATAACAAATATTCCAATCAAAAGACATAATGTGACAGGATGGAGAGAAAAATAAGACCCATGTATATGCTGCCAACAAGAGACTCATTCCAGTCCTAAAGACACAAGCAGTTAGAAAGTGAAAGGATGGAAAAGTATTTAACGTGCAAATGAAAGTGAAAAGAAAGCTGGGGTAGCAATACTTCTATCGGACAAAATAGACTTTAAGACAAAGACTATAACAAGAAACAAAGGAGGACACTATAATATAATCATAAAGGAAACAATCCAACAAGAAGATATAATAATTATAAATATTTATGCACCCAACATGGGAGCATCCAAATACACAAAGCAGCTAATAACGTAAAGGAAGTAATCAATAGTAATATCAATAATAGTAGGGGACTTTAACACCCCACTTACATCAATGGACAGATTTTCTAACAGAAAATCAATAAGGAAACAATGGCTTTGAATGACATTGAATCTCAATGTGTCATTCAAATGGATTTTCATCCATCAAATGGATGGAAATCATCCATTCATCATTGGATCAGATGAATCTGACAGATATATTCAGAACATTCCATCTTAAAACAGCAGAAAACACATTCTTATCAAGTGAACATGGGAACAATCTCTAGAACAGATCATATATTAGGCCACAAAACAAGTCTCAACAAATTCAAAAATCATACCATGCCTCTTTTCTGAACACAGTATCATAAAACTAGAAGTTAACCACAAGAAAAATATCTGGAAAGAGCACAAATACATGGAAATTAAATAACATGCTGTTAGACAATAAAGGGTCAACCAAGAAATCAAAAAGGAAATAAAAAAAAGTACATGGAGACAGATGAAAATCAAAATATAACAGGCCCACATCTTTGGAATGCAGCAAAAGCAGTCCTAGGAGGGAAGTTTCTAGCAATACAGGCCTAACTCAAGATACAAAGAAAATCTCAAGTAAACAACTTAACCTCATACATAAAGGAGCTATAAAAAGAACAAACAAAACCCCAAACCAAAAGAAAGGGAATAAAGATTAGAACAGAAATAGGAAAAAGAAAAAAAAAAAAGAGAGAATAATCAACTAGGAGCTCGTTCTTTGAAAAGGTTAACAAAACTGATAAACCTTAAACCAGATTCACCAAAGGGAAGGGGGGTGGGGGGATCTCAAGCAAAATCAGAAATAGGAGAACACTGACACCACAGAAATACAAAGAATTATAAAAGATTTTGAAAATTATATGCCAAAAAATTGGACAAATTAGAATAAATAGGTAAATTCCTAGAAACATATAATCTCCTAAAACTGAATCAGGAAGAAATAGAACATTTGAACAGACTGATTACCAGCAATGAAATCGAATCAGGACTCAAACTCCCAACAAACCAAAGTCCAGGACTAGACATCTTCACAGGTAAATTCTACCAAATATTTAAAGAACAGTTAATCTATTCTCAAACTATTTCAAGAAATAGAAGAGGAAGGAAAACTTGCCAATTCTTTCTTTGAGGCCAGCATTACCGATACCAAAACTGAATAAAGACACTACAACAAAAGAGAACTACAGGCCAATATCTCTGATGAATATAAATGCAAAAATCCTCAACAAAAGACTACCAAACTGAATCCAACAATACATTTAAAAAAATCATTCACTACAATTAAGTGGGATTTATTCCTGGGATGCAAGTGTGGTTCAGTACCTGCAAATCAATGTGATACATCACATCATCAAGAAAAAGGACAAAAATAGTATGATCATTTCAACAGGTGCAGAAAAAGCATTTGACAAAGTACAACATCTATTTACGATAAAAAAAATTTCTCAACAAAGTGGGTTTAGAGAGAAGATACCTCAATATAATAAAGGCTGTATATGAACACCTGACAGCTAACATACTCAATGGGGAAAGACTGAGAGCTTTTTCCCTAAGATCAGGAAGAAGACAATGATGTTCATTCTCACCAATTTTATTCAACATAGTACTGGAAGTCCCAGCCCCAGCAATCAAACAACAAGAAATAAAAGGCATCCAAATTGGTAAGGAAGAAGTAAAACTTTCATTGTTTGCAGAAGACATGATAATATATATAGGACACCCTAAAGACTCCACCAAAAAAAGAAAAAAAAACTACTAGAACTGATAAGTGAATTCAGTAAGGTTGCAGGATACAAAAATCAATATACAGAAACACCTTGCATTTCTATAATAATAATGAAGTAGCAGAGAAATTAATACAACAGTTCCATTTACCCTTACACCAAAAATAATAAAATGTCTAGAAATAGACTTAACCAAGGAGGTGAAAGACCTGTACTTTGAAACTAGAAAACACTGATGAAAAAAAATTCAAGATGACACCAACAAATGGAAAGATATTCTATGCTCATGGTTTGAGAAGACAACTATTGTTAAAATGTCTGTAAAACCCAAAACAATCTACAAATTTAA
Organism: Phoca vitulina; assembly: GCF_004348235.1. Taxonomy (NCBI): domain Eukaryota; kingdom Metazoa; phylum Chordata; class Mammalia; order Carnivora; family Phocidae; genus Phoca; species Phoca vitulina. Next base: position 56,654,134 of record NW_022589708.1, on the reverse strand, counting down.
TACAATCCCTATCAAATTACCAGTGGTGTTTTTCACAGAACTAGAACAAATAATCCTAAAATTTGTATGGAACCACAAAAGACCCCAAATACCAAAATAATCTTGAAGAAGAAAAACAAAACTGAAGTTATCACAATGCCAGTTTCAAGATGTACTACAAGCTGTAGTTATCAAAACAGTACAGTCCTGGGCGCCGGGGGGGGCTCAGTCGGTTAAGCGACTGCCTTCAGCTCAGGTCATGATCCTGGAGTCCCGGGATCGAGTCCCGCATCGGACTCCCTGCTCGGTGGGGAGTCTGCTTCTCCCTCTGACCCTCCCCCCTCTCATGCTCTGTCTCATTCTTTCTAAGTAAATAAAATCTTAAAAAAAAAACAAAACAAAACAGTACGGTACTGGCACAAAAACAGACACATAGGTCAATGGTACAGAATAGTGAGCCCAGAAGTAAACCCATGATTATGTGGTCAATTAATCTTTGACAAAGGAGGCACAAATATGCAATGGGATAGACAGTCTCTTCAACATATGGTGTTGGGAAAATCAGACAGCAACCTGCAAAAGAACGAAACCGGACCACCTTCTTACACCATACACAAAAATAAACTCAAAATGTATTAAAGATCTAAATGTGAGACAGGAAACCATACAAATCCTGGAAGATTTCAAGCAGTAATCTGTTTGAGAATGGCCATAGCAACATTTTTCTAGAGATGTCTCCTGAGGCAAAGGAAAAATAAAAGTAAAAAACTATTGGGACTATATCAAAATTAAAAGCTTCTGGGCAGGGCGCCTGGGTGGCTCAGTTGGTTGGGCGACTGCCTTCGGCTCAGGTCGTGATCCTGGAGTCCCGGGATCCAGTCCCGCATCGGGCTCCCTGCTCAGCAGGGAGTCTGCTTCTCCCTCTCCCGCTCCCCCCTCTTGTGCTCTCTCTCTCTCTCTCAAATAAATAAATAAAATCTTTAAAAATAAATAAATAAATAAATAAAAGCTTCTGGGCATTGGGATCAGATCTGCAGCTGCTAAATCCAGCTGCAGGGGTTGCACCTGGTGCCCAGACCCTCCCACTGATGCTGGGGTGTTGAATACACAACAGCAGCTGCAACCCTAAACGTTGCCAGTTACTGTAGCACACCTTGGAGCCCAGGGTGTGGTCCTACGCTAGGAGGAATTGCCAGTGGCCCCACAAATCAAAGGTCTCATTTCCCAGTCCTTATTCCCAATAACTAGTCTGTCCACCAATCAAGCTAATCCCTATGCCCAGAATGGAATCCTTCCTGCAGGCATCCAAAGAGGCATGCACACTCCCCAGGAAACTACCACAGAGATGCCAAATGGAATTCAGTAAGCTGTTTCAAAGTTTTTCAACTAAGCGGCCTCAAATGTGGTGATACATGGGAATCTTTTTCACTGAGCATATCATGGAATAGATTGAAACACACTAAAGAGTAACAGAAGAAGCTCTTAGTTTACTTAACTTTCTTGAAATTTCAGAAAACATTCTTCCTAGAGAATAATGATTTCTTAAAAAAAATAAATGGATAAATTTGCCTTTGAAATGTAATATTATGCCACCTTGGACCTGGAAGATCTACGTATTAAACATATTTTGAAACTGAAAAAAAAAATTAAAAGCTTCTGTATAGCAAAGGAAACAACAAAACTAAAAGACAACCTACTGAATGGGAGAAGATATTTGCAAATGACATATCTGATAAAGGGTTAGTATTCAAAATATACAAGGAACTTACACAAGTCAACACCAAACTCACAAATAATCCAATCAAAACTAGGTAGAAGACATGAACAGACATTTCTCCAAAGATGACATACAAATGGCTAACAGACACATGAAAAGGTGCTCAGCATCACTCATCATCAAGGAAATGCAAATCAAAACCACAATGAGATATTACCTCATACCTGTTAGAATGGCTAAAATCAGTAACACGAGAAACAACAAGTGTTGGTGATGGTGTGGAGAAAAAAGAATGCCTATGCACTTTTGGTGGGAATGCAGACTGATGCTCCCACTGTTGAACCTATGGAGGTTCCTCAAAATACTAAAAACAATTACCATATGAGCCAGTAATCACTCTACTGGGGATTTACCCAAAGAATATGAACACAGTAATCCAAAAATGTATATGCACCTCTATGTTTATTGCAGCATTATTTACAATAACCAAATTATGGAAGCAACCCAGTGTTCACGGACAGATGAATGGATAAAGAAGAAGAACTGGTACATACATATATACAATGGAATATTACTCAGCCTTAAAGAAGAATGGGATCTTGCCATTTGCAACAACATGATGGACCTAGAGAGTATAATGCTAAGTGAAATAAATGAGTGAAAGACAAATACCATATAATTTCACTTATGCGGAATTTAAAAAACAAAACAAACGAACAAAGAAAAAAGGAGACAAAGCAAAAAAAAAACAGACTCTTACCTATAGAGAACAAACTGGTAGCTACCAGAGGGGAGATACGTGGGGTATGGATGAAATAAGTAAAGAGGATTAAGAGTACACTTACTGTGAGGAGCACTGAATAATGTATATAATTGCTGAATCACTACTCTGTACACCAGAAACTAATGCAACACTGTATGTTAATAATACCATAATTAAAATTTTAAAATAAATTCTTTAAATGGTTAAAAAATAAATAAATAAAATATAAGTCATATCATGCCCTACCTTTGCTCAAAACTCTTTAATTCCTCTCCTGTCCCTCAGAGTAAAAGCCAAAGTCCTTTCAATGCCCTATGTATTAGTTAGTGCAGTAGTAACAAAGTACCACATAAACACAGAAATATGTGGTCTCACAGTTCTGGAGTTTTGACATCCAGGTTCAAGGTTTTGGCAGAGTTAGTTCCTTCTGAAGGCTGTGGGGAGAATCTGTTCTATGTCTCTCCCCTGGGTTCTGGTGGTTTTCTGGCAGTCTTTGGTGTTTCTTGGCTTATGAAAGCATCACCCCAGTCTGTGCCTTTATCTTCATGTGGCCTGATCCTATGTAGGTCTGTCTCCAAGTTTCCCCTCTTTTTAAGGTCACCTATCATATTGGAATAGCCCCCCTCCCCAAGCCCAGGATGAGGTCATCTTAACTTATTACATTTACAATGACACTCGACTCCAGTAAGGGTCACATTCAGAAGTACTCATGGATGGGACTTCAACAAATGAATTGGGGAAGGCAGGGAATACAGTTCGACTCAAGACACTACACGGTCCACAAGCTGTGATCTCAGACCCCTTCCTATCTTGGACTCACACACTGCCTCTCCCACTGACTCACTCCATTCCAACCACACTGGACTACTTGCTGCTCATGCACACGCCAGGATATTCTCCATCCAGCACTTTTGCATTCATTGTCATCTGTGCCTGGGAATGCTCTTCCCTCAAGATGGCTAATTTTGTCAACTTCAAGTCTTTGGCTCCAAAACTCACTTGATCAATGAGCTGTCTGCAAACCACTCTATTCTGAATTCAAACCTAAATTCCACTCGCCCACAACTCAACATACTCCAATCCTCTTTACCTCACTGTTTTTCTCTCCATGGCACTTACCATCACCTTCCAACACGTAACTTACTCTTTGTGTTTGTCTTCCCACACTGAAATGTAAGCTCCTTGAGGAGAGGCATTTCTGTTTCATTCACTGATGTATTCCAAGAACCCAGACCTGTACCTAGAGTATAGTAAGCTGTCAAAAACTTTGTTAAATGGACAAAGGAGTATAAATACACAAATTCTTCTGATTCATAAGTAAAGACATGAATTGGTCAGAGCTCTTTAAGAAATCCTAAACAAGTAGTTTTAACAATGGAGAACTCTGAAGAGGAGTCCCTAGGGAGGCATGCAATTTTCAATTGAAATATATGAACCTGGTGGAACCACGGAAGCAGCCCTATCAGCAAACAGCAGAGATTGTATCTGCCAGAAACAAACCCGATCAATAAAGACAGGGTAAAGCAATCAAACAATGTAGCCTGAAAATTCACTTTATTATTTCTGTTTAGCATTTCGAATTAAACGTTTTGCCTCTATAGATAGTCAGAAATTCTCACTTCACTATAATTCCTCACTTCATTTTGGGCCATGTAGATAAAAAAAATCCTGAGGGTGAGGTATTTTCATTAAAATGTGTGAAGAGACTCCTACTACAATAGGCCATAATGCTAAATATATATATATATGAAATATATATTATATATATAATATTTATATATTTATATATATTTATATATATATATTATATATATATATATTATTATTTTCATGATTTGACAGTTTTTGCTCTGGGAAGCCACGTGCAGATAATGAAATTTTATTTTAAGCAAAACGTTCTTCAGAAGAAAAAAAATCCAGGAAAATGGAAAAGTAAATGGCTTTCTTGTTTTTTTGTTTTTTGTTTTGTTTTGTTTTAATGTTCTTGATGAAGGAAGACTCAGAACTGACTCAAACCCAGGAGTCTTGCGCTTGCAGTTTGTGTCCCTCAGAGTTAATGTTTTCCTAGTAACTTTGGAGACTCCCCATTGAGTCACCCACACTCTCACCTGCTTTCTTGTGATGAGCAGCATCCTTTTCTGCGATGATTGAGCAGATTTCAGAGGCAGACTTTCCTGAAATCTGGCTGCTTTTATGTCCCTGAGTTCCAGGAGCTACCTCAGGATCATTACAATGAATCTGCTCTTCTGCTTAAGCTAACTGCTATTTCCAACCAAACGTATGTGCCCGACATCTGTTTTCCACAACCTGGACTGTATGGACAGTTTTTCCTTGGTGTAATTTTCCAGTATGATATACACTCTCTCTTCCATAGTAACAGTAAGTCCTTTTAAAACTATTCTTATTAACAGTGGATATTTACAAGGCACCCAGTAGTGAGGCTTCTACTGCGGAAGAGCCTTAGGCTAGGAAATAGGCAAAAAGATTCATGGTGTATATGCACAGTTCCTTCAATCAAAATTCTCACATATAATATAGGTCTTTAAAAATTTAAAGGAGTACTCTATCACTAGAATAAATAAATGCTTGGTCACACTGTCTCAATAGAGACATTTATATTATACTCAGGTTTTCAAATATAAGTATATGCAATATACTCAGGTCACTGAATTTTTGTGCTCCAATGATTTTTTGCTTCATTCACATGACATCTGTGAAAATTACTACTATCATTCTTATTGCATAGCTTCAACCCTCTAATTTTCAAACACATTACTCAAACCCTAGCTTTGATGGTCACTTGAAAAAAAGCCATTTCTTTCTTTCTGAAGTCAATCAATCAGCCTCCTACTCCACCCTCTCTCTTATGGACTAGGAACACTCACATGGTTTTACAAAACAAAGGAAGATGAAAAAGGTAAATATTTACGTTGATACCCTCATCTCTGCAAAACGCTGTCACCCAACAGTTTTCAGAGTCTCTAAAAAATCTGTGATTTTAGTATATTTCATCCTCAGAAGTAGTAGCCCAGGTAGTATAAATATATACCATGAAAAGGCTCTTATGCCCTGTCCCCACTCCTACCCACAGACCCACAGTTAGTTGCACCACCCAATTCCCCCAAAGAGCCTTCCACCTGCCTCCCTCTGGAGTGGGTGTGGTGAACTCGGGAAGTAATTTTAATGAGTAGGGAGTGCTGCAGAAAGATGGTAGAGAAGGATGGGGGTTCCATGACAGACGTGACTAGAGCGATACTGCACACTAAGACCACTTTTCTATTCCAAGGCCTCTTGCCCCTGACCCACTTGTTCATTCAACACAGAGTTACTGATCAGAGTATGTCAGGCTCTGACTATAGCTACAGAGAAGAGTAAAACAGTGGCAACCAGGGTATCATACACTAGTCTTAAGCGTGATGAGTGTTACAGAAAAAAGTGTGAGTGTGCCACACGCAGCAGGAGAACCACATCCAGGGTCCTCTGCACTCACAGGGCACATACCTGCTTTTTCAGTAGCACCCCTGTCCACAGAGCCCCATTAGTGCTGGGATGACTCACATCATGGATAAGGAGAGTAGCATTAGAAAGGCTTAAGGATTTGCCTGAAGTTGTAAGGTTTCTGATTCATGGAACTGGATCTAGCTATGACCAACCATCCTGGTTTACTTGGAACTGAGTAAGTTTTCCATGACATGGGACATCCAGTTGGGACAAAACAGAACAGCTGCTTACTTTATCAGAGCCCAGGGTTCCTAAATCCATTTCATGTTCTCTTCCCCCATCCACCAGTACATATAAAATTTTTTAGTAAGTTTGTTTTTTTAGATTATGGGGTTTTCCAGGCATTTCCAATACACTCGATGTGTGCTGGGGTCAATTTGTAATAGAAGAAATAAAATCCTCCAGTAACTAATGAAAGAAAAAAAATCAGTGTACCCCACATCTGTGTACTATTCTAGCAGATCTTATTGCCTAATAATTTTATTATCAATGCCTTCTAGTTTTATATACATATATACACACACACATATATATATGTATACATATATATACATATATATATCTTATGCATTCTATTATAAATAGAATTAGCAGTCTCCTGAGAAGGCAACACATTGATGGCAGTGATTCAATTGAAACACAAATTTCTATGTTACAATCTTTCATGTTGACCATAGCATTGAGATTATATACTTTGTATTGGATCTTCCTCATATTTTCAGTCATTGTCTGGTTTCAGAGTTTTCTTCTATCTTCAAAGAGAATCATTTTATCTAATCATCTCTTTTATCCATTTCCTAATGTCTTCTACTGTTTCATTAACAATTTCCTACAATTTCCCAGGGTCTTTCTTGGGAGGAAGTACAAGAGAATCAAGAACTTGAACCCTGACATCAGGGCATGGACTTAAGTCCTACATCACTTTCTTCCTGTGTGACTTGGAAAAAAAAATGCTGCTCTATACTTTAGATTCCTCATCTGTAAAATGCAAATAATCATGGTACTACTTTATAGAGTGGTTCTAAGGATTCAATGATTATGCATTTGTAAGACTTAAAACAGTTCCCAGCACATAGTATATGCCTGTTAAGTGTCAGCTAGTATTTTCATACAAGTTTCAATAATTTTTGTATTCTAAGATTCTAGGTTATAACTCTAAGATTTTTAACAATCAGAAATAAACATGTCCTAGGAATATAGACACGGATTATTTTAAATAGATGATACCAACTTAATCTTACATTTTTTTAAGAAAATAGGATTCCCTTCACAATATGTGATCTGACATTAGGGTGGGGATGCTTACTAGTATGTACAAAGATATTTAGGTCTAGAACTCAAGAGAGATTTGTGCAATAGTTGACAGTGGTCTTGGAAATAGAAGAAAATGGTCTTCTAGCTCTAGTTTGTAGATCTAGAAGGGAAGAGATCCCATAAAGGATCTCAGGAGCAAGTGAAGGAAATGGATTCTAAGAAAAGGAAGGAGGAGTCATCGGAAAGATAGAAGGAAAAGCAGGAGAATAAATGCATTTATTCAGAAGGGAATGTTTAATTCAATAAGTCAAATAAGTTAAGGATTCAGGCTTTCCCTTTGAAGATCCCAACAATGTTATGGCTCTCTGATCATCTTAAAAGAAAAGTAAGGTGTAGTGATGAAGGCCACAGTGAAGCTACAGTAGGTGTGGGAGGTGAATTCAAGGGAAGGAAGTGAAAATCCCAACAGCCGCAACTCTGTCCAAAACTAGAAAGGAAGACAATGTAATAGTTAAATGAGAACTGGTGTTGAACAAATATGACCCAACTCCCCTCCTCAAAATAGGTGGAAGGAAGCTAAGATAGGCTTCTCCACATCTTTGGGACACCCCTGAATGAGGGAAAGCCCAAAGCTGAGACTCAGAAGTGGAGCCAGAACAAAAGGAGAATACAAAGGGATAGTTGTCACCACACAGTATGAAAACAATGATTGCAACTTGGTGTACAGTACTAGGGATCTAAGATCAAAATAGTTGAAAGCAAAGAGCAATGAAGGAAAAGCGTAAGAGAATTCAGAAATGGCCTAGAGCAGGCTTTATTTTTCTGAAGCTGGCTTGAGACAGCTGCCATGTATGTGGCTGACCTGGAAGAATGCAGATAAGGGCTTCCAAATTTTAGATTTATAGGTTAGAGTTGAAAAGTGTTATGGAAACCAGAGTCACTCATTTCTTATCAATTCACTAATTTATCTGGTCGTACAATGATTACTATCCTGTGGCATGTGTAATCCTGCATGCTGGACAGTGAGTCAGAACAGCTTTATAGTAATTTTATCTATAGAGTCTTCAGGATAGATTCTACTTTCCCTAGTTTTTAATAATCCTGAAATTTCTTTTTTTTTCCATAAATGTATCCAGCTTTGGGTTTTAATTCAATATTTTCTTTTTCTCTTCTCAACAAATCACCCTGCTTTTTATACCATCCACCTTTGACATACTTCTCGCCTTTTCATTCTTTTTCCAGCCTTCTCAGTATTGCAAATTCACTAATGAGATCAACAACCAAGAATCATCCCCCAGCCACCCTTTATTTACTCAGAGTGAATTATATTTTCTCTCTAAAATCGTGATGTCTTAGCACCTGTCCCATCTGTCCCTTAGCTCCTGCCAGCTTCCTCGTTTCCAACGAAGTGATAAACCCTTATATGGAGTGGACTCTTCAGAGCCATTTATTATGAGTGAATTAGGGTTCCAGAAATGAATAAAGATGTAAATACTATTAGTCAAAGTAATACAGGAAAAAAAGATTACAAAATGATATATCCATTTGTACATTTATACCTCCCTTTGCCTCTCTTAAGAATATTATTCTTCACATCAGCAAATATACATTTGGCCCCCAAAATTATGATTTAATAGGAATAAAGGAATAATAAGCACACAAGACTCCCCCACTCCAATAAGCAGTCATCAGAAGAACACTTACTCCAATACACATCCATATCAGGCAAGTGGAATTAGTCAAGTGTAATTAATTTAACCACATAGGCATTTCTTTTTAAAGATTTGATTTATTTATTTGAGAGGGAAAGAGTTCACAGGCAAGGGGGAGGGGCAGAGAAAGAGGGAGAAGCAGATTCCCTGCCAAGCAGGGAGCTGGATGAAGGGCTCAGTCCCAGGACCCTGGGATCATGACCTGAGCCAAAGGAAGACACATAACCGACTGAGACACCCAGGTGCCCAAGCATTTTTTGAAAAATATTTGAGAGAGAGAGAGAGAATGAGCAGTGGGGAGGGGTAGAGAGAGAAGTAGACTCCCTGCTGAGCAGGAAGCCCAATGAGGGGTTTGGTCCCAGGACCCAGAGATCATGACCTGAGTCAAAGGCAGACCAATGAGCCACCAGATGCCCCTCAAGCATTTTTTAAAGAGGGAGAGGTAGGGGAGGGGCAGAAGGAGAACAACAAAGAGAATCTTAAGCAGGCTCCATGTCCAGCGTGGAGCCCAACTTGGGGCTTGATCTCATGACCCTGAGATCATGACCTGAGCCAAAATCAAGAGTTGGACACTTAACCAACTGAGTCACCCAGGTGCCCCAGGCATAGGCATTTTTAAAATTAATTTTAAAATTTAAAATTTTAGTCCAAAAAAACTCCCAAGAAAACTCTGAATCTAAGAAACGGGTTGACCTGTCCTCTTCTATTTAGTCCTGTATAACAGAATATTCTGTTCAGTCCTGAGAGCCAACGATTAAACCAAACAAAAACTTGTCTAAAGGAGAACAGAATAAAGTTCTCGAATATGACAAAGAGTTTAAAGAAGCATATGACAAAGAGTTGCAAACAGGGAGACGATTTTGCTTAAAGAAAAGAGAATTTCAGGAAAAGAAATGGTTGAGGTAAAAGGGGCAGCCCAGTAGCCTTCTTCAAATAATCCGAAGACTATCATGAGAAGAGGTTTCAAACTGTGACATGAAATATTAATTCTGGCATGTTTTTTGGCTTTTTGTTGTTTATAATACCCTACTGCCTGCTAAGAAGGGTGGATGCTGGTACCTTGTGGGTCCTTTGTTTGCCAAACACCAGGAGGTTGTGGGAGAGACAGAGAAAGGGCTAAACTCACTAGGAAGATGAGAGAGATACAGTGATTCTGACAGGACTGTGCTTGGAGAAGAACAGAATCCAGAGAGATTTGGAGACTGGTCTGAGATCCAAAAAAAAAAAAAAAAGACCCAGTATATGCCTGCCAAAGAGAAACTTCAAAGAATACATAATTGTTATGGTTAAAAAATAGTGCAAAAACACGGGGCGCCTGGGTGGCTCAGTCGTTAAGCATCTGCCTTTGGCTCAGGTCATGATCCCGGGGTCCTGGGATCAAGCCCCGCATCAGGCTCCCTGCTACGCAGGAAGCCTGCTTCTCCCTCTCCCACTCCCCCTGCTTGTGTTCCCTCTGTTGCTGTGTCTCTCTCTGTCAAATAAATAAATAAAAAATCTTAAAAAAAAAAAAATAGTGCAAGAACACTTGTGATGACATACAGTCTCCTACCACATTACTCTTTATCTTCTGAAACCATTTCAGAGCCAATAACTTTTAAATATGTCTGGTTTTAGTTATCTTCGTTTTCAAATACCATGATGCTTATATTTTAACTACCACACATATATTATCTGTTGATTTATTAACTTTAAAAATTATTCTTGTAACTGTATTTAATATGCTTAAAATTCTTCATCCTTTCCCCTTCCTCCAGCATAGCCCAATAACATTTGATCACTTTTAGTTTGTAATAAAATATTTAAGCCTTTTTATGAGCTATATTCACACACTTACCCTCATCCTTTCCTGCCTCTCTTCTTTCCTTTTCCTACCTCCACATTTGACATTATCAAGGATGAAAACATTTATATTTTATTCTGTAATCATAATTAAGTAATCCTTAGTCTACAGGGGAATACGAAATTGAAAAGCAGTAGTAAATAGCATTTACAAACTGTGGCTTCCGAAGTAAACAACATTCCTTCATGGTTTCAAAGGTCACAGTTTCAGTGCCACCCTAAGACGCTACACAAAGGAGTCTCATTCTTACACTCCCCAAGAGCCCAATCATGCTGCATTTTAATTTCCAAGATAGAATAGTTGTTTGCAAGGTTTATGTGACAGGTGTTTCACCTGGAATTTCGGATTGTTGTGTGTCTATGTGTGTGGTGTTAAAAGAAAAACTGCACTGAATAGAGATAGGCAAGGAAGATTTTATTCAAGACTGTTACAATGGAGATTGAACTCAAGTCCACAGAAACAAAAGATGGGATGATTTTTAAGAGATGGGGTGAGCTATGGGGCGCCTGGGTGGCTCAGTCATTAAGCGTCTACCTTTGGCTTAGGTCATGGCCCCGGGGTCCTGGGATCGAGCCCCACATCGGGCTCCCTGCTCTACGGGGAGCCTGCTTCTCCCTCTCCCCCCCTCTCCCCGCTTGTATTCCCTCTCTCTCTCTGTCAAATAAATAAATTCTTTAAAAAAAAGAGAGAGAGAGATGGGGTGAGCTAGTGCAAAAGTATTAGAAGACATTATGGGAGATTTGGTCTATGTGATTAGACCATTTGTGTTTGCTAAGTGTTACTTATCAAAGTTAGGTTCCCACTCTCCCACAGAAACTGGAAGACAGGAATGCTGTCAAGGCAAGGGGGCCCTGGCAATAAACATCTATAATAGGATCGGAAAACCAGCACTTGGTAATCCACCATGCTCATAAACTCCTTGCATTTTATTCATTCTCCATTGATGCTCCGTAAAGTTTTGCAAGTTCCAGCTTGTTTCCCTGAGCTAAAAGGAGCCAAGTCAATGGTCCATGGCTACTCTCTGGCCATAGTGGTACTGATGAGAAGAAAAAACTCTAGTAACGGTAAACATTAAGGGCAACTGAGTCAGGGTTAGTTGATTGGTACACCTCTCTCCATGTGGTGAGTCTCTGCTTAACTTGACATCTCTGAGCATTGTTTCTAAGGAAGGAGGCAATCCACTATCTCCTAATGTGTAACCTTTCCACTGTCTCAGCCATATCTTTCAAACTTCTCCTAATTCTAGGTTAATGTCAAATGCCGCTTCCTCCACATAAAGATTTCCAGTCCCCAGGCAGAACAAGTCACTCGTTTCTCTGCTCTGCCATTAAGATATGCTGTTTTACTCAAAACCTCTGCACAGATGTTTCCTAATCCATAAAGGTGGAGATGTTAAAACCTCCCTCCAGGGACACTGTGAGAATTAAGGTAACATACTAGAAGTCTTCTGGCATGGTCCCTGGCATCTTCCTTCTTCTTTCTGGCAGTCTGTGACTCCAACTGCAATGCTATTTCTTCTCACATGGGGCTCTGACATGCCTAGATTGTGACCTTCTTGAGGGTAGGACTATATTTTGTTAATTGTTAAATCCCCAGCCCCTCGCACAACTCCAAGGACAAAGGACAATAAATGTTGGTTGAGCTGAGTAGAGGTTTAGTGTAATCCATTTGCTTTTCTATTAAAATCCACCTGAAATAAGACTAAATTGAAGGGGGGAGGAAGGCACAGGAGGAAAAACAGTTCTTTTGAAGCATTTGAAGTTATTTTGCAGCAGTGGAATAACCTTAAGAGAACAACAATAACAAAAAAAAAAAATAGCACAAGTTGTTTTGGAACGGGCATCAGGAAAAAAAAGCAGGATGGTGCCAAATACAAATATCATCCATTCCTGCAAATTCCCTTGAGTTCTCGTTAAGGCATAGCATTTTTTGGACAGAAATAATGGGAGATCCATCTCCAGGAGACAGGACTGTGAAGAATACACCTGCATTTATGAGCCTCTAGATCTCCTGCTACAGGTCCTGATGTCACCTAACACCTAGCTGCAACTTAGAATGTATAATGGAGGAAGAAGTTGGAAGAGGGAGGGAGAGCTCAGACCCAGATACTAGAGTCCATTCTCCTGCAACATGAAGACAACTCTAGGATCCCTAAGTGAATGGACTAAACCCCAGCTACCTCGAATACCCTCATTCCTCTTTCTCCAGTGACCTGTTAGAAGAGAAAGGAAGCCATATGCACTGATCGCCAATTTGGGGTCACACATGGTTCTCGGCACTTTACCTGTATTCACTTATTTTTGTCTCATGAAAGTATCATGTTTCCATTTTATAGAGCAAATTGAGGCCCAGTGGAATTATATCACTTGTAGTAAACAACCAAGGATTCAAACCCAGATCTTGCTGCTCCCAAAGCCTTGCCTCTTTTGCTATCCCTCACTGATGCCCCCATATTGGTATGCTAATAATGGAGTCCAACTTTCCTAGTGGAATCCCAGGACAGTAACAAAAGTGGCTTTTGGCTCTCATTTCTTGGCCCCAGTGACAGTTTCCTAAGGCATACAAGCTTATTTGGATGTATACCCTGCACATTTGTTGAGATCTGTACTCTCTGATGGAGCACATTCATTTAGTCAGTCTGATCATGAGCTCTTTGTCAAAATTTCAGCTTTTAGTGGAATTAGAGACATGACAGTGTTCCTCCCCTGTATTAATCTGTGTTCACTAACTTATTTATGTGCCACTCCAGGAAATGCCAGTATTAATATTTTGACCTGGCAAAAGGCAAAAATGATTAACTCAGTAATGTGAAACCAATGATGCAAAATTTCAACTATAATTAGAACAGAGACTGAGATCAAAAGTCAGTCTCCCTTTTGCTCTTTCTAGTATTATTTTACAAGGTAAGTTAAGAATGAAAGTCAGTCAGATCAAGAGTGGTTCCATCCTGCGAATCCTCAAAGACTTAATGGGCTGTTAGTCCAGTGCCTTAAAAAGCATGAAGTGCTGTGTCCCCAGCAACATGGTTCCAATGTCTAGATTATACTTAAGCAGGGTTTTTTTTATATATACAAAGTCAAATGGAGGACTGTTGTAATTTTCAGTATAATTCAGGCCGAATGTTTCCTACATGCATACTTAATTAGTCATCACTAAGTGGAGAGTCTTGTTTGAACCATATTGCTAATGGTCTCAACTCTCCATTTTAGACTTCCCAGATAGAGATTTAAAAGGTCATGGCCTTGCTAATCAGTGCAATAAATCAATATGCCCTTTAGCTTCTTAAAGCTTCCCTCTTGCCCCCCACAAGATGGAAGTGGACTAAAATGCCTTGTAGAATGGTCTTGCTTTTTGGTCCATACACTGGATCCATACATTTCTGGGTAAGAGATGGGTTTATAAAGAATTGCAGCAATCTGTGAACCTCTTAATCTCCCTACTTCTCACCACCCCTCCTAATACTCAAATTCTAACAAAATGAGTGATTTTAATACAGCCAGCATAAGATTAAATTCCACCCCCAAAATAGTCCATTTTACATTTAGGTCTCCTCCATAGGCTATCTGAATTGTGTACACAATGAATATTCTTGATAATTTGATGAAATGTATTTGTGACATGGCCTATATTGGCTGTTTAGAAGACAAAAGGCATAGTTTTTTTCTTTCAGGTTATTGGAGAGCTAAAACAGTCAGTAAATTGCAACGATCTTCCAAAAAACAGACAAATTGTAGAAAAAAAAGATACACCGCTATAAGAATATCCCTTAATCCCTTTAGCAACTGAGAAGATCTTGTTCAAGGGTAGGTCTTCAAAAAGATTATATCAAAATCCTTGACTATCCGAATCCTGTTTCTCCAGGGATGCCATTCTTCGTGTGCCTCATTAGAACAAAACTCAAGATTTATAACATCTTATACTTGTATGGCACTCTTCAGTTTATAGAGGACTTTAACACATATTATCTCATTTTACCTTCTGAATAACCCTTTGATATGGATAATAATGTCCACGTTTTTATAAAAGAGGAGAAAAGGAGACTCAGAAAGGATAAGTGATTTGTCCAAAATCACAAGATTAGTTAAGGGCAGACTGGGACCCAAGCACCTACTTCCTAATTGCACATTCTGTGCTGCCTCTATTCTGCCCTGCTAGCTCCCTCCTCATGAAATGTTGGCAAAGATGGGACTATCAGAGTTGATCCTTTCACATTGGTCTTTCCCACTCCGAGTCCCTCAAAGTTGGGTATTTCAAGATTCTGAGACCTAGTACAGGCCTTAAGAAATTAACAAGATTATGTTTCATTAATGGAAATCAATTTCTTTTCTCATTCCCTCTGCAGTCCATAAGGTATAAGTAATCTGAAGATGCTTCCTGCAATAAGCAACCTGAAAGACAGATGAGTGATGACTAGGACCCCCCAGACAGCAACCGATGCCGCTTCCATTCTATGTACCTTGGTTTTTTTTTTTTTTTTTTACAAATGCAACAGAAGTTTGCTTTTGCCTTATTTGTCTATTTCGTTATGTAACTGACCTTAAGCGACTGAATAACAGTCAAGACTGTGATTCAGTGCACTGTTATTTCCTACTTAGTATTATCAGAAGCTATTGGAGAAAACACTCTCAGTGCTGTCTAAAAAGGAATCTTTTAATATTCTATTCAAAGATGTGTTTTCCTGTGAAAAGGAATAAAAGATAAAATTGTCACACATAAGATTATAAAATTATAATTATTGGTTTTTATGAAAAACATTCATCCAATTTTTTTTTTTCCTGTAGCGGAAAGCTAAGGAAAAAAAGGATATAATGAAACACATGATATATGCACAACAAATGTGTCACAGGTAACATTACCTAAGACATCAGCATGGACTCTTAGAGTTACTTCCTTAAAATTCTTACCCAAAGTGGTATGAAAAGAGAATATTAAGTTGTATTCATAAATGCCACTATGGTGTACATGTGAAATAATCTTGTAGATTTTCTCCCTAAAAATTCTGTAGCAGTACATGTGAAAATATGTTGATAACTAAAGGAAAAATATTTCCTCAGTGACCAGAGAGAACCATTAAAAGTTGTTGGTATGCTTCACAAGAAAGACCTAGCAAGCATCCAAAAGGAACCGTTAATAAAACCAACCAAACAACAACAGGAATAAAAAGCACTAAACAAAGCAAGTTAGGCAATGCTCTTTTGTTTTGTTTTGATCCTTTGATGGTTACATGATTGTGCCTTTATGCAAAGTTACAGTCACAATGACTTTCTTCTTTCCCTAAAATTTATCTGTTTACCTAAGGCAAGCAACTGTTCAATTGTCCCTACTCCAGACTTGTATCCTGAATTTGTAACCACTTGCCAAGACATTCCTTTTTCACCTTTCAGACTTCCTCGGTTCTTTCCTCTTATTTAGCAAGTCCAATCTGTGATAAATTTATTTTACATGGATTTATTTTGCTATCATTGATGCAATCAACATCAAGAAAATTTCTTCCTTTTTGTATCACCATCTCCTTAAAAGAAAATTTCTTCCTTTTTGTATCACCATCTCCTGCTCCACCCTATCCACAGAAAGTCCCCTGATCCATGACAGGGCTATAGAATAGCAGCATTTGAATCACAAGTTTGATATACTCTACGAATGTTAAGAATTAGCAGCTAAACTATGATAGTCAAGCCATTGTCTGCCAGAAGAATGCTCTGAAGTTGAAAGGAAGCCCTACTTTGTACTTGTGAGAGACTAACTTGAAGTGTTCTACCAATCAGAAGCTCTGCAAGCATCTACTTCCTTTTTCAACATACAGATATAGGTCTCCATAGAGTATGCGACCAGCTCTGTTTTGAAGTCTGAGCCCTACTTTCATCTTTGGGCAACTCATTTCTAAACCTGTAGATATACTGGAAGAAGGCTCGGAGGAGAACAAGAAGAATGATTCATAGCTTGGATGAAATCATTAGTTAAGGGAGGTTACATAAATTTTCAGATGCACAAGTTGTTCTAGCAAGTCTAAGGCAATTTCATGGCCACTTACGAGTGAAAATGTGAGACAGGCATAAGAACATCTTTGCTGGGTTAAAAGGAAATGAACAAAAGATAGGACTTTTCTTTATCAAAAATAAAAATTCAAGCTTTCTTCGTGCCCAAATTTGATCATATTGGGCATTCCATCTTCATAAGTCAAAATAAAGAGAGGACTGTTAAAGAATAAAAGCAAAACAAAAATTCAGTAGAGTATACATATATGTCAAGCCCCTTAACAAGATTCAAGTATAGAACTTATACAGGTTTCCAAATAGGCAGACACTAGAATAAACTTCTAAGAATGTAGTGGGCAAAAAAGGGGGAACAGCAAAAAGACCTTAAGATATAAATAACCCAAATAAAATGACATGATGTCTGAAATTTAAAATATCCAAGAGAAGTGAGGGAGAGGGAGGTAAAACAAAATTGGCCATGAGTTGACAATTGATTAAACTGGGTGATGTATACCTATGTTTCATTATACAGTACTCCTTTCCCTACTTTCATGTATACTGGAAAATATCAAATAAGTAAAAATATATATACTATTTTGATAAATTTTTTTTTAAAGATTTTATTTATTTATTTGACAGAGACACAGCGAGAGAGGGAACATAAGCAGGGGGAGTGGGGGAGGGAGAAGCAGGCTTCCCGCCGAGCAGGGAGTCTGATGCGGGGCTGGATCCCAGGATCCTGGGACCATGACCTGAGCCGAAGGCAGACGCTTAATGACTGAGCCACCCAGGCGCCCCTAATTTGATAAATTTTTAAGACAGAAGACTGAGATCTGCATTCAATAGGAAGACTGGTCAAAAAGAATAATCAAAATGATTATAATGGCCTTTAATACTAAAAAGGTACCTGAACCCAATCCAGATACAGTAGCTATGTGCCAACTGAAAACTAAAGATTAATTTTGATCACTTTACCTTAAATTAGTTGTTTAAGATTGGTTCCTAGTTCGTCTCCCCCTCCAAGTCCCCCACTTCATTTTTCCCTTCCTATTTTTTTTAACATATAATGTATTATTTGTTTCAGAGGGAGACTATGGACTCTGAGAAACAAACTGAGGGTTTTAGAGGGAAGGGGGTGCGGGGAGGGGTTAGCCCTGTGATGGGTATTAAGTAGGGCACGTACTGAATGGAGCACTGGGTGTTATACGCAAACAAGTAATCATGAAAACTAATGATGTAAAGTATGGTGACTAACAGAACATAGTAAAAAAAAAAAAAAAAAAAAAAAGATTGGTTCCTAGTTGTATAGTGAGTGACTTCATAGTTTTGTCTATCAAAGTATAATTTCAGTTATATTCCTGTTTTCTGGAGAAGATGTGTGATATAAAATTGCCTTAAGTGGATTAAGTCCTGAGTTCAACCTTCACACTTTTAGAGACCAAATATTCTATTTGTTTGTTGGGAGACCATTCTCCACAAGTCTTCTATGTTTCTAGGTCTTGCAAGCCAGACTTGTATCCTGAACTTCTAACCATTTCCAAGACATTTCTTTCTCACCTTTCAGGCTTCCTCAGTTCTTTCTTCTTATTTAGCAAGTCCAATCTGTGAGAAATCTATTTTACATGGTTTTATTTTGCACAGACTACCCTCTGTTTTTGTTTTGTTTCATTTTGATCATTTAAGACTTTTTCAAGGATTTTTGTGCAGGAATGGCCTTGAAAGATAGAAATAATTTCTCCCTCTGGAGCAAAGGGAAAACAGGCTTACTTCCCATTACTAAAGTTTGGGGTTCCTTAGGCCAAGGGTTCTAACACAACTTGTGAGGACTGGGTCTCAGCAAATCATCATGCATGAGCTCAATGCTCTTGCTGCTTACTGTGCCATGAATAATACAATTCTTTGTCTCTGACCCAGGAGTCTCATGTCTTTTGCTGGCACCAACAAAACAGTAATAAGATAATCTAGTAGCTGGCTGGTAGAATAAAATCTCAGACCCTTCACAAATCTTGACCCTCCTAAATTGAAATGGTAAATATACTGTGCCTGGCATGAAAGTGACCTATACTGAGATTGACTGCAAAAAAGGCTTCAACTGAATTCATTTTGAAGGACTCTTGTTAAAAAATTAGCAATGCCTGCCAAGCAAGCCAGCAGGTAGGCTGCATTATGCACACTATTAATGCTGACCTTGTGAAGTTACTTGCATCAGTGCCAGCTACATAGAAAGTGCTCAGTAAATGATTACTAACTGAAATGCTTGTTAAGGTTCTAGAATCTAATACTAGATTTTAATGTACTAATTCCTGAAGGGTCACATATAACTTTCGGCACAAAGTTTGTTTTTTTTTAAATAAGGATTTCTTCAAAAATTAAGTAGAAAAACAAGGAAAGCATTTTACACTCTGTATGCAAAATATAAGTACCGGAATTCTTAAAAAATTTTTCAACAGAAAACAAATTTTCACAAATTTTCATTATTACTCAGAGAATTAGAAAAAAAACAAATTATCATAATATTAAGTTCTAAACTAAAAACCTGGCAAAACTGAAATCTCATGTATTACATCAAAATGTTTGCAAAGTTCTCATGCATCTAAAATGCCCCAATTCTGTTGGTTTAAGTAGGCAAGGCTTTCAAAATAATTCAGATAACATATTTAAGGTCAAACCAGGATAGGTGTTCCAACAACACTGATAAATGAGATGATTTTTATTATCCACAATGAATAATGTAATTCTTCTCAATTGGTTAATCAATAGATTTTATGGGGTAAAAAATGGCTGGACCTTGATTTTTCTGCCATCGCACTTATTTGGCACAAGTTCATTTACGAGAATACCATAAAGATGTCACTGGAAAATGGAAGAAAAGGGGAAATCTTACTACACTCAATCTTGTATGAGAGTACAACACCTTTAATTAGTGATTTTTTTTTTTTTTTTTAGAGAAGCATTTAGGTGGGTAAGCCCACAAATAGGCTTGTGAACCTGCTGCTTCTACCAAAGGGGTATGTAAATATGGGATATTAATTTACTTTGGTGGATGCAGTCAGAACAACCCCCCACCACTCCAAAAAAAAAAAAAAGAGAGAGAAGGCGTTAGTGGCAATGGCCATTAAAAAGTATGATGTCAATTTATTCTGTATTTAATATGCAGTTGTGATTCACTGCTTATGAATTGCTCTAAACATTTTTGCTTGATGGTATTTTATTTCAAGCATATACAATAAATCCTCAGCAGAAACTCAGATTACATAATCATGGTTTGAGGTATTCCCAGGATTCCAGCTTCAAGTAGGTCGATTTTTTACTAAACTGAGCAAGATTATAGAAGTAATAGAAGGGAAGATATTTATGAAATATTTAAGATAAAATGTGAAATTGAAGTAAACATAAAATATGTATGTGAAGACACCCAGCATCAAGAAGATGCCTTCAGGGAAGATAATTTGAGATCTGTCAAAACACAGATGGAATCTAAAGCCCTGGTAACGAAATTATCTGGAGAATCAGAGAAAGGAGGATTTCTGTACTGAGCCAATATTGCAGTCTGGTAAGAGGAGCTAAGAAAACAGAAAAGGAATGTCCAATGAACAAGTGGAAATTAAGGAGATGGTCCCAAAGATGGAGTAATCAATTTCAAAGTGAGTTACTGATGGATTATGCACAATAAGAACTTAAAGGATATGCAAAGACAGACATATCTAGTAACCTTGGGGAAAAAATTTCCTCTATATGGAAGAACAAAATGCGTTCAAGAGTGGGGGAAAAAAAAAAAAAAGATGTGGACAAGGAGAGAAAATGTACAGACAGCATTTTTGAGAATTTAGACAACAGAGAATAATGAGATAATAACTGAAAGGGTATAGAGGTATAGAGTGTCAATGCAGGGGTTTGTGTGATTGAAGTAGAAGAGAAATTGAATATACAGAAAAGACAGGATATTCCAAGGAATAATTATTATTCTTAGAATAAGAAAGTCCTTAGGATGATGAAAGTGGAAGGAATCCAGAGCACATATGATGACTTTGCACATGCAGGAGCAAAGGAGAGGTGGGTGAAGGTACTTTCACATCTATAGATTTAAGTTTAAAGATGGCAAGATGTGGACATATCTTAGTAAAAGTGATTTCTTCAGTGACATATAAGACAAGGTATCAGATAAAATGATGATTGGGGCTAAATGGAAATTTTGAGAAGAGAGTTGAAGTATGAAATTGTCATTGCGGAGGGTGGAAGAGTTACCTTCTTAGAGAAACACAATAGATTTGTAATAATAGGATTGTTCAGCATCTGCAGCTAACATGGCTTTATAATATTTATCTTCACATGCATAGTATCTCTTCTTAATGAAACAAAGGATTCATTTAGATATGTTGGTTATACTTTATTGCAATGATAAGTTATAGTGTTATTCATAATTTTGGCAGCTCTCAACCATTTCATTTTCCCTTTATGAACATCAAGGATTCATTGACTAGTTCTAGGTCACTTCGAACTTGTAGGCCCAGAGAGATTTAAGAGTAGTAATCAAGTTAGGGTCAAGATTCCCTGAAAGTCTGGTGCCAAAGAGATAGCTTCATTAAATCATGTAAGTTTAGTCTCACCATCCACAGAACTAGGTAAATCATCACTCTGAGCCATGGTAGTGCTATTGAGATTTTGCACTGGTATTTTTAAGAAAGCTGGAAAAGTAATAATTTGGTGGTCACAGAGATTAGCTTTTTTGTACAACTCAAAGGGGACTAGCCATGTTACTAGAGGACATGCATGGAACAAAGCAATATTAAGGCAAAAAAGAGACTGGCCAAGACTTCATATCTGCTACAGCTCTCCTTAAGGGCTTCATAGCTAGAGCCCCCTTCTCTTTCTGCAAAAGTTAACATGTTCTCACCATGTGACCCTGTTTGATGATGTTGGCAACATCAAACCCTGTCCTCTGGTGATAGCCAACTGAACCACTGTAGCATTATGACCTAGTGGCCTACAGTGGGACTGGGCATTAAGCTCAGAGTAAAAATGATATAAGATGGCAACCTGTTGTAACAACCATGTACTTTTTTTGAGGTTTTTAAAATTCACAACAGAAAGAACGACTCTGATATCAGCTGCAGCAACATTGTTCTAGATGTCTTCTGAGGCAAAGTAAACAAAAGCAAAAATAAACTACTGGAACTACATCAAAAAGCTTCTGCACAGAAAAGGAAGCAATCAACAAAACAAAGATACAACCTTCTGAATGAGAGAAGATATTTCCATATGACATATCCAATAAAGGGTTAGTATCCAAAATATACAAGGACCTTCTATAACTCAAAACCAAAAAAAAGGAGAAAAAAGAAAATCAAATTAAAAAATGGGCAGAAGGAATGAACAGACATTTCTCGGAAGACGACCTACAGATGGCCAACACACACATGAAAAGATGCTCAACATCACTCATCATCAGGGAGATGCATAGCAAAGCCATAGTGAGATAGCACATCACACCTGTTAGAATGGCTAAAATAAAAAACAAAAAAAACAAATGTTGGCAAGGACACGGAGAAAAAGGAAACTTTGTGCATTGTTGGTGGGAATGCAAACTGGTATAGCCATTGTGGAAAACAGCATGAAGATTCCTCAAAAAATTGATAATAGAATTATCAGATGATCTGGGAATTGCACAACTGGGTATTTATCCAGGGACTATGAAAACACTAATTCAAAAAGATATATGCACTCCTCCTATGTTTATTGCAGCATTATTTACAATAGCCAAATTATGGAAGCAACCCAAGTGTCCATCAATAGATGCACGGATAAAGAAAATGTGGTATACATATACAATGGAGTATTATTCAGCCATTAAAAAATGAAAATTTGCCATTTGCAACAATACGGATGAATCCAGACTGTGTAATGCTAAGTAAAATAAGTCAGTCAGAGAAAGACAGATACCATATGCTTTCACTCTTACATGGAATTTAAGAAGCAAAACTAATGAATAAATTAAAAAGACAAATCAAAAAAAAAAACAGATTTTTAAATATAGAGAATAAATTGATGGTTACCAGAGGGGACGTGCATGAGGGGATAGGTGAAATAGATAAAGGGGATTAAGAGTATACTTACCGTGGTGAGCACTGAGTAAAATATAGAATTGAATTGCACCCCTTAAACTAATGTAACACTATGTTAATTACACTGGAATTAAATTTTTTTTTTTAAAAGAGCAAGCTGAGCTATTTATTAGTGGAGGGGACAGAAGCCAAATGATGCACAAATGTTTGGAGAGGGAATACTAATAGAACCCAGAGATCTATGATTTCCTGGTATATGTGTAGATTTCTTGTCAGCATCCTGGGAATTCTGGGAGTCTTTCTCATTGATAGTACAAACATCTAATTAAGGGCTACCTTTAACATTCTTGAGATTCTGTTACAAAGGGACCCCTAATGATTTCCACCTTCCTATCTGCATGCATTTGTGTCATCTCCTCCTTCTTTGACTCAGTTTATCCATGTGGGCCATGGAACATTAGAAAGCATGATGCAGTCTGAGGCTTGATACGTATTTGTACACTGAGGTTTGTCCTTTTGGAATACTTTCCCTTGAAAGCCAGGCACCACGATATAAAGGAGCTAAAATTAGACTACTGAATGGTGAGGGAACATGTGGAGAAAAGCCCCAAAGGATGAGAGGCCATCTTGGATGTTCCAACACCAGTAAGTTCCCAGCTGAACTGACCCATAAGTGACCTCACCTATACCAATATGTGGCTGAAGAAATACCTAGCTGAGCCAGTCAACCCACAGAATCATGAGAAACAAAATGCAATTGTTATTAAGCCAGTAAGTTTTGCAGGTGGATGTTTACAGGATAATGGATTATTGAAATACTTCTATTAACTTGGATAAACTTCCATTAATAGCCACTCTACTCCAAAGACAGAAGCAGGCATACTGGATTAGAAATTAGAGAAATCTGAATTTGAATTCTTAAAATGTTACTTACTCCTATAAATAAGATTTTCTGGCCTCACTTTTTTTTCTAATAGCTCCTTTGTCCTACTGGCCCTAACAGATTGTCCTCACACATAGTGAGTACTCAGTAAATACGTACCAAATATATCAGTGAGTGAAATCTGTTTTAGTTTGCTAGGACTGCCATAATAAAATACAGACTTGGGGTTTAAACAACAGAAATTAATTTTCTCACACTGCTGGAGACTAGAAGTCCAAGATCAAGATGTCAGCAGATTTGGTTTCTCCCGAGGCCTCTGTCCTTAGCTTGCAGAGGACTACCTTTTTCCTGTGTCCTTACATTACCTTCCTATGTGTGCACCCATCCCTGGGGTCTCTCCCTCTTCTTACAAGGATACCAGTCCTATTGGATTAAGGCCCCATTCTAATGACCTCGGTTTATTTTTTTTATTTTAATGATTTTATTACAATGTGCAATATACTTTTCCCTGATCCCCAAGTCAATCAGTTTATGCATTAATTCCTTTTCAGAAGGGCACCCCAACAATGTAAGGAATCAGTATCCATAAGCCTGCTGTCACTTCAAATGCATAAATCCAGGGGTCCCAAAATGTTCCCCCATCAGCACACAGATCTTCTTCTGAGAAGGAGACAGCAGTAGGCACAGAACAGCACATCAGGAAGGGAGGTATGGTCTCAAAGTCTCTACCACAGGAAGGTCCCACCGAGATGATTTTCTAGTGGAATGCTTGAGAAATACATGGATTTGATGTGAGAATAAAGATATGGCTAGCCTTCTCTAATAACTGAAATTTAAAAACTTTCTTCTAATGACCTCCGTTTAATTTAATCATCTCTTTGAAAGCCCTTTCTCCAAATACATTCACAATGATTAGGGCCCACCTACATGACCTCATTTTACCTCTTTAAAGGCCCTATCTCCAAATATGGTTACATTCTGAGGTAATAGGGGTTGGGACTTCAACATATGGATTTTGAGAGGGACACAAATCAGTCCGTAACAATAGCTAAATGTAAAGGACCTTAGGAACTCTGAATAATGATGCAAGTATCCAATTCTGCTATTAAATTTCCATAAGCAAGAAAGCAAGCCCATAATAAAAGACACGAGAAATGATACAAGGGGACTCAATCCTGAACCACATGTGATATAGAAGTGGTACTATGAGTTTGTTAAGGTCAGGTATTAACTATTGTTTTCATGTTTCTGCATGGTCAGGGCTCCCTGGGCAAAGAGTGCTGGCAGCCGGGTGAAAGGATGCTAAATGACAAATGAATCTAAGAGATTAAAAACAGAGACAGCTGGACAAATTTACTAGTTTATCTCCCCAGGAGCCAGTTGTTTATATTCCAAAGAGTAATAGACCTAGGAACCTGGGTTTGTCTCTCAGAAAGCATTTGTCTACATTCCACAAAATAAAAGCTCAAAAGTATTCCTTCTCTTTGAAGGTGAGGAGGGGTAGTTATGCAAGCAGTTCCTATATAAGCTCCAAACTTCATAATTTTAGACCTCCTCTCCTGTGGCATAAAACCACTATATATGCAGGAGATATGTGCCCTTAACCATGTTGTCTCTAGAGAGACTGAGCCCTGGGAATGGTTACAGACATTCTGTAAGTAAGTAATCTTTTCTCTAATCCAGAAACCTCACATTTCCTGTCAAGGTAAAATAAATGCACAGACACACACCAGAAAAAGTAGGTAAAAAATACTTAAAACAAGATGCCTTAAAGTAAGCAATCAAATACTAGAGACTGAACTATTTTCCCCCTTCCAGACAGACAACTCTATCCAATGTAAGTGCCTTTATTTTTATTTTTTAATTTTTTTTCTAAAAATCTTGGGACAGCTTTTCACGGTCCAATTTTTTATCTTTTACAATAAGCACAAGAAATTTTAATGTCAAGAAAATTTTGGTTTTGTTGATGTGAAGGTAATATGATTACATCAACATGCTGTTGCCTGAAGTTCACCCTGCTGTCTTTAAATTGGCGCCTAACACTCTTAAACTTCAGACAAATACAAGTCCCTAATTCTGTGCTAATAAGACAGACAGCCCTACCTATATGCTCATGAAAGTTTTTTTTTTATCTTGTGAAGATTTTAATTGGAGAGAAATAATATAAACAACACTACTACAAAAAAAAAAAAAAAATTGCCTTGTCTCCAAAGGTGAAGTCTTTTCTCTAGGTAGTGGTCCTTTCAGCTGCCTTTACAACTTTTTGCACAACTTTTCTGCTTTTTCAAATCTCATGACAAATGTGATTGACTCCTTTGCTGTAGCAGCCTCTTATATCCTTTAGCAAATACCTAATTAAAAAATTTAATGAAATTAAAGTACTACTGAAATAAATGTATTTAGAGAAAGTAGATCCTTACATTTGCCAACAGACTTATTGACTGTACATGTACACCAAGGTGAACGTCTCAGGGATTATACTCATATGCAATTCATTCTCTACCTACTAACTATGTGCTTCTAAAACTTCTGTCAGATGTGAGTTTGAGAGGACCTCGGGTTATCTAAACCAACCATCTACCAAAAATTTACAATAGTCTTATAGATGAATGTGCAGCCTGAACAAGTAGAATGGGTTCATGGTCTTATAAATCCACCTATTCCATCAATGAGACTAATTGTTAAAAAAAAAAATCCTTTTTTATATTGAACCAAAATTTACTTTCCCAGAAATTACATCTATTGATCCTAAGTCTGGCCTATATGAATCATAAAAATTAAATCTTTTCCTCCCCACTTAGTATCTCTTCAGATAATCGAAGGTCATTTCCATGTCTTTTTTAACCTTCTTCTTCTTCAGTTAGTTATTGATTCTAACATCCAAATCAGTGTTCTTTCATGCTCTTTTGATCAAAGCTTTCTACACCTTGGACTCATCCAATGATGCCTCCACACCAAAATCGAACTCCACAGCATCAAGTTATTTTTCAAATATTACAGACACATGGCCTTGGACCTACAAGCTTTTCAGAGCTAAATATATGTAAAAGTGAGTTATTGGCTCCAAAGTATTAAAAAAAAAACTTTAAAAATTGAAATAAAAATTTTGTCAGATATCTGCAAAACCTATCATTTGCTAGATTATTAAATTTAATATTAAAAAGTAATTACATATGCAAATAATCAGGTTTTTCTCACTTGTCAGCAATTTCCAAGTATGCATAATGATTGCAGAGAGATGAGAGCTCATCATAAATTAAGTTATTGTAACCATCTCTCTTTAGGAGGCAAAAGCAAAATTCAAAAACCTTCACAAAATATAACCAATATACATGTTTATAACCTTAATGATGATTGCATTTTAACGTAAAGTTAAGGACTTCAACAGAATTGTAAGAGCCTATAAAGGTCTTAAAATTATAAAATAAAACCTCAGTAAGAATCATCGGAGGGATATAAGTTACATGAAGGGTCTGGACCCACTCACCCCTACTAAATTAATAGTTTAAAATTTCAGTGCTACTGATTTTAACCACAAACTTCCAGGTCCTATTCCCCACTTTTGCTTATCATTTAGTTCGCCTTATCTGACTTCTGACCTACAACCTGTTTCCTGTCAGGTACATGGATATTTGTATTCCCCCACTAGCTCTAAGCTGTCAGCCCTCACATTATCACTATAGTGCCCCAACTATGGACCAAAATCAACATGGAGATTTTAATTTAAATTGTATCCACAATATGTACCAACAGAAAAATGACAAGGTGATCTGTCAAAATAAAATCTTTCCTAGAATCCCCAGGGCTAAAGTACCACACATTTTTTTTTTTCCCCCTTCTTGCTCCATGATTCCAGCTTTAATTACCTCAGGCAATTGGAAACTGCTGCCCTGAGTGCAGAAGTGAAATTAATCCAAGGAGGAGGAAGAAGAAGAACTGTCCCTAAACTGAAGTGGGGGTTAATTATAGCTCAACAATTCATCTCTAGGGTCATGGCTACAAGACCCTGAAGTAAAGAGTCTCATTTCTTGAGCCACTTAAAAAAGTAGAGAAAACTAAGATCTTTTCAAAGACTCATTGCCAAGCCAGGGAACATTGCCAGTTTTTTTTTTTTCCCTAGTGGTAGATTTTGGTTAGTCATTTTTCTAAAAATGATTCTAGCACTTACTGTGCCTTAAATGGTCTCCAAGGAATCCAAAATAGTGACAGAGTCTCTGTAAATACTACTGGGCTATGACATAGAGTCCAAGAATTATGGCATTCAATAAGTATTAATGAATTTTAACAATACTATCAAAAATACTCCTATAGGATATTCAGCTTATCTGCTTTTTATATCATTTTTTGCAGGAGAATTTCATCTCCTGTAGAAGATGACACAGCCAACACGGTTCTAATGTCATTATCTAAAGACGAACATTTATCATCGTGAAACTGTTAAAAAAAAAAAAAAAGCAACTTCCTCTTTCTAAAATTAAAATAAACTTCTTGGAAATCGAATATATCTATTTAAGGCCTTAATGAAAAACTAAAAACCTTTAGGGAGGATTTTTATTATTAGACTTGTCAATGTGTCTGTCCTTTGCTAAAAATAAACTAAGCAGTGTGCTAAAGACAACTTTGGCAACAGAACATAATTATTGAACATTCAGAATGGAACATTTATTTATAAAAATAAACACTGGACACATGCCTGGGCCCATATAGAAACTGGGCCTGGTTGTGTGTAAAGATGCCACATTTAACACATCCAACTAATTTTGCTCTAGATTTAGCAAACCCCCAAGGAGCCATATACAAGGAGTTTTTTTTTTTTTTTTTCTTTTTTATAAGCATAAACTAATAGGACAAGAAGAACAAAGAGGTAGTAACAACAGAATTTGGGGAAGTAACCTGGTTTATACAGTAGATGCCCAAAAGGCTAAGAATTCAGCCCCTCCTAGAGGAGGGCTCTAGAGGAATGCTATGATAAGATTGGTTTAAGGACATATGAGGAGCATTAGATTCCTACATTTCATACTCATTTCATGCTACTGGGTTGCTGCCCCTTCCCCAATACAGAATGGTAGACATTTATTCTCTGGAGAAAATAAAGTACAGATCTCTGCACTGACGGGAACACACACAGAGATGAAGATGGAGATACCTTACTGCAAACAAGGGAGTTTAGCAAACTTGGGCATGATGAATGCTGAGATCCCCCAGGTTAATTTTGCCTTTGGCTCCCTGAACAATGGCATCCCTGTCATTAGCCTCCAGGCAAGACATTGCAAGAATCTTTTGTAGGGAATCAGCTCATCCTAACAAGAAATATCTAAAGATATCAACTTCCACCTTTGGGGTTTCGTCAGTGGTATCTGACAGGCCAACCTGAAGTGAAGGACACCAAAGGAAATCCCACCCAAAGCACTGAACTTTGGATCACTTCTGCTAGCCTCTACTCTTCCATGAGCAGATAACCAAGGATCACCAGACATCTCAGGAACACCTCCAAGATGGATACCAAAAGACACAAACAGAAGAAAGCAACTTAGATTATCTGGGCAAAAGGAAATTCCAAAAACATTACAGTTACTATCCCTAGAGAGGGAAGAAAAATATTGTATACATCAAAGAATATGATAATCTAATAAACATTTAAAGCAGTAGTTCTACAACTTTCTCGTTTAAAAATTCCTCACTGGGGCACCTGGGTGGCTCAGTTGGTTAAGTGTCTGCCTTTGGTCATGATCCCAGGGTCCTGGGATTGAGCCCCATGTTGGGCTCTCTGCTCAATGGGGAGTCTGCTTCTCCCCCTCCCTCTGCCTGCCGCTCACCCTGCTGTGGCTCTCTCTGTCAAATGATTAAATAAAATCTTTAAAAAAAAAAAAAGATTCCTTACCTTAATACTTTTAAAAAATTGAGGACCCCCCAAAGCTTTTTGTAGATTTTATCTATCAGTATGTATCTTATTAGAAATGAAAACAAATTTTAAAATTTTTATTCAATGTAACTGAACATTATGTAGGATATATAACGATAAAAACAAAAGTAATGTATTGTTATGAAGAAAATATTTTATAAAACAAAAAATGAGTGACAATAGTGACTTTGCTTTACATTTTTTCAATTCTTGTTAATGTCTAGCTTAATAAAAGACAGCTGGACACGCGCATCTGTTTCTGTATTCCATCTGTTACAGATCATCTAATATTCACATAAGAAATTTTAGAAAGAGAAAACAAAGGATACCATTATAGAAATGATTCAACAGAATTTTTCAGAACTAAGGATATGAGTTCCAGACTGAAAAATTCCATCAAATACGCAAATGAATAAAATTAGATACACTAGTTTACATCATTGTAGACATTTCAGAATCTGAGCTAAAGAACCATCATACAAGCCTCCAGAGAGAAAAAAATATAAGTCATATCTGAAGGATCAGGAAATAGAAAAACCTCAGATTTCTCAATAGCAATTCTGGAATCTAAAAGAAAATAGGACAATGTCTTCAAAATACTGAAAGATATTTACAACCATACTGTCATCAAGTATAAGGGTAGAACAGAGACATTTATAGAAACACAAGATCCCAGAATGTTTTTCTTCATACACCATTCCCAGAAACTACCAGAAAATGCACTCCTACAAACTAAGTCCTTAAACCACATATTAAAAACAGAGACAAGGGATACAAGAAACAGAAGATATGACACAGAGCAGAGGCAAAGGAAATACTGGGAATACCCAGGATGATGATGATGGAAGATCCCCAAGATAACACATCTGTGACACAGGTGTAGACAGCAAATAGTCCCAAAGGAAGCAGATCAGAAGGTGCCGAGAGGCTTCTATGAAAAGATGAACCTGATGAGAATGCATGTATTGAGAATAAATTTAGACAACTGTTTACAAAGTATAGATTAATGTCACATATGAAGAGAAACAAACATGCATAGTTATTAACTCCAGGAAAGACAAAAAGCTGTACATGAAATATGATCATAGCTTACTAATTAACTCAGCTCTAAATAGCACTTAAATAGTCTTAAAATAAGATCTAACAGAAATTATAATCTAGCTATATTGAAACAACAGGTGAAGGCAAATATGCCTGTCAAAGTAAAATAGAAGAGAGAAGTTTGGTAGTTCCTTATCTTCCAAAGTGGGAATTCAATAGTAAATATTAAAAATTGATTTAAGAAGCATAGTAATACAAGCATATTATTTATAGACATGGAAGTAAATTCTAAAACGTTAGCTAAAAATATTTAAAGAGGGTACCTCTGTGGAAAGAGAAATAAGTTTACTTCTCATCCTAACCAATTTTGCATAGTTAGGCGACTCTTTCATTGTAGAAATATGAGAATACGTTTTAAATGCTATACGTTTCAAAAAGCAAAATAAGGGCGCCTGGATGGCTCAGTCGGTTAAGCGTCCAACTCTTGGTTTCGGCTTGGCTCATGATCTCAGGGTCATGGGATCGAGTCCTGCATTGGGCTCCACTCTCAGCAAGGAGTCTGCTTGGGATTCTTTTCCTCTCCCTCACCCTCTGCCCCCTCCCCTGCTCATGCAGGTGCTCTCTTTCAAATAAATCAATCTAAAAAAAAAAAAAAAGTAAAATAAAGTTCACCCAAAAAGCAGCCTTTGGGGGGAAAAAGGTAACACTACATTCTCATTTTGTTTATATCTTAAACATTTGAGTTTTTGAGGAGATTGAACACATTTACCACAAATTGAAGCTCATGTTCTTAAACATTAGAACTTTGCTAAATTTGCTAAATTTTAGAACTCCAAGGTAAACAGATAATGCCATTAGCTCATGTGAATTGGGACAATTAAGATTTGCCAGGCAATATAATCATGGCAATCTAAAAATTGTGATAATTACTTTCTAACCTAACTGAAGGTTAAATTGCAGAAGGAATCTTATCACTGCTCTATATAGGCTTGTTTACTTAGTATTATTTCCTCAAAGATGAAATATATATTAAAGCTGAAAGTTGGTCTCATATACATCTTACTAAGAATAAAACCAAGGACTACGTTTCATTGCATCTGATATAGATTACGGCACAGTCTTACCCGTAGGTATTTTGGTTTCCTCTCTACTACCGGCCACATACTAACATCTCAGTAAATGCTAATGTTAATAATAATACACCTGAAGGCAATTCTCCTAAAAATTACATGTCAATCTAGTAGATTCTATATTCTATTCTACTAGGGTGCAGTGCATCAAATGGTGACCAATGCCAGTTTTGATACACCTGAATATTTGGGCTGAATTTAGCAAGTTTTAGGCACCATCTTTATTCCAAACACTTTGTTAGGCTGTCCAGAAAGTGGGATGTTTACACTAAAAAGCCTAGATACACGCTAAGTCTATTTCTCTCCGCTTGACCTAACTTTGTAAGAAACTGGTTTTGTTCTTAGTAAATTTCAGTATGCCTTGCCTGTTGTCAGTCATCCAAGTTACCCTGGAACAGAACAGGAGTTGCTCATTGCCTGGAAAGAAACAGACATCAAATTTCCCAAGAGAAGCAGTGGGGTCGGCTTCTCTGAGCTTTACTGAAAGACATTCCTTTATCTTATATAGCCACAGCCTCGAGTGCTTTGAAGGAAGCTCTCTCCTAAGCTGTACTGAAATGGAAATGGGAAAATTAGGTATAAGAAGCCATACACGAGGACATTCTGTGATTTGGTATGGCTCTATGTCACTGGGAATGAGACATGATGGGTCCTCAGCCACACAGATACAGCAGAACAATAATGAACAAAGAACAGAAGGCCCATTCATGGTGGGACAGGGCCTGGGGAACCACTACAGTGAAAGGTAGAGAAGCAGTACAAAAAAAAAAAACAGAAAACATGGAATTAAAATCAAAGACCTAAGTTTATTTTTTTTTTTAAAGATTTATTTGAGAGAGAGAGAGCATGTGCACTTGCATGTGTGAGCGGGATTGGGGCGGGGGAGGGGAAGAGAGGGAGAAGCAGACTCTCCACTGAGCAGGGAGCCCAACGATGCTGGGCTGGATCCCAGGACCCTGAGATCTTGACCTGAGCCAAAAGCAGACACTTAATCAATTAAGCCACCCAGACACCCCCAAAGACCTAAGGTTAAATATTAGGCCTATCGCTTTCCATCTGTCTTTTCTGAACGAGTCATTTATCATTTTTAAGTTTCAGTTCTTGTTAGTAAAATTAAAAAGTTAATACCTGTTTTTCATTTTTTAAAATTTAATATAATTCATATAAAGCTCCAAAGCACTGGGCTCTGTGCATTGTTATAGTAGACATAAGGCACAGTGGTCCCAGGGCAGGTTAATCTCAGTTATGATGCTGAAAGTGGTCTCTACTGATTTGAAGCACATTGAATGTCCAATGACAGTACTTAATATTCTGGCGTCAAGTAGGAGTGATCACTAGATCAACTGATATTGAGGCAGTATCCCAGCCAGGACACGAAGGTCCAGGGAGGAAGATAGGCACAATACTTCTTCCCAACTCTCCTAGTTTCTGTAAAGACAGATTGTGACAGGCATAATAATGGCACCCTCAAAGACAGCTACACCCCCATCCCTGAAACCTGTGACTGTGTTATGTTACATGGCAAAAGGGACTTGGCAAGTATGATTAAGGATCGTGACAAAGGCAAAGTATCCTGGAAGGTATCCATTGGTGGATCAATGTAATCACAAGTGTCCTCAAGGGCAGGAATGTCAGAGTCAGAGATATGACAACAGAAGCAGAGATTGAAGTGATGCCACTGCGGGAAGGGAGCCATAAGCCAAGCAATTTGGGCAGTCATTAGAGGCTGGAAAATTCTCTTCTAGAGCCTCAAGAATGCAGCCCTGCCGACATCTTGATGTTAGCCCAGTACACCCACTTTGACTTTTTGACTTCCAAAATTCTAAGATAATTGTGTTGTCTGAAGCCACTAAGTTTGTAATAATTTGTCACAACAGCAATAGGATTTAATACAAACATTCCCTTAACACCCCTGGCCTGTCCCCACTCCTCACTCTTCTCCCTAGAGTTTCAGTGAGGAGCCATACAGTTAACTCACCCTCTCCTTACTCCCTTCGTCCTAGGGGCAACCCTTGTAGGAAGCATATACTCCCCCTCTGCTCCTCCATGCCATTGTTTCTACAGGCGCCAAGCCCCCACGCTGGGTGAGTAGAAGGTGGACAGTCTTGTAGTGCTGCCTATGTCTGGATGAGTAAGTCCAGCTCTGGAGCTAGGTGTAGGGAACCTGCCAAAGCAGCACATGTAGCTAAATCCTCCAATCCAGTTAATCGCTAATAAAGCTAATAACTTCACCCCCATCTGTCTGCTTTATTTCTCAAATGATTTAGAACCCAGGTAGAAAATAGGACAGAACTAATTTTCAAGCATTGAGACCCTCAAAAGTTACACATAATACTAAGGTAGAGATTCAGTTAAGGGGGACATGAGAACAGAAATCTAGCCCTTTTATTGAGCCAATATAGAAGACTGAAATCGCTATCTTTAAGAGTCAACATGGAAGACAGATGGCTATCCTTAAGGTGTCCTGTTAGAATTAAGGAACTAGTCCATGCACGTCAGACTGCAGGTGGAGGTGACCAGTGGATCTGGCTTCAGGGCATTAGAGAAAACAAGACTACATCTGCCATTCTAGGCACATAGCTCATAAAAAGCCTAGAGAGCCGACCTGAAAGGTATCCATGTTCTTTCATCAAACAAGTACTGCTTTCAAAGTCAAATAAAATATTTGAAGAGTTGGCATCTTCAGTCTTCCAAAGAAGGAAAGGCAATCACCCTCAAATTTCTCGATCAATTTCACAAGCCGGTGCTCTGATGATTCCATCATTAGAATTCTCTTCGAGGCTACCAAGAGAACTACTGGAGGCAAACGCATGTATAAAGCAGTTCTGTTGGGGTTTAATTACTGCTGATTTTGTTAGAGCAAATACGTGGAATTCCATCCCATTCCCAGATAGTTTGAAAATATTCATCATCCTTCTGATAGGCATAAAGCAAACAAAAATTCTATGTATTTTTATTAATTTTTTCAGTCAGAAGAACATATTGACAAGGCCATTAAGAGACATATTGATTGCAATTATCAATCATTTCACAAAATTGGGAAGGCGCTTCCCAGCTGTGGATTGATCCCTGAAGAGGCTGGCTCTAATGATCTCAGTCATTATCAACAGCTAGGAGGGGAGCCTCAGCTCCCAGAGTGAGGCTTTACAGCCCAAATAAAATATCACTCAAGAAAGTGGAAAGCAATTAAATCCAAGCTGATCAACCCTGCCTTCCTTCTCTTCGTTTGTTCATCTTTAGTTTTTAGAACCTTCCCAAAGTTAGTGCATTCCAAGCAACTAACCAAGGAAGTTAAGTGAGTTCCACTTTGAAGAGTAACTTGGAGCATGTGGTTATCTGGATGAGACGCAGACAATGTGGGAAAAGCACTTGGATAGAGAAGGTGGAGGTACAGCAAAGAGCAGGAGCTCCACCCTGGAAACAGAAAAAAAATGGGAAGAATAAACTCCTCTGTTTCTCTGTTTGTAGAGAGAGAGAAAAAAAAAATTGTAAATTACATCAGTTTTGGAGAAGTATTTGAATAGTTAGGCTCCATGGCACCTGAGCAAAGCATTGTAGGCATACAGATTAACTTGACCTACTCTAGAAAGAGTCACATCATAGGAGGGATCTGATTATAAGCAAATTCCTATTTTTAGATAGTAAGAAAGAAGCTTAGTACATGTTAAGTTACAGGCTTCAAAACTAATTGAAATAATGCAGTTTTCAAGGAAGTTATATGGTCATGGAGGTTTTTTACCTATTCATTTAAGTCAACAGGAACTAAGACCCTGGGAGGGATTCTTTCCACCTAGGATCATGTGGACATGGTGATCAGATAGGAGAATGTTGATGGTATTAAGTTCTATCACATAAAAGTTGAGAAATTTAAATATGTATTACCTACAAAATGTAGTTTCCTTGTTTATTTCCTTATCTTAGTATGTTTACTTACTCAACATACATTCATTGAGCACCTACTATATGCGCAACGCACTGAGCTAGGCTCAGAAATAGAATCTAAAAATAGAGACTCCGCCTTTAAGGCGCCCCATCTATGTAAGACAGACATGCAATGAAACTGTAGAACACAGAGAAGAGTATCTGTTTAACTACTCTTGCCCAGAGGCATGCTAGTCACTATTCCAAGTGTCTTCCTGGTCAACTGCTAGTTACTGGTCTGCAAGGAATTCAACAGAAACTGATAATATACTTCCAGAAAATTTTTATAGGAGCTTGAAATTACCACAATACCTAAGCACATGATCACTTTTCTAGTAATTAATTTATATTGTATGCTGCAAAATGTCAGAACATAACAGATTTGAACTTAAAATGCATACATTATATAATGTATGCATATATATGGATATAGATATATATGTGAATATGTACATATGGATATATATATATCAGTCCTTAACCACAGATCTTTTGAGACACACTGCTTAACATTTTAGAGATTTCATATTAGAACTAAGTGAAATTAAACTGCAGGCATATCGTAGCACTTTAGAATCCTTTCCCACCCCACCCTCAATTAACTCAGATTTGATAAACATTCTTAAAACAGACTCACTGCAAAGTCCAGAAATCTGCCCAAAAAACTTTCTTTTAGCATATAGCCTGGGAACATGCTGGCTATCTAGGATCCTCGACAGATTTTTTTAATTTAATTTAATTTTATTATGTTATGTTATGTTAGTCACCATACAGTACATCATTAGTTTCTGATGTGGTGGTCCATGCTTCATTGTTTTTGTATAACACCCAGCACTCCATGCAGTATGCTTTTATTTGTCCTGTTCAGTATCTTTAACGTTTATATCCCCATATTTGAAATTTAGGGAATTTCAAAAAAAAATCTAAATAATTGCCTTTTCTTAGAAAATAAGAAAATGTGGGAACACAGGCCTATAAGCCCACAGGATTGTGCTCAAAAGAAATGGTACCATGATCTCTCTCTTGAGTTGTATACCTATCCTCTATAGACATCTGAATTTGCCAACTTTACTTTTTTTCATTTCATTGGTTGGTTGGGGACATCAGTACATCCTTGCTAGTACCCTAGAGCTATCTTGTCTATAACTTTTTGTGGCCCAAATAGGAAACCAGGGTCCCCTCTGGTAACTAAAACGTGAACAGATTGTAGTTTTCAAAAGCAGCATAACTAGTCTTGGTTCAAGAAATTCTGAGATGATCAGAAAAATGAGAGGTTTTCCAAATACCATCCTTAAAAAAATGGATGGCAAAAACCCTTACTCTTGGAGCTTAAGAAGAGATTTTGTATATCGAATTGAACTCCTAAAAGAGATACTTGAGAAACTACCTCTCCCCATAATATCTCTTAATTTCATGAAGATTTATTCACTAAACAAACGTTTATGCAATACTTGCTATTTAACAATCCTGTGTCCCATGGATTCAGTTGTGGACAAAATTAAGTCCCTACCCTTATGGAACTTATCTATGCAGCAACATAGATGATGAACACCCCCCAAAAAGTATGAACAAGTAATGTAATTTCAGATAGTAAGTACAATGAAGAAAAAAATATGACAATAGAACATGACTGGGTATTTGTATCAGAGAGAAGTGGTCCTCTAACTATAGTGGTGGGGAAAGGACTCAACAAAGATAACATTTGACCTGAGACAAAAATGATGAGGAAACAACCACATGGACATTTGGCAGGACACAAAAAGTCACAGAAAGGGAGATGGGGAACTGGCAGGGATATAATAAGATCGTCAGCCAGACTGATGAAATGAGGAAAAGCAGAAGAGGTAAACTCAAGCACCTATAGGTAGACAGGTAGACAGCTCCAGGAAGAGAACAGAGAAGAGCATTCCAGGCCAAGGAAAGAGCACGCAGATCCTGAAATGGGAGCAAGCTTGAAGTGTTATGGGATTTATAAAAGATGCCACATGTTTATCAATCCTCTTTGTCCTCTTTGAGAACATTTTCTAATTTTCCCCAGGACCCTCAGCAAACCACTACTGACAGAATAAATTATCATCTACAACCATGCGTTGACCTTTGCTTCCTATCCATGCCACTCCCCAGTACTTCCTAACATCCCGGTCAGGACCACCACCACCATGACCACAGTCTAAGACAGAAGCTTGAATTTACTGCCACCTTATATACCAGGTAATGATAGTGAATCAGGTATGTCAACCAGGCATAAAACCAAAGGGGCGGTATTTGAAGATCTGTCCTAATCTGGTTGTGCACATTTTAGTAACACGTGTCTTAAAGGCCCTTGGCAAATTTCAATGACACAGTAACAATTTTTAAAAATTGTTGATAAATGATAAATGTTAAATAAATGAATTGCAAGAGATCACTGGGGTTGGGAAGCAGCAGTAAATAAATGAAAATGATAAATAAAACTTAATCAACATTTGGACATTTGAAACCTTTACCACATGTACCAGAATAGATTTAGGACCTGGAGAAGTACTTTAAAAGCCAAGTATCATCACAAGTTTCAAGAACAACCACATTGGATATGTAGCTATCTAGTACTAAAAAAAAATAAAAATAAAAAATAATCACTGTGATTATGTTTATCATTTGCTAACATGGAATCAAATCAATATAAGCCCCCCAAGTAAATGGTATGAAACAAAAGGTTTCAAAAGCGAAACTAAAAGAAAAATAAATCATTCCAAGAATATGAAATTATATAATTCATATTCAGAAGATTAAAAAGATATTAAATAACTTCCTTCAGTGAAAGGATTTATGTTGGTACAATGAGTATAATTGAAAAGGAGGTATAAGAACAAGAAAACTGGATACTAGTGTGAAAATTCCCATGTGGTAGGAAATAGATTATCTCATTATTATTGCTCAATATTTCTTAAACATCCTGTTTTCCAAATGTTGCCAAATATCAAGTTTGAAGTGTAGGTACCTTAAGTGAAGGACCTGGGGTTATGGTTTGTAGACTCATAAAAAATGGTAGAACTACTAAAGTTTGCCTCTGAATGAGCTTCCTACCTCCCTTTCAACACTCCTTTTCAATATTATTCACCTACCAGTTATGGGGGTGCTACTAGGGACGAGGCACTGAGTTACAAGCAAAGGTATAACTCAAACTCATCTTCTTTCCAGGCTATGAACTCACATTACCCACTTTCCATACAAACCCATCAAAATTCTTAGTCTCTATCTAGAAAATAAAAGAACAACTGGATTCTAGAGGGGAGGGGAGTGGGAGGATGGGTTGGCCTGGTGATGGGTATTAAAGAGGGCACTTCTGCATGGAGCCCTGAGTGTTATGCACAAACAATGAATCATGGAACACTACATCAAAAACTAATGATGTAATGTATGGTGATTAACAAAATTTTTTTTTAAAAAAAGAACAATTGGATTCAAGTAATTCACATCACATAAGAATAAGGTATGTATGAATCTTAACATCTTCAACTAGGAGCCCTCAACCAACAAGTCTAGTATAAGGTGACTTTACATGTGGAAGGGACCTGGTCGCAGTACTATAAATACCCTAGCTCCCTCCTCCTCAAGTTAACGAATTCTGAGAAGTGTGTTTTATATATTTGCTGGGGTCTACTTGCTAGATTAACTTCTAGCTCCTACCATGGTTGCATCACGATATACCCCCTACTGACTGATTTATCTCCTCTGTTTCAATTCTCCACTCCCTTACCAGTGTTCCCTGTGTCTCCCAAATAAACTCTGCACCCCAAATTTTTGCCTCAGGATCTGTTTTTAAAGGACCCAAATTAAGATACTCTTCATGAACTTATTTGCATATAATAAGATGAGCTTGTTTATCTAAATGGATTTTCTCTATATCAGCAGCTTCGGGGCAATTGTGATTGGGAGGGCTGTCCTAGGCCCATTACTCACATCAGCACCCACCTCATTCTCTGATCTTTCTGTCCTACACAGCCCTCAGGCCATCCCATGTTCCTACCTTGCCCACAGCATTCTCTGCTGCTTCCCAACCCCAGTGATCTCTTGCACATCTGAAATCATGTCTTATTGCTTTAACCACGTGCCTAACACTTATCTCCAACATAAAAGGACCTCGGGTGACTTTACATATGGAAGGGACAGCCATGTGAGTTCCTTTCTGTCAGGATCTGTCTAATCACTCCTTCAAGGCCAAGGTTTCTTTAAGGGGCAAGGTGAGAAGTATTAGATCAAGTCTTCAAAATGTCCTCACTCCTTCAGGCACCTGAGATTTGGACTCTGACCTGGCCTCAGTTACACCTGAGCTCTTTTCCAACATTACTTATGGCTCATCAGTGATTTGTGATATATGGATATCATCCTTTCACTTGATCCCCTTAAAAACAGCACTTAATTTTTAAATCTTAATTTTAAATCCTTATTTCTCAAAAGACTAATCATCTGCCATCATTAGGGTCTAAACTCTTCTTTCCACCTGTCTTTCAGAAAAATCCCTACCAAACACCCAACTGATTTCCAGAGCTGTTTGGTTTCACAGGCTGCAGTTGGATTTAATTTTCCTAATGCTGGGATTAACTTCATTGTGCTTCTGAGCA
The DNA here is from genome assembly GCF_004348235.1 of Phoca vitulina. Lineage (NCBI taxonomy): Eukaryota > Metazoa > Chordata > Mammalia > Carnivora > Phocidae > Phoca > Phoca vitulina. Next base: position 56,613,850 of record NW_022589708.1, on the reverse strand, counting down.
ATGAGGTCACCATCACTGTCAGCACTTCCAACAAAGAAGATCATTTCTATAGGTTGGAAAGTTCATATCAGGTTTATTCCCATGTGTATCATTTAGGAAGTATCTTCTAGTTTTTTTGTGTGCTATCCTTGAGTCTATTTTGGTTTAAAGGCATTTATAATATGTACCTGAACCATACTGGAACCACATCCCTGTGGCAGAAATAAAACCCACATTATATCTGTCTTTTGAGAGGTACAAATCTGTGTACATCCTCCCAGTGGACCCTTAGCTTTTCAGTTTGTTCCCATTTTTTGCTTGCTTTTCATAAAGCAAGGTTTACAGCAGAGATGGACTTCTTTGTGATCTTTCTGGCCACCTTCCTAAATATCTAACAATTTATGACTATCTTCCATGTGAATTTCTTCCCAAGACTTTACAAGTTCCAAATATTTAACAATGCAAAATCAGCCATGCTTTTAAACTCATAGTACTAATCCTACAATGCTACATATTCATCATGCAACCTTCTGGCCTCCAGAGATCTCAGTGCTCATATTGAAACTTGCCTACTTTTTCTCAACATAAAGTGGCATGCAATTTCCCAGCAGTCAAATCTTCAAGGCTCGCTTTCTAGTCAGATGCATCTACCAGACAGCTGTGTTTTCCATGAATTCTTTGCTGCAGTATACACATGCCACAGAAGCTGCTATCCTTCTTCCATGCTGCTATTGCTCCAAAAGTTTTCAATCTGTTTCTGAAGCTGTTCTGATAAAACATTATACAACAAAATGTAGTTGCCATTTTCTTTCCAAAAAGCATGTGGGGTTGATTCTCACTGCACTACAGGACTCAGTGATGGACCTCTTTGCTTGGGGTGGGAAGGGCAGGATTCTTTCTCAGTTCCGTCTCAGTTCCATGCACAGTTCCCAGCTCCAGGTCTGATGGCTTTCTGATTCAGTTTTCTTGTCCTGCCCCACAACATTCCTGACTTGGTTCACTGTTTCTCTTTGAATTTCAATTCTCTTGTGATTTCTCTCAAGTAAGCTCCCCAGCTCTTACACTGACAAAAGATGCTGAAGAACTTATTCAGGAAGAAAAACTAAGGACTTAGCAAGCATTACAGTTTGGAGCTGTAAGTGAACCACTCTTTATGGCCTTTGAAAAAAAAAATTGGGGCATCTACAGAAAATAATATAGTCAACTATAAGTTACAGGTGTGCAGTTCATATGAGCGATAATAAAACAGAGTGGTCTAGAACCAGTCTACCTTGCTGTAGGTCCTGGTCCCACCATTTACTATTAAATAGTTGCTATTTGGGACCCTACACAAGTTTCTTATCCTGCTTCCATTTCCTCAACTGTAAAATGAACAAAAATAGCAGCTAATAGGCTGGTGTAAGGATTAATGGAAAAAAAAAATACATATTAATAAATGCCTACCTTATCATAAATGTTAGCTATTTTTATTGTTCATTCTAATATGAAGGATATTATAAAGGAGAGTGTTTACTTCCAGGAAATGTCTGCATGTCATTTTTGATCATGTGGCTCAGAAGGTAGCCTCTATCCTCCTCACCAGCTCTATGTTTTAGTCTCCCAAATCTAAGTCTTTCCACATACACCAACCAGTTGCTTAATTTGTTAAATTATTTCTGAACCCCACATCACTGTTGGCATGCTTTCTGGGCACATGGCACTGCACTGAACAACTGTGTTGAGGCACAAATGGGCTCAATAAATAATATCTCTTACAGAGGTTCCGAACCAATTGAAAAATGTAGTATAGTTAGGCAAGTAGAAAAACACCCTTGGTATAATGAAAGTGATATTAGAGAAGATAGCTTGTATCTACAAGGAAGTAAGTCTCCTTATACTAAATCTCTCAAGCATACAGAATTTCCCTCTCAAGTTGTAACCATAGATATTCCCAACATACACAGCAAAGCTGACCACATAGACAAGGGCAGATGTGCTCTATGGGCAGATTTGCTCCCAAGAGAAAGGGGGGAAAAGGAGGAACTGAAATGCACATGCCCAGTTTTTCCTTCCCAAACCCCCACTGAGACTGTCACATCTCTAGAGAACTTGCATCAGGAAGTAGAAGCAGGCTAAGACAGAAATGCTAGTGGTGCTGCATCCACCAGAGAAGAAACATCAGGAGTGGGAAGTAGCACTCCTTTCCTAACAGGCTGGAAGCTATTACAGCGTAAGACTGGCCAGTAGTCGTGGTAAAGGAGAAGCCAAATTGCAAGTTCACAGTCCTATCATCACAGCCTTGCCTTCCTGTTTCCTGCCCTAAGTTTCAGGGTGGGGGGAGGGGGAAAAAAACATTATCCCACAAGCCCACATGTGAGTTTTAAATAACTCAGTTTTTCTTCAATTTGTTGTGTTTATTATATTCTCTGATATTCCAGGAAGCCCTGCAAAACTGAAAAATATAGCCAGTGCTACAAGAAGGCCACAGATGTGCACCTAATGATGACAGTAGAGATGGGTATCACCTACATTCATCTCTCCCTTTCTACCCCAGTCTCACCAAAATATGAGATGACACCTGATACTGATCAGAGACAGTGTGACACAGTATTTTTTTGACATGCTCTTAAGCACAGCGACCCTAGAATTTGTTAAGGAAACAAAATGTGGTGGGCAGGGAAAGCTGTCAATTAGGACTTCATGGTTTTGTTTTCATTTCTTAAGAAAAGTGCACAGTATTTTAATGGTCCAATCTCTTCTTTGCCCTTTATCTTGCTTGCTTCCTTTAAACATCTCCTCTGCCTCGTCTGGTGTCCTGGCAGAGGATTTCAGAGGTTCTCCCTTTCCATACCACACCCAAGCAAACTTATCAACCTGGTAACGAAGCTGGACTTTTTTTTTTTTTTCCTCTCAGCCACTCTATTTTCTCCATCTTGTGGGTGTTGTGCTAGATTTCAGAAATAAGCCCAAGTAGAAATAAGAACTAAATTATCCCTTTAACTTACAAAGGTACCGTCTTTTGACACAAACACGGGCCTTCCTTGATGAAGAAAGCTCCACGTACTTCTAAAGACCAAGGAAGGACAGGGAGATAAGAACATTGGAAAAGCCCCCTTGCCTCAGAAGGGCATCAATGAGAGAAAAGAGACATTTTATTAAGTACCTGAACTCTGAGGTGGAAGCACTGAAACAAATACAAACTTTTTTCTTTTAAAGTTTTGGGGTTTTTTTCTAACAACTCTATATGTTAAACTCCATGGGAATATAAACAACATGTGATCTTTATACTCCCTACCACTACTCTGACCCTAATATCTTCAAAAAATTGCCAACAGAATACAAAATGCTACTACCATGGCCAGGTACTCAACAATTTTTCTTTAGCAAGGCTGCCTCTCTGGAGTGCTGGCTTTCTTTCTCAGTAAGAGATAATAGCCCCTTTCTAGACAGACAAAAATGACCTTCCATAACTCTTTCTAGAGAGTTTGAGGATTCTGAATAGCATGGTTGTACAAAATCATATTAAACAATGCAGAACACCACAAATTGTATAAAAATGAGTTTCCTCTCATCTATACTAAAATGTTTAGTAAATTGTAGGGTATAAACCACCTATTTGCCCAGGGTATACTTACCCATTCCTCATACTAAATATTACAATTTTCCAGAAACCAAAATAGAGCTCTAAGTCTATCCCACCTTAGCCACAAAATGAAATATATTGTATTTTAAACATCTACAATTTTTTCTTTAATTTTGGATGCAGGCAGGGACAGGAGTAAAGTATGTTTCAGAATGGAAAAAAATAGGACTCTATTAGGTCAGTCTCCCAAAGAAACACTTAACTCATCATCCTGCAGATATCACCCTGCAAAGAGGGTTCTTTAGCACCACGTGTTAGTGTTGCCAGATAAACTATAGAAGGCTTAAATTTGAATTTCAAATAAGCAACAAATAATTCGTTTAATATTAGCATGTTCCAAATATTGCATGGGACACACTTACATGAAAAAAAAAAAAAGTATTGTCTGTCTGATATTCAACTTCAGTTGGGCATCCTATATCTTTATTTGCTAAAGATAGTACCTCTACACTTTGACCTTTCACCACCTAGTAAACCCTGGTCACTGGATTTGAGACATGCTGCTGCTTCATGAACAAAATCAGGGCAGAAATGGCATCATTCATGCCGGCCAAGTCTTGGTTGTGTTTTCTTTTTCATTCCTAGTTCAAAAGAAAATTTTGAGAGAAAATGTCAATCCACCATTTTATTTCCTTATTAAAAAAAAAAAAAAGTGGGGGGGGCACCTGGGTGGCTCAGTCTGTTAAGTGTCAGACTCTTGGTTTAGGCTCAGGTCATGATCTCCTAAGTCCTGAGTTCAAGCCCTGCATCAGGCTCTGCGCTCAGCAGAGAGTCTACTTGAAGATTCTCTCCCTCGGCCCCTCCCCTCATTCACATGCGTGTGCTCTCTAAAATAAATAAATCTTAAAAAAAAAGAAAAAACACTATACTTCAAGCAATCCAGGTTTTTTTTTTTAACAGCTAATACCTATCAAGTCTTTAATATTTGCAAGGCAACATTCCAAACTGTTCTACGTTTGTCTCTATGAAATCAGTAATACCGTGATAACAACGGTACCAACCAGAAAGCTTAGACAAAGAAAAATTAAGGCACATTATCCAAAACAGTCAATAGTGGAGCCAGGCATTGAACCCAGGCTTTTGACTCCCTAACTGGCACTTGAAACAACTAAGCCACATGTTGCTTTAATTTCCGTTGAGTCCTTATCTATGAATTTTTTTATTTGAATATAACTGACACACAATGTTACATTAGTTTCAGGTGTACAACTTAGTGACTTAACAAGTTTATCCATTATGCTATGTTCACTACAAGCTTAGCTACCATCTGTCCTGTTACACTGCTATTAAAATCATTCCTATTAAAATATCATTGACTGTATTCCTTATGCTATGCCTTTTATTCCCATGACTTACTCATTCCATAATTGGAAGCCTGTATCTCCCTCTCCCCTTCATTCATTTTGCCCAAACCCCCATCCCCTTCTTATGGCAACCATCAGTTTGTTCTATTTTTAGATCTGATTCTGCTTTTGGGTTTTGTTTTTAAGATTCCATTTATGAGTTGAGGCATATGGTATTTCTCTTTGACAGACTTATTTCACTTAGCATTATACCCTCTCGGTCTTTGCATGCTGTTTCCAACAGCACAGTCTCATCCTTTTTATGGATGTGTAACATTCCATTGTACATATACCGTATTTTTGTTATCCATTCATATATTGACGGGTACTTAGGTTGCTCCCATGTCTTGGCTATTGTAAATAATGCTGCAGTAAACACAGGGGTGCATATATCTTTTGGAATTAATGTTTTTTACTTTCCCTGAGTAAATACTCAGTACTGGAATTATTGTATCATATGGTATTTCTATTTTTAATATTTTTGAGGAGGCTCCATACTGGTTTTCACAATGGCTACACCAATTTACATTCCCATCAACAGTGCACAAAAGTTCCTTTTACTCTACATGCTTAATACTTGCTTCTTGTCTTCTTGATTTTAGCCATTCTAACAGATGTAAAGTTATATCTCATTGTAGTTTTGATTTGCATATCCCTGATTAGTGATAGTGAGCATTTTTTCATTTGTTGGCTATCTATAGGTCTTCTCCAGAAAAAGGTCTATTTAGGTGCTCTGCCCATTTTTAATTGGATTGTTTTACTGGTGTTCAATTGTTTAAGTTCTTTATATATTTTGGATACTAACCCCTTACGGGATATATCATTTGCAAATATCTTCTCCCATTCAATAGGCTGTCTTGGTGTTTCCTTAATGGTTTCCTTTGCTATGTAAAACCTTCTATTTTGGTGTATTCCCAATAGTTTATTTTTGCTTTTCTTTCCCTTGCCTTAGGATACATATCTAGAAAAATATTGGTATGGTCAATGCCAGAGAAATTACAGCTTGTGTGCTCCTTCTAGGATTTTTATGGTTTTAGGCCTCACATTTAGGCATTTAATCTATCCAGTTTATTTGTGTGTGTGGTGTTAGAAAGTAGCCCAGTTTCATTCTTCTACATGTAGCTGTCCAGTTTTCTCAGCATCATTTATGGAAGAGCCTTTCTTTTCCCCATTGTATATGCTTTCCTTTTTTCATCATAGATTGACCATATAAATGTGAGTTTATTTCTGGGATCTCTATTCTGTTCTACTGATTTGTATGCTTACTTTTGTGCCAGTACCATATGGTTTTGATTACTACAGCTTTGTAGTAGGTCTTGAAATCTGGAATTGTGATACTTCCAGCTTTATTATTCTCACAATTGCTTTGGCTGTTGGGGAGTTCTGTGGTTCCATACAAATTTTAGGATTATTTGTTCTAGTTTTATGAAAAATGCTGTTATCTTGATAAGGATAGCATTGCTTTAGTAACAGGGACATTTTGACAATATTAATTCTTCTAATCCATAAGCACAGGTATTTGTGTGATCTTCAATTTCTTTCATCAGTGTTTTATAGTTTTCAGAGAATTGATCTTTCACCTCTTTAGTTAGGTTTATTCCTAGGTATTTTATTCTTTCTGATGCAATTATAAACTGTTCTTTGTTGGGTTTTTTTTCCCCCATTTACCTGCAACTTCATTCTTAGTGTTAGAAACACTACCAATTTGAGTATTAACTTTGTATCCTGCAACTTTATTAAATTCATTTATTACTTCTAGTAGTTTTTTGGTGAAGTCTTTAACATTTTCTATGTACAGTATCATGTTATCTACAAATAGCAACAGGTTAACTTCTTTACCAATATGGATGCTTCATTGCTTTTTGTTGTCTGATTGCTATGGCTAGGACCTCCAGTACTATGTTGAATAAAAGTGGTGAAAGTGGACATCCTTGTCTTATTCCTGACCTTAGAGGGAAAAATCTCAATTTTCTACCATTGAGAATGTTAGCTGCAGGTTTTTTATATACAGTATTGTGTTAAAGTATATTCCCAATAGCTCTATTTTGTTGGGTTTTTTATCATGAATGGATGTTGAATCTTGTCAAATGCCTTCTCTGCATCTTTTGAGATGATCATGTGATTTTTAGCTTTTGTTTTGTTGATGTGGTATATGACATCAGTTGATTTGCAAATACTGAACCATCCTTGCATCGTGGGAATAAATCCCACATGATCCTGGTCAATTTTTTTAATCTGTTGTATGTGGTTTGCTAATATTATGTTGAGGATTTTTGCATCTATGTTCATCAGGGATATTGGCCTGTAGTTTTCTTTTTTTTGTGGTGTCTTTGTCTGCTTTTGATATCAGGGTAATGCTGGTCTCATAGAATGCATTTGGAAGCTTCCCTTTCTTTTCTAGTTTTTGGACTAGCTTGAGGAGAATAATATTAACTCTTCTTCAAATATCTGGTAGAATTCACTTGTGAATCCATCTGGTCTTGGATTTTTTTTTTTTTTTTTTTTTTTTGGTAGTTTTTCAATTACCAATTCAGTTTTGTTGCATTTAATCAGTCTATTCAGATTTTCTATTTCTTCCTGGTTCAGCTTTGGAAGATTATGTTTCTAGGAATTTATCTTTTTCTTCTAGGTTATCCAGTTTGTTGGCATACAATTTTTCATAGCATTCTCTCATAATCCTTTGTATTTCTGTGGTGTCAGTTGTTACTTCTCTCTTGTTTCTGATTTGAGTCCTTTCTCTTTTTCTTGATGAGTCTGGCTAAGGGTTTGTCAATCTAGTTTATCTTTTCAAAGAACCAGGTCTTGGTTTCATTGATCTTTTCTACTGTTTTGTCTTTTTGTTTTTTAAAGTCTCTCTGTCATGTATTTCTGCTCTGATATTTACTTTCTTCTACTCACCTTGGGATTTGTTCTTTCTCTGGTTCTTTTAGGCATAAGGTTAGATTGAGTTTTTTGTTTCTTGAGGTGGATAAACTTATTTTGTACTCAATGATCACTTTTCAAACACTAAGGACTGTATCTCCAAAAGACTTAATTTTCCTTAAAAGTTCTATGAATCATTTTTCTAAATACTTACCTAAATCCTTATTTTTGGCCACTTTTTTTTTTTTTTAAAGATTTTATTTATTTATTTCACACAGAGAGAGAGACACAAGCGAAGAGAGGGAACACAGCAGGGGGAGTGGGAGAGGGAGAAGCAGGCTTCCTGCCGAGCAGGGAGCCCAATGCAGGGCTCAATCCCAGGACCCTGGGATCATGAACTGAGCTAAAGGCAGACGCTTAACAACTGAGCCACCCAGGCACCCTGACCACATTATCTTTTAAATAATTTCCATAAATTCACTAGCTACTATCTTTAAAACTACATATTTTAAGCTACATGAAGTGATCCTAGTTCTGGTGTTCCAGATTTGATAAGAAGGGCCACATTCTATCAAATAAGAGATTTGTGATAATGGAAAATTCAACCAGAGGAGCGTATCCTCCTAATATCATTGTCATTATAGTGAAACATTAATCCCACAGACTTTTAGTGACATTGCCCAGTCATTACCCACCCTTCCTCCTGTCTTTATTGAGAGAAAAACAGGAACTGAGATCTGAAAGTGGCCATACCCTGGTTCTTTACAGTGACAGACAACGCTTTGTTTCCAAAAGGCTTCCTTTTCAGGCAGGGCTTCCTAGGGTTTGGTGCTATCTAGCATGAATTAATTCTGTCATCAGTTCATCAAATGTTTGACGAAAGCTTACACTGTACCAGACACAATATAAGTTGGGGCAGGGCGGGGGGGCAGTGACAGTTTGATCTCGGGTAGCTTATAATCTAATGAGGGGCACCTAAAACTGCTTACAGTGACTTCTCATTCTCCTTTATCTGAGTCTGTACCATCTGTTCAAAGCAGCTTGCTTTATGCATGCTAGATCTCAGGTGGGAGGCTGATAGGAGAGATTCTCTAAGAGATCCAAATGCCTTTGAACACCAGGCTCTGCATGTGTTGTCCCAGAAGAGCTACTATTGAGTGTAAAGATGGTTGATGGCTCCTGTCCTGCCTGGCTCACTGGCCATTACTCTATTGCCTTCTGAGAATGAGAGTCAGCCCAGTGTCACCAGCACCCTCAAGCTAAGGTAAAAGGAGATTTCAAAATGGAGTGAGCAAGCAAACCTAGTTAAGAGTCTTTTTTCAAAATAGGGTTGGAAGCCATTAGGGAGGAGGAATCTATGCATGTCCTCATTGGAGCAACTATGAACTTATTTTTTTTTTTTTAAACCTTTCCATCAGCTGGAAGCTCTCAGCCAGCACTTAACTTCCTCCTCACCAGGACACCTGAATCACTGACATTATTCACTTCAGAAGCAATCAATGCAATTTAACAAGTTTCAGTTCCTCATTTACATATTAACTCAACCAATCCCAGTTTAACTTAGTTTCAACCCCTGTTTTGCCTAGAGGACCTAAATGAGAACCACACTTGTAGCTTTCTGCCTACGTAATTTTGTACACACATACATGCCTGTCTCAGCACAAGTCAGGTTTCTACCTGAATCTGTACCTCCCAAGCTGCAATTCTAACAGCCCAAATAAGCATTTGTTAGCTTTAATTTTCAGTGAGTTCTTGGTTAATGCTATATTCCAAAATACTCCAGCCAGACAAAAAGGTATGACAATAGTGATCATGCTTTAAATAAATTCAGTCTTACGCAACAGTGGTAAATCTTGATGGTACCTGTTAAAAAGAAAACCACAGACACAAAATGGTGTCACCTAGTCCAAGTCACCAAACTGGGGCTTAATATCTAACTTAACTGCAGTTTCAACCTCCCTCAGAAATACGTCTTAACCTGTCAGTCATGAATTCTCAGATCACTATCAATGAGGTAGTCTGTCACTTGGGTCCTCTCTATCCCCTAAAGGAAGTTAAGCTAATCCACCTAAGGAAAATCCCTGCCTTTCTCCCTAAGGGAAGGTGACCTTGCCTGGAACAATCTTTTCTTTGGCTAATAACTTTCTTGCCCCCACCCCCCTTATAAAAACCCTCCATTTTGTACAACTCCTCAGGGCTCTCCTTTACTTGCTAGTTATGATACTGCCCGATTTAAGAATCACTTAATAAAACCAATCAGATCTTCAAACTTACTCAGTTGGATTTTATTTTATAAAACTACATTTACCCCTCTTTCATCTACCAGCTCAACCACTTGTGTAGGAGTTGCCTTAGGATTCCTTTCAGCTCCTTTCCCAATGATTTTTTGTTTTTTAAGATTTATTTATTTGACAGAGAGAGATACACAGCAAGAGAGGGAACACAAGCAGGGGGAGTGAGAGAGGGAGAAGCAGGCTTCCAGCGGAACAGGGAGCCCAATGCAGGGCTCGATCCCAGGACCCCAGGATCATGACCTGGGCCCCAAGGCAGACGCTTAATGACTGAGCCACCCAGGTGCCCCCTTTCCCAATGACTTGTTCTCACATGGGCCACAATAGCTTAATGATTTAAATTTTTGGAATTCTATCTCAAATAAATCAACTTTGTTTTCTCAAGTTTTCTTGTCTCACATGACATTCATTCAAATTCTTTTCCATGTAGTTGAAATTATGTTAGCTGCCTCTGCATTACTCAGTTTCCCTTCCTTCACTCACTCGGGTTATTATCAAGCACCTGCCAGCACCAGTGTAAATTGTGGGGCTGTCACCAGAAAGTCACATTGCTCCTCCACTGAGCAATGCTGCTTCTGTTGACCACAGCTGCCTTATCAAGTACTGAGCTCCCTGTAAGTGTTGCAAAATTTGCTGACAAAGCTGACATTCTGAAACCCATGATGGGCATCTGGACTGTGCAATGTTCTCAGAATAAGAGAATGCTTTTTAATTTAATTTTTTTACACCATTTACACTACCTTCTATTAGAGGAACTCATACCCAAGTAGTACTGCCTTCCACTCCAGTGGGCTACAGTAGAAACAGAATTTTAACATTTGTTTATAAGTCTCCTCCCTTTAAGTCCAGAAATGATCCTAGGGTCACTGTGTGCATCCCTTCTGGAAATCAAGGCTTATTAGTTGGGCCAAGCTTATTGGCCTGAACATTCCTTATGTTTTTTTCCAAGAGGTAAAGCTCAGAGCTTCACGATGGGACCTCTTGACAGTCTCCCAGACAGGTATGAATCCCACATTTAGACAAAGATTAGGTTTAAGCTGCAACTCTGTCTTTGTGATTTTTTTTTCCAGTCCAGAGTGTATAAAAGGTTTCATAAATAGCCAGTAATCTTGAGTACAAAAAGAGTAGTACAGAATCTTCTGTGAAGATCACAGAAATTTCAAGATTATTAAAATGTCTTGTCAATATAAATTTGATTCCTTAAAAATTTACAACTTCACAAAAGAAAGTCAAAAGGCACATGGAAAGGGAAAAATACAGAGGTACACATGATAGATTACTTATTTCTCTAACATGCACATAGCTTTTATAAATCAATAAAAGAGATGAACAGCACAATAGAAAAATGAGCCAACATTGTGAATAGAGAGTTCACAGGAAAAGAAACAATAGCCAAAATGTCTATAAAGAGATGCTTATCTTACTCATAATCAAAGGAATGGGAATTAAAACAGGAAGATACTATTTTTCACCTAAAAGACCAGAAAAGATTTAGAAGAGCAATAAAATCTAGTGCAGGTAAGGTAGGAAGAAATGAGCACTCTAATATACTGCTGCAAAAATAAACTACAATTGTTTGGCGAGCATCTTGATATCAATAAAAATTAAGTTTACATACCATTTGACCCAGGAAACACAAGGAATTTATCCAACAGACATATTTGCAAGCATATATTTAGAACATCTATTCAATAGAGTATTTGACCTTAGGATCTTTGTGTTTTCATATGGAAAATGTCTGTTAACAAAACAATTGTCTGAACTTATGTATGGAGTAACTGTAGTTGGTATAAAATAAACTGAGATAAGTAGGTGGATGGATTGATAGGTAGGTGGATAAGTACTTGTAATGCATAGTAAATTAGGTTAAGATAAAGTAGAAAACAAAGTGGTTGGGTCTGGGGAGTAACAATAAAGATGGGGCGGGAGTACGAGTGACTGCAGTCATGGCAGCGTTGAAACTTTCGCGATATTCCCTTCTCACTGTCCAGATTTTTTTCACAATGAACATGTGTTACCTTTATAATTTAAAATAACGCTTTTAAAAAATTAAAAGAAAAAATCGCCCCAGCTTACATAACTCCTTTAAGGAGCAGGGAACTTCCTAACAGTGTCCCTTAAGGACCCGGTCCCGAACCATTTCACTTTCTCCATAGTTGGATCTGTGTCTCCTTTCTCAGATTTTCTTCTGCCAAGCTCACTGCTGAGGCTGATGGTCTCAATCTCTGCTCATCGTGGTCATACACGTACTCTCCTGGTCACAACCTTAGCTGTTTCATAGGTTACACTCCTGTCTCTCATCTCGTCAACACAGTGACCTTAACTACTGCCTGTCCAGCCTGATGCTACCCAGGGTCTTCCCACCAGAATAGTTTTAGCCGAGGTTTCAAAGGCATGCTGATAAATTGGAAGAGTAGCTTCAGTAGTCTTCAGAACATGAAATAAAATAACCTGTCAGAGCATAGACCCACATAGTTTAATAACAACCTTCGTATAAATGGCACATTGTGTTTTTGGGGTTTTGTTTTTTTTGTTGTTGTTGTTTGTTTTTTAAATGTAACAAAATACAGAGTCAGGGACACCCTAATAAGTCATTCAATAGCCATTTTTGAAACTTTTTCTTTCTGGTCCCCGAAGTTACACATACTTTTGTAGAAAATAGAACTAGCAAATGGAAAACAAGTTAAAATAGTCCCATTGCTTTTTCACACTTTGACACATATGAATATGTATTGGCTTTACAAAAATGGGTTGTTTATGTACACCTCTTATTGAGATAATTTTTCCATGAGTAAATATGCAGCCACATTATCATTTTTAACCACTATTTAATATTATGTTCCATTACTTGATGCATTCATTCATACAACAAATATTCAGAAGACTGTTCTGGGCTCTGAGCGTATAATCATGAATAAAAATATCCCTGTGCTCTTGAGTTTATATTCTAGTGGGAGAGCAACAAATAAATATGTATTATATATGCACATGAAGACAGGCATAACTTAACAGAAAGAAAAGAGGGTGATATGATGTTGCACTGCAGGGTTCCACAGGGGAGGGGCAAGGCTTTAGGAAGGCTGGCAGGGAAGGTGACCTTTAGCAGGGATTTGAGTGAGGTGGGAATGAGCTAATTCAATGGAGATATGGAGGCAGAGTCCCAGGCAAAACCAACAGGAAAAGGCCTTAAAAGCTGAAACAGTCTTTTCTTGTCCAATATTTATTTCTCACACTTAAATATTATATAAAGATTCTCCTTTACCTTCCTCTAGTATTTGGGGAGGAGGGTTTAACTGTTGCATTTAAACCTTTTATTCAACTTGTATGTTATTGTAAGACAGGGATCTTAAACAGTACTCTTGTGAATGAGTACCTGTATCAGTGTATATGCTCCTATCATTTCCCTAGGATAATTTCCTAGAAGTAGATTTAAAAAAATGACTATTTGATGCACATTGCCAAACTGCCTGCCCAGGAGGACTAATAGTTTGAGATGTTCAGGATATGTCTCACCACACCCTTAGAAACAAATGAAATTGCAAACACTGTCATCTAGGAGAACAAGAGCATCTTAGGTTTTTCCACTGCACAGTCTTTTTAAAATTGCTTTATGTATGTATATATCTAGTTATGTTTTGTCTTCTCCTGTTTCTCCATTCTTTTTTAAGATTTTATTTGTCAGAGAAAGAGAGAGAGAGAGAGAGATAGCAAGAGAGAGTACACGAGTGGCTGGGGGGGGGGAAGCAGGGGGCTCCATATCAAGACCCTGAGATCATGACCTGAGCCGAAGGCAGACGCTTAACTTACTGAGCCACCCAGGCATCCCTCTCCATTCATTCTTTTTTTTATTATGTTATGTTAATCACCATACATCACATCATTCGTTTTTGATGTAGTGTTCCATGACTGAACCCTCTGTTTCTCAGAGTCCATAGTCTCTCATGGTTTGTCTCCCCCTCCGATTTCCCCCCTTCATTTTTCCCTTCCTATCTTTTTTTTTAATATATAATCCATTCATTCTTAATCATTTTTAGTGTCTATTTTAGTGCTGTGATATTACATCTATAGAGGTTGAAGAAAATTATATTTTTGGTTATCTCCTTCATTATAACATACAATTCTACCTTTAATCAATTTAATGGTTCATATTTTAAAAGCCCCTTTTCCTGAAAATACTGCAGCCCAACTCTCTTTAAAAATGTCTACTTGCAGGGCACCTGGGTGTCTTGGTAGGTTAAGCATCTGGCTCTTGGTTGCAGCTGAAGTCATGATCTCAGTGTCCTGGGATTAAGCCCCCCCATGGGGCTCCATGCTCGGTAGGGAGTCTACTGGAGAATTTTCTCCCTCTCCCTCTGCCCCTCCCCTGGCTCGTGCATGCTCTTTTAAAAAAACGTTCACTTGCATTAGATACCATTCTACTTTAGTTTTTCCGAGGCACTGTGTTGTAGGTGAGTCACTTGATAGTATAGAGTTCCATTTTGGTTTGGTAACCAAATGTATACATTTTATTCGATTAACTTTATGTAATTTATAATTGTTCTATCAGGCACAGTGGATCTTATTTCTGATTATGTTTTTATTTTCCAGTTGGTTCCTTTTATAATTTGCTTTTGCTTCTCTAACTGGAAAGGCATGTTGAGCTATTTTCATTAGCAGTTAATTTTCAGGTTTTAGAAAACACAATTTAAACAGTTTTCTAAATATCACTTTTTTTTTTTCCTTTTCTACATAAGGTTAAGTAATGCACTTAACTTCTTCCCTTTCTTTCTCCTACATTTTAAAGTAGGATTTGGAATTTTCATTTCATTTTACTACCGTCATTGTTTTTCTGCTACATTCTATATGTTCTCTTAAGAATATTTGCACCTTTTCTAATCATATTTACACTGTTTAGAATCAATTCCATTCTCAAATAGTTGCCATATTTGCTGTTACTTCTCATATTGTGACTTGCTTTGTAATTCTTTAAGTTGTATCTCAATTGACTAAAATCTTTAATTTTTTTCCATATAGAATATGTGGAAGGACTTACACTTTGGGCCTTATAGAGCTGAACCTGTATTTTCATGGCCTTCATAAATGAAAACCCACTTGCTATGACATACAGTTGAAGGAGATATGTCACAAAAATAGCCCCCATGCACTTTAGGAATTGCTCCCTGTTTTTTTCCAGGTATCTAATATTTCAAGTCTGAGACCAATTTACTATTTGCCCCTGTCATTAGCACTGTTTTCCCTGGATCCTTACAGGTCTCACAAAATTCCAAACCTTTGTTATGTGCATATTGTCATCAATTTCCATCAACTTTAACTGGTAGAGTGAGCCTTTTTACCAACTGGCTTAAGACTTTTCAATTCAATATTGTTTTTTGTTAAAAACTGAGAATGATATCATTGGTTCAATTCATTCTCTTCACTTCTTTGGGAAACCCAAACTATCCTCGTGTTAGGTTCTTCATTTAATATCCTCCATATCTGGGATGCTTGGGTGGCTCAGTCAGTTGAGCTTCTGACACTTGATTTCGGCTCAGGTCATGATCTCAGGGTCGTGAGATTGAGCCCTGCATCTGCTAGCTCTAGGCATGGAGCCTGCTTGGGATTCTTCCTCTCCCTGTCCACCTCCAGTCCCCCATGCCCCTCCCGCTCCTGTGCTCCAAAAAAAAAAAAAAAAAAAAAAGCCTCCATATCTGTTGTCTTCAATCACTTTCATCGCTTCATCCTTTTTTCCCCCCTTTATCCTGTTTATCCTTTTTCTTTTTTTTAAGAAGCCTCACAATCTGCTATACACCTCACTGATTCAATTTTCAACAAAATCTATTTCATGCTTCTCAACATCTAACGTTATTTTTAATTCCGCTAATTGCAAGTTCTGGTTTTCCATTTCCTTCCTATTTTTCCTCAGCACTACCAGATCTTTAATTCACTAAAATCTGTTGCTTTTTTTTTTCTAAAGAGTCCCTGTTTTCTTTCATGTATATGAGCACTCAGCAGATTCTAAAGTTTTTCTTGCTTGTAATAAAAATTTTCAAATAGGTTCTTCTTCTAACTTGCCTTTATGATACAAAATTTCTCAAAAAATCCCATGTTTTTCCACTTTCATTTTATTTTTAGTAAGTGCAGAATTTCCTATGCTTGCTATTTGTTCAAAAGTATATGATGGAATCTTCAAAATTTATGTCAATTTTGAAATTCTCCTCTTGCAGAATCCTTGAGGGAAAAAAAATCTCATTTTTTCCCCATTTCCATTCCTAATAAAGATAGGCATTCTTTTACCTAATCTTTGTTTACAAGTAATGTGAATGTATCTTCCTTCAGGTCTCTCACAATTTATCTAGGTGTGTTTGGAATTCTCCTCTTAGATATTAATCTCGAGTATTAGATAATCTAGTTTGAATAACTTCAAATAATTAGGAGGCTTAAGACCATGGGAAGCAAGGCCATGGAATGTCCCAGTGAGGGAGACAATTTCCTACATGTTTTTCTTTTGCATCTATTGATCTATATCTGATTATCTCTTTGGTCTGGCCCTGTCTTCTAACTGCATCCAGTCTTTTTTTTTTCCTAGTGCTTCTGCCTGTTTAGTTCTGCCTGTTTAGTTACACCCACTAATTACTGAATTTTCAAGGGAAACATCCTATTGCTCACACACTTCATATTTACCAGAGCAAATGTTGTGTTTCCAGTGTCTGTGCTGAAACCCTTCAAAGTCCTTATTTGTGAAGCGAAAATTAGCTTGAAGTGAAATAGGCCTTATTTTCCCATGGCAACCCTCACCTCCATACCTGGACCCTTGAATATAGTGTTGCGGTCTTCTCCAAAACTAGGTGTTTCCTAGAATTCTGTACCATTTTACTGGGAAAGAGTTATGAACTTTATGACTCCCTTCAATATACTGACAGGCAGACTAATACTTCTCAAGGATCCTGATATGTGGTTGCATCATTCCCTCATTTCAGCACTGATGCATGTTTCCCCCCATATTTGTTTTTTTAGTTATCACATATCATTCTATGAATTTGTATGCTGGCTCCTATATTGATATATTCTTCCAGACCTTCACCATCTGGAATGAATATATGATGATGTACCAATCATGCTAGCCAGGTAATCAAAGACAAAGGACTCGCCCTGCCCACAGGCAACTTTTTTTTTTTTTTTAACATGACTGAAGTAGGACCTGAATCCATCAGCCACTCCTCCCTGGTGCCTCTTCTCAGTTCCTATGTTTAGCTTAGCTACCTGCCAAGACTCCATTATTGGTTTCCAAGAATCCAGCAGCAAAACAAATGACTAGAGCAATTTCCAGAATCTAAGGAACCACAGTTAGACCAGCTAATTCTTTTGAAAGGAATTTAAGAGGACATAAACGGCAGGGAGTTTTCCTTGCTAATGATTTCATTATGTCTGAGAGGCAAAACTAGCAAACAGAGTAAAACAGAACTCACAGGGAGATGGAAAGAGGAAGTGAGGAAAAAAAAAAACAGCAACAATGTAAACAAAAAAAATGAAGACACCCTAAAGTCATTTAAAGTCTGAAACCTCTGATCTAAACACCGAGAAGCTCCCAATTAACTTTCTGAAACCTTGTTACAGCAAGGCCGAAATTGTACACTTTTGTTTTAAACTAAGACATGACAATCATGCTTATGAAAAACAATCATCTTACAGGACAATGGGGGTAAGTGTAGTGTTTCAGGGGCCAATTAACAGATTTTTTTTTTTTTAAGATATTATCTATCTATTCATGAAGGACAGAGACAGAGAAAGGCAGAGGGAGAGGGAGAAGCAGGCTTTCCGCTGAGCAGGGAACCCGATGCAGGACTTGATCCCAGGAATCTGAGATCATGACCTGAGCTGAAGGCAGATGTTTAACTGACTGAGCCACCCAGACGCCCTACAGGAGTTCTTTTACTACTAATGCAGGATATTTGTTTTGTTGAGTTGTGTTTGTCTCGATGTCCTAAGGAAGACTTAAAAGAGTGAAATTAGGTAAGAACCTCAAGAACTTTCATGTATCACGACATGAAAAAAATTTTTAAATATGATTCAACAGAGGTGAAATAGGTCTCTTTGTAAAACTAACTCTTTTAGTTGCCTCTTGTTACTGTTATTTGCTAAGTGTGGAGGACATACAGGACAAGCCAAGTTAAGGCCAGCAATTCCCATAACAGGTCTAGATTCTCAAAGTTGCTTCAATATCAAGTAGGCTAAGTGACTGAGAAATGATAAAGCCAAAGAAATCCATCTCAGAGGTATGATGTCTTTGAGCATGAATTTTCTTTTTGTTTCTTGTCTCAATTAGTAATAAGAAGACATTTTGTTTTTATTTTCTTTCTAATTGGATTCCAGCTTTTGTGAATTTTACCTTTTAGGTGCTGGATATTTTCATATCCCTATAAATACTCTTGAACTTTGTTCTGGGATGCAATTAACTTAGCTGGAAACAGTTTGATCCTTGTGAGCATTATTTTATTATTTTCTAGGTGAGATAAGAACAGTAGTCTAAGGCTAATCATTCTCCATTTCTGAGGTAAGATTCTTCTGATTATTTCTAGCTATTGTCCCATGAATTAAGGGTTTTTCCAGTTGGGCTGGTGGAAAGGGGCCAGATTCCTGGCCCTGTGTCAACTGCAGGTACTATCACTTCTTATTCCTCCACATGGTTCTTTCTTCAGCCTTAAATAGTTTCCTTCTGTTTGCACTGATCAGTTCTCTGCTAAATACTCAAGGAGGATCCTCTGCACATCTCTGGTGTTTCTGCTTGGTGCAGCTCTCTTCTCTCCTGCACTCTGCCCTAAGAACTCTAGCTGCCTTGTTCTCCCAACCCTCTTGGCCTACTCTAACTCAACTCAGGGGATCTTTCTGGGTTCCTCCTCCTTGCACAATGGGCTGGAAGCTCTCTCAAGGCAGTATTTGGGACAACCAGAGTGCATTTTGCTTGTTTCCCATCCTGCCTGATGTGATCAGAGGTCACATTCATTGACTGATATGCATTATCTTCAAAACTGTTGGTTCACATATTTTTATCTCAGTTATTAGTTGCTTTAGGCAGGATGGTAAATATGTTCCCTGTTTTTTCCAGCTTGGCCAAAACGGTGGTCTCTAATGAAAGGTTTTTGAAATCTCAATAGGTGAGGTTTACAGTAATGAATATCAGTACTCTCTCTTTAATGTTTTCTGATGGGAGGACAGGGGCCTACAGATTCATTAGTTCTTACCAACCACATAACAAAGAGCCCAGCTGGTCAAAAACAATCTATTGTTTTGGGGGGGCTCTAAGGCCAGCTGCTGACTTAATGTGGAGGATACTGGGGAATATATGAACCAGCACTCCGGTTTCTCTTTATAATAGCCTCAGTGTGTGCCTCAGTCCCCTGGTGTTGCAAATACCATAAACGTAACTCAACAGTTGGGGCCAGGCTAGAGTTAAGGACTGACTGACTTCCTCCCTCCCACCGTTTTTTGTTTTGTTTTGTTTTGTTTTTTTAAAGACCTAATATCTGCTTCCTATCTGGTAAGGAAAATCAAAGTGAAGGCTCGTCACTACACTCAGAGACCATACAAGGGGTGCCTGGTATACCCCTAAAGGACAACAATTGCACTACTAGGTATTTACCCCAAAGATACAAATGTAGTGATATGAAGGGGCACATGCACCCCAATGTTTATAGCAGCAATGTCCACAGTAGCCAAACTATGGAAAGAGCCCAGATGTCCATCAACAGATGAATGGATATAAAAGATGTGGTGTATATATACAATGGAATATTACTCAGCCATCAGAAATGATGAAATCTTACCATTTACAATGATGTGGATGAACTGGAGGATATTATGCTAAGCAAAATAAGTCAATCAGAGAAAGACAATCATCATATGGTTTCACTCATATGTGGAATATAAGAAACAAAACAGAGGATCATAGGGGAAGGGAGGGAAAGCTGAATGGGAAGAAATCAGAGAGGGAGACAAACCATAAGAAACTCTTAACTATAGGAAACAAACCAAGGGTTCCTAGAGGGGAGGTAGGTGGGGGGATGAGGTAACTGGGGGACAGGTATTAAGGAGGCCACATGATGTGATGAGTACTGGGTGTTCTATGCAGCTGATGAATTACTGAACACTACATCTAAAACTAATGATGTACTATATGTTGGCTAAATGAATTTAAATTAAATAAATAAATAAAACACCACTGAAATGAAAGCTCTCCCCATCCATAAAGAAAACAAAATTCAGAAAGAATGAATCAGTTTCCTGATCTAGTCATCACACTCCCTCTCCAATCACCTCAAAGTCTCTCCTTTAGAAACTATGATCTTGATAGGTTTGTGTTTGATCAGGTAAGTGATTTCTTCTATGTCCCTCCCCCACCCTCCCTCCCCTCACCCCCCTGGCCCCAGACTAAACACAATCACTGCTTTACTCACCCAGATGACAAGTCAGTACTGACCTTGGGATAACAGACCCCTGTGTAGTACAGCCTATGTGGAAGTGGTGATGGGATGGGGAGTAAGTTCATAGAAAGCATAATGGAGGAAAATTCAGGAAAGCAGTAAAACAGAATTAAGGACAGCTTCTGTGACAGGTGCTGTAATTAAACCATTTCTAATCCTTACAGCATTTAAACACTGCTCTTATGCACTCTATTTACGGATGATAAAACAGACTGAGTTTAATGACCTGCTCAGAATATAGTGAGTAGACGATATAAATACGGAATCCAATTGAAACCTGCCTGATTCCAAAGCTTATGCCCACCACACCATAATACTATACACTTCCTATCTCCAAATAAAGACAGCCCTGCCAGCTAATGGAATAAAAATTAACTGAATCTCAAAAACATAATCAGACTCAAATCCTACATCCTTCCCTACCTCCAACATTATAATTTATTGCAGGGCTATTCCCCATCTTCACACATTTCTTCATCATCTTAGGGCTCCTCTTAATCATCAGTTAAAAAGCATCTTGACCCCCTAATAGAGAGGTTGAGGGATAAAGTTTGGACAAATAGGCTACAGGCATGGCAAGAAAAGGTGCTAAAAAGGCAAACTTCTCTTACCCCATACTACACCACGCAGTTTCCTGGTTTAAAAAAAAAAAAAAAAAAAAACAAACTCCGTGACCAACTGCTTATTCCCCATGTTAAAAGGCTTTTCTGCCCCCTCATTTCCTTATTGCTGTTTTTCTCCCATCTTTAAAAGTTTAACTGCAGTACTGGTATCACTTAGATTGTAACCCTAGGGATCAGACATTTGTTCAATTTGCATAGAATGAACAGGAGAGAGAGAGAGAAAATTCCCTCATTTACTGCTATGAATTAGTAAAAGAGCCAATGGAAGGTCTTCTTATTCTAATTATCAATCTCACAAACACCAAATTTAAAGTATCTAAATTCTGAATCACTTGTTTATTGGCCCCTTGGCTTGAAATCAGGACAAACGGAACATCCAAATAACAAGTTATTTGGTAAAGGTAATATAAATGCTCTGAAAATGCTAGTATTTTGAACCAATGCTATGTTGTTATGAGCAAGGCATAAAAGGGCAAGTACTAAAAGAGTAAGAGACAAAATATGCTTTCAGGAATTATATAAACAACACAAATGCACTAAAATTGGCAAAAATTATCTTTAATAGCAATTTTTAAATTTTCAATTTATCTTTGCTTTCCCTGGTAGCTATTATTTTAACACATGCCCTTTAATACACCCACACCAATCTGAGGGTGCATGAGCATGCAGATACACACAGAAGCAAATTGATTCTTCTGGTTTTTTTCTTCCAAAGAAAACTGTCTGCAAAACAAATAGTCAGGTTTGAATATGATGTGTTAAGACAGCATTGTAGTACCCAGGCCATCCTTCAAACATTACATCAACCGCTCCAGTCAGCACTTTCCTGACCTGTGAGGCATCTCAGTCTGTCCCAAATGTTGGAGAGGAGGGTTCTGTTGCACGATAAATGAGCTCTGTAACAGAATATAAGATCTGGTGTGCTCAGAGGGCAAGGATAAATCCTAGCAGAACACGGACATCATCGGTCATATATTATCTGAAGGCCCACAGTAAAACCACCATGTGTTTTATGTAATGCCCATTGCTATGAATCAGAACATAAAACCACTGAACATTAATATTCTATTGATTTCAGCCAATTTGGTTGTTTTCAACTCCAGCTAACACCTTGTTCCTCAGGGAAATTTTAGGATCTTGAATGATACTTCTAGCTTTCCTCGTGGGTTTTTTCCCTTTCTTGTTCTGTGATAGCTAAAATAATCCAGCCCAGTAACTGTCATTTGTGAGAAACGTCTTTCCATGGAACCAAAAATTTGTCTTTAGGGTAAAGAGGTCAGTTTGTCTGAAGGAGCTTGCTACATCCCATAAAAAGTTTGTGGCTTTTAAGCAATATGATGTACACACGATGTTAAAAACAGCTATAAGTTGGTGAAAGCAGAAGGATAGCTTTGGTAGTTTCAAGATTGTCATTTGTACTAAAGTTTCACAAAATCAAGAAAACGGCATCTTCCATGAATGTTCACTCAACAAATGTTTACTGAACATGTGCTATGTGCCAGGGGCTCTACCAGGAAATCAATGAGTGAGTCAAACAAAATCCCCAAGGTCATAAACTTAGTGAGAGAGACAAGTAAAAAAAAATACATACTATAATGTCAGGTAGTGATAACAGCTACCAAGAAAATAAAACAGGTTCAAGGAATAGAAAGTAAGGGTGAGTCCTATTATACATCCAATTATCAGGGGAGTCCCCCCAAAAGGATGAGACATTTGAGCAAAGATCTAAATAAAGTGAAAGAAAATCTCGGTGACAACAGTGCTACGAGCATAGGGAAGAGTACAAAGGCTCAGAGATGCAAATAAGCTTGGTGTGTCCTAGAAACAACAACTTTGGGGCGCCAGGGTGGTCAGTTGGTTAAGCGTCTGCCTTCAGCTCGGGTCATGATCCCAGGGTCCTGGGATAGAGTCCCACATCGGGCTCCTTGCCCAACAGGGAGTTCGCTTCTCCCTCTGCCTGCCGCTCCCCCTGCTTGTGCTCTCTTTAATAAATAAAATCTTTAAGAAAAAAAAAAATAGAAACAACTTCTATGTCACTGAAACCAAATGGGGAACATTGTAAGGAAATGGAGTTGGAGATGAAGAGACAGTCAGGGACCTGGTAACCAAGGCCTGTGGGGCCGATAGATTCAAAGATATTGCAGAGTACAGAGCCTGATTTTTTTTTTTTCTTTTTTTAAGATTTTATTTATTTATCTGACAGAGAGAGAGAGAAGAGCAGGGGGAGAGGGAGAAACAGGCTCTCCACAGAGCAGAGAGCCCGATGCGGGACTCGATCCCAGGACCCTGAGATCATGACCTGAGCCGAAGGCAGACGCTTAACCGACTGAGCCACCCAGGCACCCCCCGAGCCTGCTCTTAAGGCATTACTCCTCTGGCTGTGTTGTGGAAAATAGACCTTAAAGGAGCAAAGGTATAAGCAGGGACCAGCTAGTAGCCATAGCAGGAGTGTGAATTAGTAGTGGCTTTGACAAGAAGGTGAAAATTGGCAGTAATTTGGACAAGAGGAGTAAAGAATTCACCGTTCTCTTTTCAGCATGTTTAATTTGAAATGCCTATAAAGAATCTAAGTGGACAACAATTGGATCTTCAAGTCTAGAGGTCAGAAGCAAGGGCAGGACTGAAGATATAAGCTCAGAGGAGAAGAGCATGAGGGGTTATTAAGACCATGCACTTGTTTAAGATTGAAAGGAGAAAGCTTTGTAGGGAGAGAAAAGACTGATATCTAGAAGTCAAAAAGAGAACCAGAGAAGCAAACCCAGTAACTAGCAAAGGACCAGATTACTATATGGTGCTCTACAAGTCAAGTGAAAGAAGTATTTTAAAAAGGAGAGGGGTGCCTGGGTGGCTCAGTCGTTAAGCGTCTGACTTCGGCTCAGGTCATGATCCCAGGGTCCTGGGATCGAGCCCAGCATCGGGCTCCCTGTTCCGCGGGAAGCCTGCTTCTCCCTCTCCCACTCCCCTGCTTGTGTTCCCTCTCTCGCTGTGTCTCTGTCAAATGAATAAATAAAATCTTTAAAAACAAAATAAAATAAAAAGGAGAATAATTATGACAAACGCTACTGAGACAATGAGCAAAGTAAGACTGACACTTGACCATTGGATTCAGTGTGAAGGACAATTTAAATTTAAAATATATTTTCAGAAAGCTATTGTACCTAGTGGCTAACTTGCAAAAAAGCCAGTTTTCTGAATTTTATCAAATTATGATTTCCCAAATGTTTAAGAAATTTAACAAAAAGGTTTCAACAGCTATAACAAAAATGCAATTTTTATCACTTATAATGGAATATAAGTATATTTTGTCAGCAATAATCTAAATTATTTCATAATTTTTTGCGTATAATTTTAATACAGGATTATCTGGACTAATTTGATTCTTTTCAGATGTTACTGAATTTGAATTAAATTTAAAACATTAGTTCACATATTAAGATATTTCTATGATATAGATTCAAATATTCAAAATAATTCTAATTAAAATTTTAATTACCAGTTACATGCTTAAATGTCAATCCAATTTTGAATTAAACTTCTCTTAAAGTTTTAAATTCATAATTGTTGCAAATGGCTAATATCCTCTTTTAAGAACTTGAAAAAGAATACTAAAAATAAAGTTTGAACAAAAAGAAGCATCTAAAGGAGATTGAAATTAGCCAAAACAATCTGGGCAAACGTGAAGTGCTTATAACAAGATTAACTAGGACATGAGTATTGGTACAGGTTTGCAGAAATATAAAAAAAGAAAAGGGTAAAGTCAAATCGGGCAGTGAGGGGGACTGAGTAATCTAGGAAAGGTTACTATTCTGGATCAGTAAATCTGGACTAGTGAGAAAGTAGCATGGATGTGTCAAAACACACACTTCAAATATTAATTTTTAGATACTAATTGCTAAAACTAAAAAACTAATGTTGACAAGCTACCAGAGAAAATCTGCAGAAAAATATTAAAAAGGTAGCAAGCTTAGAAAAACAGATATGATGAGTATTTAAATTGAATTTAAATTGCTTTAAAAAAAAAAAAAAACCAGAAAAGGCATTTTCCATTAAATGTGAATTTAATCTCAGTTTTAAGTTTTCAATTCAAAAACATCCCAAGTATATAAGAATTAGGGAAATGGTAACAGCACAAAAGTCCCAAGTTTTAAACATCTGTGTGAATGGCAGTTCTTGCTGTTTCTATTTCAAATTCTCAAGAGACAAACCTCCGAGAGGTCCAGTTCATCTACTCAGACCAAGTCACAAATGTTAAGTGACTGTCCTGCCCACAAATTGGCTTTTGGGGGTCAGGTTCTTCCCTGTCCCTTGTGCTGAGGAAGAGCATCAGTGGTTCAGCAACTGGTCTCTGGAGCTGGACTCCAGGGTTCAACCCCTGGATCTTTCATTTACAAGCTGTGCAACCTCGGACAAGTTGTTTAATCACTACTTTCAAACCCAGAATTCAGAATAGGAGCATTATCCAGAAGAAAACAAGCATTGAAGGTCTTAGAGCAGGAGAGTATGGAGTGCAAAACAATCTAATGGTCCTGGGAATGAAAACTGTAGTCCCATTTTAACAACTGGAGTATAGGGGGCCTGAGCACAAGATTGCCATCTTGTTAAGGGTAGGTTGGCCGTTCACCCCAGTTTCTAGCATGGAGTCATGATTATACAGATGTCCAATGGATGGGTTTGTAGAATTGAACTGACCTTATCTAATTTTGATACTGCATGAAAGAATATGGTGACCATTTTTAAAAAAAGAAAAGCTGGAAGAAGATGAGTTTAGACATTTTGCATTTCAAATGCAGGTGGTACATGTAGGTGCAAATGTCTAGCTGAGAGTTAGAAATGTGAGACTGAGCTTGGAAGGTAACATGGGGCTATAAATACGAATTTGGGCATCATCTGCCTCCATGTGTGAATTAAAACTATAGGAGTGGATGAAACGACTGAGAGAGGGAACCTAAGAAGTAAAGGGGAGGCCAGAGCACGAACTGGGGAAGCTAAATACTTAGCGAGCTTTCGAGAGTCAGATTCTGGATGGCACAAGACGGGATTGCATTGAGCATAGAGGTAGAGCCATTAATTTTAGAATCTACAGAGACACCACCTTCCTTGATAAATGACCCATTGCATTACCCCCACCTTCCATAAACAAATTCTGCCAAACTTCCCAAAAAAAGCAACTTACCCTTGAAACATTTCTGCCTGCAACTCTTTTCTATGGCATGGTTTGAAAAGAAACTTTATCATAACAGCTACTTTCTCCTTCTCCCCTGTAAATAATGCTGGAGGAATCAACACTGAAATTCTGAAATGATTTCACACTCTTGACCAGAACTGAAGTAGTAATTGACATTCTTGCAGGGTAATATTAAAATTTTATGTCAAACAGGGCATTTTTTTTCCTCCCTCAGCAAGAATTTTCTTTAAGGTTTATTTTTTTTAACTTCATGTTTTCAGTAACTTAATTTGGCTTTCACTGGAAGTGTTTTTTTTTTTTTTTTTTGAGGTGAATGACATAATAATAGCTAGAATATTAATTGACATGTTCAGGCAGGGATGAAAATCTATTTGAGGATAATGTAAATTGGAAGTACAGGAAGGTGGCATTTACAATTCTGGAAGCACAAGAACAAACTGAATCTTAATTTTTTCCCCCTGATTTTCACACCATTAGAAATTACTGTTTGCATAAACCATGTGGAGTAATTTGGAATGAGTAGTTTCTGACCCATACAGATAGCCTGTAAGCATGTGTAAGGAGCGTATCCTGGATGTTTGCTTACATAAGGATTGGTAGGTATTTCACAGAGTTATTTTTTTTTATGTGAATACACTGAGGACACAGTAGGGCATTAATATTTGCTTAGGACTATATCCTAAAAAACTAAAATTATGGAAATATCTTTATTACCTCATATATAACATTTATACTGTCACTGTAACCAAACATGCATTCGTTCAAAAAAAAAAAAAAAAAAAAACTACTGTTTTGAGCATGATTTTTCACACAAATACACTAATCCATTTATACTTGATTCTTGTAAGAGGATCATAAAGAGACACATGTTTCACACACAAAAATTGAGGGTTTTTAAATTTCCTAAAGGGCCACTTCAGGGCGCCTGGGTGGCTCAGTTGGTTAAGCAACTGCCTTCGGCTCAGGTCATGATCCTGGAGTCCCTGGATCGAGTCCCGCATCGGGCTCCCTGCTCGGCAGGGAGTCTGCTTCTCCCTCTCACCCTCCCCCCTCTCATGTGCTCTCTCTCATTCTCTCTCTCTCAAATAAATAAATAAAATTTAAAAATAAATAAATAAATAAATAAATTTCCTAAAGGGCCACTTCAGTCTTTAACATTCTGTATTTTTTTTCAAGTCTATCACATCATTACTTTTCAGTTACTAATTGAAAATGTGGTAGACTTACACTATCAGTGATTTTTATGTGATTAATCACTTTCATGGATATCATGAAATCTAAACTCCCTCCACCAAGATTTGAGATTTCCACTATGTTTGCATTGAATTTTCAGGTGTTTACGATATCGGACATTCAGCAAGGCTCTCCTGCACAGGAGTTTTTTTTAATGGGTAGGGATAGATGCTAGTGTTATGACCAGGGAGAGGCTAGAAAATGGAATCTTTAAGAGTTCAGTTCAATAGACGAATGTTTTCGTGTAATGTCAACGTTTGCTTCCTTTGCAACTGTGTAACAATGTGAGATTGCATCATAAATACTGGATTTCACAGACCCATCAAGCTATCGTTTTTTTAGGTTGGATCATCTCCGCCTCTTACCCCAGAGACATGGCATAAAAAGAACAGGATAAAAATCCAGAACATACTTCAAAGTGCATATTTAAAAAGGGACTATTTTTGTATATTCCAGTGTTCAAAATAAACGTAGGAGTTAAAAGCAAATGAGCACTTTTCGGGGCCCCTGGGTGGCTCATTTGGTTAAGCGTCTGCCTTCAGCTCAGGTCATGATCCCGGGGTCCTGGGATTGAGCCCCGCATCGGGCTCACTGCTCAGAGGGGAGTCTGCTTCTCCCTCTGCCCACCCCCTGCTCCTTCTCTCTCTCTCTCTCTCTCTGTCAAATAAATAAAATCTTAAAAAAAAAAAAAAAGTAAATGAGTACTTTTCATTAATAGTAACATTTGAGTGATCATTACTGTTCAATGACGTTTCACTTGCCTTAATTCTACTTTTAACTGTCACATAACCCATTATGATGGATCATCTCCTTTTAACAGATGACAAAAGTGAGACCCAGAAAGGCTAGAAAATTTCTCAATTTCACAAAGGTAGTAAAAATTTTGAAAAAAAGTTCTAAGCTCTACAAACTGACCTGGTTTATGTAAGAAAGGTTATAGAGTTTAGATGCAATGGCACATGCAAACATTAGATACTTTTGGGGATGATGTAGCTATTAGACTACTTACACACCAGTTCATAAATAAGGATAGCTTATGTACGGTGTGAAGAGACGAAAATAGCAATGAACCGCTAATGCATTCTTTTAGGCATCAAACAAGCTAGGAGCTTATGTTTCTAATTCATATTAGTTATGTTCTATACAATAGCTAAAGACAGGAAGAATTTGAAATTATATTTTTTAAGTTTTATTTATTTGAGAGAGAGAGAGAGAGCGCGCACAAGAGGGGGGAGGGTCAGAGGGAGAAGCAGACTCCCCACTGAGCAGGGAGCCCCATGCAGGACTCAATCCCGGGACTCCAGGATCATGACCTGAGCTGAAGGCAGTCGCTTAACCGACTGAGCCACCCAGCCGCCCCTGAAATTATCTTTTGAGAATAGAAGTTAATAAGGAATTCCTTAAAAACCGTCATATTCTATAGGAGGTGCTAACTACTTAGTTGTGCTGCCCCATTCACCCAGAAGGCACTCTATCTGACACTGATTTCCTTAGACACTTGAATGAATTATCAATAGCTAGACGCCTATTATTTCAACAGTAAAAATACAGACAAATGAGGTAAAAAATCAGTAGCAGTAATGTGTAGGTATTCATTTGCAAATCTTGACTACTGATGAGACACCAGTATTAGAATATGGCAGTAACAATTCCTAAACTGGGTTTAAACAGTATTTGGAGCACCAGCAATAATTCCTTAAGTGCCTCCTTCCATAAAACTGACACAAACAAATCCTCCCCCTTAAAATACATTGCTGGTTTATTATGAATAAATGGCAGAGACAAGGACAAAGAATCTCTAACACAGTAAATTATTCTTAAAATGTTCTAAAAATTTCCAAGTTTCCCAATTCCTTTTGCTGGCTCTACCATGCCTATGAAGTCTACTCAGGCATCACTATAAATCAAGCCCTACAACAAGCAAATAAATAAGTAAACAAAAACCTAGCAGGTTTACCACATCCCTGGATACCATTGATGTTCTCTGGGATCTTTTCCAAAAAGGCCTTTCAGATGATTCTGTTCCCATCACATAAGGAAAATTCTCTCCTTGTCCAAATTTAAGTCAGGCTCCTCTGAGCACTCTACCTGACTAGGTTCGACCCTTGGTTTCTGTTACTGTCCTTGTAGGGTCCAGTTTTAGCAAGAATCCTAAATCAGATTAGCCAGAATCCCCCACCCACGTTCCTTATCCTCCACTATCCCGAAAGTAATATTTGACCACCCAGGCCTGCCTTCAGCAAGAATCTTGTTAGTTCAATTTAGCAAAGAACTACCCTTACTCTCTTCATCATTTTGTATCCACTGACCACTACACCTTGTTCCTTGACTATAAATTCCCACCTGTCCATGCTGTATTTGGAATTGAGCCCAGTTCTATATGGAGATCCCTTTTCCCCTGTGGCAATAGTTCCTGAGTAAAATCTGTTTTTACTGCTTTAACTATCCCCCAGTTCTGGCTTTCTTTGATAGATGGATCAAATCCAATAGGGAAAAAACATGTTGATAATGATGGTCTAGGTACTCTGCAAACATCTCCACCTGTCTTTGAATCTATGCCTCAGTTTTCTCATCTCTAACCTGGAGATAAAAAGCATCTCCTTCACTTTGAGGATTAAATGAGTTAATACAACACTTAGAATGCCTAGAACATGCAAAATATTCAATAAATGTCATTTTTGTTACTATTACTAACAAATTCTACATCCGTAAGTTCTTCTAAACCTCTAATGCTTTAACCATATATGTATTTCAGTATTATAAAGTCTTTTCATTTTGCCCTGTATACTTGCTGTTCAAGAAAAATTCCCAAATACCATAGAAGTATCCTACAAGTTAACAAGTGGAGATCTTTAATTAATATATTTTAAAAATCCCTTATTATTTTTGGTCATATATAAACCTATCAGTTTAAGAATACAAATGCATACTACATATTCCCATATTAATGGATTTAGAATCTGTTATGGTTTTAAAGATAAAGAGCACCCACCGAGGTGTGGAAAGTAATCAATAATACAATAGGAATCAACAATCAACTTATCAGAGGCTGTAAAAGGAATTAATATTCTATCACACAGAACCATGCCTGACTACACTCTCAAATATTTTTTTTAGTTGAAATAATCTGAAGACACCAGGCTCTAAGCCTTTTGGGGGTTCAATAAATGTTAGCTATTGTTACTACCAATCAAAAGGGTTGATTTGCTTTCAACTCACATATTTGGTATTTACACCTCTGAGTTCCTAACATAAAGGCTCTAGAGAAACTTTTGTTGCATCAAAGATTAGATAAGTAAATGAATGAATGAATTATATCAATGCCATTATGATATGAGCATCTCTGGTCCTCTACTCTTCCTTAGTCTTCATCTTATTCCTTCTTCCCTCTACTACCGGTTTGTGTTGACCTCTTGGGGATTGCTTCCTCTCTTCCACTTTGGTTTTACTTTATCTACGCTTGTTTATTTGGTCATTTTTTCCCTTTTCAATGTCCCCTTAACTAATTGAGTGAACTGATTGCGTGAACAAATTGACAGACTTCAGGTTATTAACTTTTCCCTCTCAAAACTCTTCTAAAATGAAAAGAGAATTTTTTTTTCAAAAGTAAAAAAAAAAAAGTATAGATCCTCAAGGACAAAGATAACAGGGAGAAGAAAATATCAAGATTTTAGAAGCTAGAAATCCTATGAATGAATGGGAAATGACTTAGGAAACCTGAATGCTCTGAAACCCAGCCTGGTTGATAGGGAAGCCTAAAATCTGGTCAGTGTACCCCACAAATCACACAAGTGTTCAGGAATTGAATTTACATGGGTACCTCTGAAAAAAAAAAGGCATAGAGGTAGAGCTGATTGGCTGAAAAATCTCTTTGGAAAGAAAATAAATACCCTCTCTGGGGCCCCTGGATGGCTCAGTCAGTTAAGCATCTGCCTTCGCAGCTCAGGTCATGATCCCAGGGTCCTGGGATGAAGCCCCATGTCAGGGTCCCTGCCCTGCTCAGCAGGGAGTCTGCTTCTTCCTCTCCCTCTGCTTGTGTGTATGCCCTGTCTCTCTCTCTCTCAAAATAAATAATCTTTAAAAGAAAAAAAAGCCCCTCTCTAATCTCAGCCAAAGATGGAAAATTTGCTTTCTGGATAGGTGAATTGGGGGATTCTAGGGAGTACCAGGGACAGTTAGGAGAAGGATTACCCAACTGAGAACTTCTGAATAAAGTGAAAATCAAAATCTACTCACAATGAGGCCTCCATCCCCTTCCCTAACTTGGATTCCAGAATAGAGTCAACTAGATATGTACCTTCCACAGGTCATTGAAAATGATTCAAAGTCATCAAGGAAATATGACCAGAGAGAAAAGACCTAGTGTTACCAATAGGCTAGTGACTGCCCCCCCACAACAAAATGGTCTAGAAGACACTCCCCCACACACACCACCGAACACACACACACACAGTGCTTAGGATCAAGATTTCAGTTACTCATCCTCAAGTGAGTGGTGAGCCTGAGACCACCGGACATTTGAGGAAAGGTTCTCACATAAGAGACCAAGATCAAATCCATAAGAAAAAAAGAATTGTCCTTTGGGTTCCTTCATTATCTACCATAGTCCTTTGACAGTGTTTTATTCTAATTATTTCTCCCCATGTCTACATTTTGCTAGTAGACTATGAGTTCCTTGAACACAGAGAATGTATCTTAGTTATTTTCACATCTCCAGTGAATAGCCTGGAGCCTGGAAAAAAAATACAGAGTACCTGATAAAAGCCCATTAATTTAAGGAGAAAGGGAAGGAGAAGGGGAAGGAGTAGGGGGGTGAGATTATAAGGAGAAAAAAGCTAACTATGAGTGACTGAACACTAGATGTGACTCATAGGGGAGAAAAAAAAAAAAAGCCACTGAAGTATTCCAAAATTTAGTAGTTCAGGATAGGAAAAGAAGCTAGTAAAAGAAAATGAGAAAGGAAGTTAGAAGGACAATAGCAAATGTGGCTCTGAAGGACAGGTAGTTGGAAAGTGCTTCGAGGAGCTCCTTGTCTGTAATGGCAGGGCTGCTCAGACATGAGGTCGGAGGAAGACAATTACCCAGAGGCTTTGGCGTGCTCATACCGCTGGTGTCCTTGACAGTAGTCATTTCCAGGGAGAGGGGGAAAGAAAAGCCTCATTGGGCTGACTTGTGGAAAAATTTAAGCTGAAAAGGTAGAGATGGTAAAAAGAGCCAACTCTGTAGAGATGTTTGCTATGAAAGAGCCGTAGTGGGGGGAGACGTGGAGTCAATGCAAACATGAATAAATTATTAGTAAGGCATAAGTGTGTGCCAATAGGAACAATCCGGTATAGACATAGAAACTGGTTATGGAAGACGAACAGCTGCAAGAACAGATCTTTTGAGAAGATGAGAGGGATTGTAGAGAGGCTGCCCTTAGCAAGAACTGATTTTTTTTTTTTTTTAAGATTTTATTTATTTGACAGAGAGCAAGAGACAGCGAGAGAGGGAACACAAGCAGAGGGTCAGAGGGAGAAGCAGGCTTCCCGCAGAGCAGGGAGCCCCATGCGGGGCTCGATCCCAGGACCCCGGGATCATGACCTGAGCCACCCAGGCGCCCCAAGAACGGACAATTCTATTATAAGGGGACAGAAGGTATACTCTGTAGGAGCTGAGGAAGATGGACTGGTAAAACTGGTGCTGGGAAGATGAAGTGGTTCTCACTTGATTGCATCTATTTTTTCCATGAAATATGCACCATTTACACACGGTGAAAGGGGAGATTTTTCTTCTAACGAGTAAAATTGAGTTGTAGAGAGCAGGAAAAAAAAAAAACCTCAAGTAGTTTTTTTAGAGTAAGATGTATTTGTTGGGGGAAAACTAACTACAATGCCAAGCTCTGGAACATGCCTCTAGGAAACATTGGCGTTCTAAATCTGTGAAGGAAGAAGTATATAACTTAACTTTACAACAGGTACTACCCAAGCCACCACTGCGGTGTTTTTAGCTCGAGGCAATAGCCCCAGGCACACATATTCAAAGTTCTTCAGAGTACATTTCATAATAGCCATTCTCAAAATGTTGAGATAGTAAATACCATGTATATTGTGTACCTCAATTTCTTTAAGTCTTAATTTCTTTAAGTCTCATAACAACCCTCTAAAATAATTATCACCCTTTTTATTAAAACCCTTTTTAAAACCAGAAAACTGATACTACAAAAGATTAACCAAGCCACACAGCCTTTTTTTTTTTTTTTTTTTTTTAAAGATTTTATTTGACAGAGAGAGGAAGAGAGAGAGCACAAGCAGGGGGAGTGGCAGGCTGACACAGAGGGAGAAGCAGGCTTCCCACTGAACAGGGAGCCCGATGCGGGACTCGATCCCAGGACCCTGGGATCATGACCTGAGCCGAAGGCACTTAACTGACTGAGCCACCCACACTGGAAATCAAACCTCAGTCTGATTCTTAAGGTCAGTTCTTTCTATGACCCTATCACCAGAGACATTGATGACTTCTTGAAATACCATCATTTAAAAAATGCTCACTTTAGCTAATACTCCAAATTTTAAAAGATTCATTCTTTTTAAAGTCCATTTTTCAGTTTAGTCAGATTTAATCATATGTAACTCACATCTATAGTGATACATGCAGAATTCATTCCTTAAGAAACATTGCTTAAGTATGTGCCTCTCATGAACAGTAAGGGATGTTATGGGAGTGGGGGCAGAGGGGGAAAGAAACAATCTAGTTAGAAATAGCTTTAAGAATAACAGGCTTCATCTGGGGGCTCAGATGCTCAAAATAGGTCTGCATTAAAGTTTGGCCTCCCTTCAGTAGTCCTGAACCCTAGCTACACATTGGAATCTCTTGGGGAACTTTAAAATAATAGAGGGTCCAAATCAACCCATATCAATTAAAATCAGATTCTCAGGTGGTAGAGCCCCAGTAGTGATAATATTTAAAACTTCCCCAGAGAATTCTAATGTATAGCAAAGGACTCGAGCTCCAGGCCCAGTGGTAAGTTCTGTGTTGGAAAGGATATAATACTGTAGCTGGGCTCTTGATCTGAGCACAATCATGTGCACAGGGCTTTTCTGTCCAGCAGGATGACCAAACCTACCTTCACGTTCCCCTCAGCTTGAATCTATTTTGGAAGGGTGTCTTCCTTACTATTTTAAGAGCATGCCAACTGGTCTTAAGGATTAACTTGCTTTAAGCTTATGCACTCCTTGTTTTCCCTACCTAAGCACCTTGGTTTGTAGTAAAACCTACTTTGAGATTTGCAGACCATTGGTCTTGAGGAATTAAGGACCAGATTTTCCCAGAAGATAAAGCCTATTTGGAAACAGCTACCACTGATAACCACCAAGAGCCTGCTGTTTATCTTTTATCAATGCCGTACCCTAGAGATCACGTTCATCTATTAAAGACATCCTTCCCTTTGGGATTTTAAACTCTGTTAAGTTCTTCTTTGTTAAAATTAGTTCAGGGGCTTATGTCTGCATTCTTCCATTTATTAATATGTTCATTTGATATCTCCTCTAACTAGCGATCTTAAACTAACCAATACATTTTTAAGATTACTGTTATCAAAGAGAACAAGATAATACAAAAATAAAGTGGCATACCAGCAAGGCCATGCTAAGAACAGGTACAAGAAAAAAAAAAGGAAGTCACAAGCACCGACCGCTTACTGTACTTGGCATTTCACTTACACTCTCCCAGTATGTTTATAACCTCCTATGGAGATATGTGTCATGAAATAGCTATTGTTATCTCTATTTTACAATAATGAAACTGGCTCAGTGACATATAACTTTCTCAAGGTTATCTAGGCCCGTGCTTATACTAAAAATTCAGACCTGTCCAAAACTCACACTCTATTTTGTCCAGATTATTGATGAAATTACTAAGAACAGACTTGAAATTCATCAATTTGACAACTACTTCTTGCCACAAGATACTTAGACACTCACCCTTATGTGCTTGTATGCAGCTCATCTACTTTTCAATGTCTGGACATGGCCAGGAAAAAGTATATTAATCTGATGAATAAGACTATGCAATTTCATATTAAAGTCAGCTGTTCCTACTCAAAGACTTGCAATTTTTAAAGGATCTTATAATTCTACTATGAAGATGTTATAACTTAGCTTGTCTTGATCACCTCACTGAGGTTGAGTTTTTTCTTGTCATCTTAAGATTTAGCCTATAACCATATTTAGACATTTAGGTGATGTGTTCTTGCTATACTATGGACCCCAAATTGCCATTCATACAGGCTAGTTTAAGAATTATTTTTAATTTGACCATGGAATTTTGTCTCCTTCATTCAGCATCCTTGTATTTATGTCCTATTGATCTAATCATTTAGTGCCAGAAGCTTCCAAGTGGTTCCTTTCATACTTTATCAATGGATATTTTATACGTTCTTATGTTTTTCTGCCTTGTGGTAAACTTTTTAAAAATTAGTTTACTATCTAAGCCCCTCTGACCATCATCCATCTCCTCATTTGTAAATGCCACTTCTGCAGCAGCTCTTTTCCCTGGAAACTTCAAATTCCATTCTTGGTTCTCTCTCCCTCTTTCAGGAGTCACCATTTATTCTGGTCTTCTCTTCCTCTTCTTTCTGCAAATGATAAACCTACAATCTGTGTCTTATTGTGCTGTGTGCTTTTTGTCTAGTTTACTCTGTCAAGTATTGGTTCAGTTCTTGGCTCTGCACTACAAAAGATGGTGTTTTGGGCCCCTTTCATTCTTCTTCAGGGAAAGAGAAGCAATTTAACTTCCCTAGCTCTGATTCATAGGCACTTTCACATGCTTGAAGCTTTTGATGTTCTGTTGCTCATTTAATTCAACAAATAACTGAACATTCCCAAATTTACTTCCTGGCCATCTAATTCCTTTGTCAGACAGTGCATTTCCATAGTGCTTTTCAATACCTGACAGACATTCAATTAAAAGTGGGACACAGGGGAGGAGCAGGGATGAACAGACCCCCCTCTTCCAGCACTGTCTTTTTTGATCAGTTGGCAGTCAAAGACTCCTAGATGCCAGCTTTCAAAGTCCCTGAGCTAAAAGCAAGGGAATGACTGGACAAAGAGATAACTTCTCTTCCTGAAGAGATTCCAGGCATCAAGCCAGAGAAAATGAGTGCCATCATGTTTAATAGTTTAACCCAAGGGAAGTTGAAGGGGAATGGATAAGGGAGGTGGATGAGTTGCTAGAAACTGGCTGAAAGCCAGTCTATCCCTGGATTCAACCTTAGACTGGCCTAGCAAGAGGTGAGAAAGTGCGAGTAAGAAGCAACTTCAGCAACATTTGGAGCTGTAATCCTCTTTCAATCCTCAATGTCCCAGAGCCTGATTTTCCAAATAAAATTATCAAAATATCTCCAACCCTGGATACCCCATTTGCTAGGTTTTAAATGGTGGGAGATAAAGGTCCCAGGGAACATCAACCTTCAGGAGTACAAATATAAAGAGAATCCAACAACGGCAAGGAAGTAAAAAATATGGTAAAGTGATCAAAAGCATGAGTGCTGAGACATGAAAGGGTCTAAAAGAAGGCATCATGACAATACTAAATACTGATGCAAGATCAAATAGGAAAGTGCTTTGGGATTTTGGGATGCAAAGCACTCTATGGATGCCAACTATGGCATTATTCTTGCCTTTGCTGGAGATGAAGAATGAGACCATGTAAGGAGACTGCATGTGATCTCAAAAGCACTGTATCTACACATGTCAATTTTTAAACTAA
The DNA here is from genome assembly GCF_004348235.1 of Phoca vitulina. Taxonomy (NCBI): domain Eukaryota; kingdom Metazoa; phylum Chordata; class Mammalia; order Carnivora; family Phocidae; genus Phoca; species Phoca vitulina. Next base: position 56,576,508 of record NW_022589708.1, on the reverse strand, counting down.
TCTGCACAGCTCCATTTTTTAAGAAATAGAATACTCCTGAAGTTATCCCATACATGACCTACTTCAGGGGAGCCTAACAGCTAAGCCAAAGCCCTTACCAGCATCTGTTGCTACCACAGTTTCACGTATTTACCACCTTTAGAAATCTTCATGGATTAATCACTGGGAAAATTAAGTTCATAGCAAGGTTGTTCTCAGAAGAAAGGTGCTGCCATTTTGACAACTATTATGATAAATGTGAACCAGCACAAAGTACGTAATTTTTGTTTTTAGTAAATGTTGACTACATTTTGTTAGGTGTAGTTAATAATAGCATAGTTCTTTGAATAGAGAATAACACTGGCACAGAGCATTCCTCTGCGGATGTATGCCATCTATTAATCTTCAGAATCAAATGATCATTTCAGAAGACTGTTTTGAACATTTCATTAGCATCTAATAGGGCATTTTACAGTGATCCAAGATGAAGTTTTTATTAAATGTTACTTCCGAAGACAGAACATGTTTTCAAGAGATCCATCAATCTCAATGGGTGTATGTCAAGTTGCATAAAATGTCAGGTGACCTCCCTGAATGACCAGCCCCCAGTTAACAGCAAAGGGGATAGTGGCAGGCTCCTGACGGCATCCTACCTCCCACCCTCATCATAAGATGTGCATTGTTACAGTTACAGGGCAAAACTATGACGGGATTGTAGAGTATTACACTATAAATAAGGTGTTTCTATTTAACAATGTCAATTTTCTAATTAGACTTAAGTCTTCCAAACTATTTCCTAGTGCTTTAGTTATACCATCAATCAAATGTCAAAAGATTCAAATCACTATTTGTCATTGTTGTTTTAAATATTCTTTTGTGGTCCTCAGTTAAGTATTAATTGGCCAAGTTGGCCAAAAGACACATATTATCTTTTATATATCCTGACAGTCCTCGGATTATATCACCAAACTGAAAAGGCTCTAGGGCAGGGGCAGTGGCCAGCAGTGACATGCAGTAAGTGCTTAATAAATGCTTGTTGATGCTTTCACTTAATTCTCAAAGAGTTCTTACCACTCTAATTCTTATTAGACTTAAAGTGTAGATTCATATACAATTGTAAGAATACAGAGAAATTCTGTATACCCTTTACCTAGTTTCCACCAATGATAACATCTGATAAAACTACAGTACTGTATGCTAATGGAAATTGATACAATCCACTAGTCTTACTCAGATTTTCCTATTAACTCAATTGGCCTATGTGTATTAAGTTCTGTACAATTTTATAACCGTTTCTTGTATCCACAACTACAGACAAGATATAAAGCAGTTCCATTGCCAGAAGGAGTCTTCTGGTTGCCCTTTTGTAACTCTGACCTACCCTGCCACCACTGATCTATCCTCCATTTCTCTAATTTTATAATTTCCAAAAGTTGTATGAATGTAATCACACAGTATGCAACCTTTTGGGATTGACTTTTTGACTCAGCACAATGCCCTCGTGACTGATCCAAATTGTTGCGTGTTTCAGTAGCCCATTCCTTTTTACTATGTTGAAATGGATTTTTCCAGGGAAAATGCCCACAAGTCCAATTGCTAGATTGTATGCTAATTGAACATTTAGTTTTAGAAGAAACTACCAAACTCAAAACTCATTTCCTGAATGGCTATATGACTTTAAATTCCCATCCGCAATGTACAAGTGATCTAGTTTCTTTGCAACCTTGCCAGAATTTCATCTTATTTAGCCATTCTGATGGACAATGTAGCCGTATCTCATTGTGGTTTTAATTTACATTTCTGTAATGGTTAATGATGTTGAATGTCTTTTCATGTGCTTATCTGCCATCTGTACATCCTCGTTGGTGAAACGTCTGTTCATGGGCTCTGTCCATTTTCTAATTGGATTGTACTTTTGCTGTTGAGCTTTGAGAATTCCTTCTAAGTAGGATTCTGTTTTAGGTAAGCTTTGGAAGTGTTAAACCACTAGAGAAGCTACAGGAGATTCCAGTACACAATGGCTTTCATGACTTTGAAAGAGCCAACAGATTATCTGGCCAAATCTCTCTCCCAGGCAAGACTGCCTATATTCACTTTAGCAGATAAGCAACTGGGACCCAGCAAATGCACATGGTTTGCCCAAGTCAAGCACCGTTAGTGAATAAAGAAGGGGGGTAGATTCCCTAGCAATGGACAAATCACCTACCCCTTCTGGGCCTCAGGACTTCATCTGCAAAGTTAAGGTAATACTGATACCATACATCTCCAAAGAGATTAAAATCCAAAAGCCAGGGTGCCTGGGTGGCTCTGTCAGTTAAGCGTCTGCCTTCGGCTCAGGTCATGATCCCAGGGTCCTGGGATCGAGTCCCATGTTGGTCTCCCTGCTCTGTGGGGAGCCTGTTTCTTTCTTTCTCTCTCTCTCATGAATAAATAAAATCTTAAAATCCAAAAGTCTATTCTGAAGTCTCATAAGGCCACTCATTCCCAAATCCATAATGACACCACCTAAGCAACCATGTCCTTTGTTAGTGGTGGCAGAGCTGACCTCTTCTGGACCATAGCTTTATGACCCTCCTTAAAACTGGATAAAGTTTATCCGTAGAAGAGCTTGTTTTGCCACTTAAGTAACGTTCATTTAGTCAGTTAATACTGACTCTCCTTAGAATACAAGGAACCTGATAAAGTTCTGAGAAATAAAGTGAAATAGAATGAAACAATAACAGAGAGTGGGAAGAGGGACTGATACCTTTCCACATTCATGCTGCTTCATCTGCAGACATCAAGAAAAAGATTCCATTATTTGCAACAATGTCAGAAGGTCATTAAGTATAGAAATTGAACCTCAGGCTGGGCAAGATTATCAGAGCCCAGGCAGAGTAAGAGGGCCTACCTATCTTTGTCTCCTTGCAATGGGTCACTCAGCTCTTACAACTGGTCAGGTACTCCTGGAACAAACTTGCTATTTCCCAAGGGACTCTGCTTGAAGTGAAGAGTTATGGGGTCCTGATGTTCTGCTTTAGGTTGTTTTTTGTCTTTTTGGTGTTTTTGTTTGGTTTTTTAACACAACTAAGATTTCAGATTCATTTTCTAGTAAATTATACATCAAAGGATTTTATCTAGGGGTCTTCATCACTAAATCAACACTTTCCCTGATATACTAGTTTTCAGTTGCTCTTCAACAAATCGTGCAAAATTTGCACATGTATTATCTCACGGCTTCCATAGGTTAGAAGTCTGGGCACAGCTTACCCAGGTCCTCTGCTTAGGTTCTGACAAGGCTGAAAGCAGAGTGTCAGCCAGGCTCTATTCTTTTTTCTTTTTTCCCCCCAGGCTCTATTCTTATCTGTAACTTAGGGTTCTCTGCCAAGCTCACATGGTTGTTGACAGAATTCAGTCCTTTTCGTTATAGGATTGAGGCCCAGAGAATCCTGGAGGCTGGCTGCAGCTGCCTGTCATGTGGCCATCCCTGTAAGCAGTGCCTATTATGGCCATTTGCATCCTTGGAATCAGAAGAACTCTCCAGCCTGTTAAGATGGAGTCTTATGTAACAATTATGGGAATGACATCCCATTACCTCTGCCATATTCTATTGGTTAGAAGCAAAGCACAGATTCCACCTGTGCTCAAGGGGAGGTAATTATACAAGGGCATGACTCATTGGCAGTCACCTTAAGATGTGTCTCCCACACCTACTGATATTTAATTCTGAAAGAAAATAAGCCTTTTCTGCTTGAATGGCTCCCAAAAGCAATCCAGAGTGCAACAAGCAGTAAGATTATTTTAAAGGTAGAGCTTCTAGCTCTCTTCCTTAGTTGCCAACTTTGAAAAAAGCAATGGGCAGGACACAATCAAGGAACCAATGCAAATACATAGGGGTTTGCTGATGACACAGAGGTGTTTCCTCTGGACTAGCATCAGGTATAAGATGCCAAAGTTTTCACTCAGTGAGAGATATGGTTCAGTGTCCATTTTGTAGGAAAGCAAAATGGTTTTGCACCAATTTAAATAATTACGTTTGCCAGGCACCTTGACAAACTCAGGTACTTTTGTTTTACCCTTTAACACACTCCTTCTAATCCTACTTCTTCTACATGTCTTCAGTCTCTCTCCCTCTATTCCCAAAACAAGTGTGAATCTCTTCCCCCCCATCCCTCAGCACTCCCTGAAACTAATGATAGATTCTGACATTTGACAGTGGGGTTATCACATAATGAAAATTCTCATTTCATGGATAGATAAAAGAATGAACATCATGCCTTAATATGCAAGGGTAACTGAACCTTCTCTCTCCACCTTAGGAGAAAAAAGAAACCAATGATGTCATCCAGTGACAATTCTTCCCAAGAAAGGTCTCCATGCTCCTTTGGTTAAAAAACAAACAAACAAACCCTTTCGATTCCACTTATAAAACTTCCAATACCATCATTTTCATTTTCAGTCACCTGTGCTCCTAGTTTCAATCCTGTGCGTAGATGTCCTCCAAGTGAAATCACCCAGACTGAACATTCACTATCATCTCCATCATTTGCATGAACTCACCACCACAAAAGCATCATATCTGAAGGAGAAACTCCTCCCTTAATTTGTGCTTTATCCTGCCTTTCCAAGTGTTAAAGCAGCAGCCTTCCCCTAGCCTCTAAGACTCAAAATTCTGTCATCCTCATTTCCTCCCTCTCTACAAAGCCTCTTTTCAGGGTTTTTCCTGCCATCTCAACCACTGGGATATTGTACCCAAGTATTCTTGCCTTTCTACTCCCTGTGCTGCTACCTCAGCTCCAGCCCACCTTCCTCATCCCCTAATATATTGAAGGAAATAAATGCCTTCCTTCTTCTTGCTCCCTTTATGATCATCTACACACTGTTCCCAACAGCTTTTTTAAAACACCTCATATCATGGTACGACCCTGTTAAAAAGTGGTCAGTAGCTCTCTAAAACACAGATAATACAACCCAAACTCTGTGGGCAGGCATTCAAAAATTTCCAGCATATGGTGCCAAACTTCTACTCCTAGCATTATCTTCTGTGATAATTACACTCCCACATGCTCCCCTAGTCATGGTCATTTACTCCCTAACCTTCAACCTACTTCATTTAATTTACCCTTTCCATGCCATATATGTTTATTGCTGCCTGGAATTCCATACATCTCTTTTAGGAGTTATCTCAATAGTCACATGTCTCATGAGCTGCTCCAGATTTCCTCATCTATATCCTGATCTGGGGAGAGAACAAAAGCAGCAGAGCATTGCCATGATACTCCACTGTAAAAAATAAAGAAAAGGAAGTCTCCCACTTTCTATAATGACATCATAAAGAAGTCTTTGACTAAATAACGGTCATTTTTCTGAAACTTCCCTAGGAAATAATTTTTCAAAATTCATCCATTCACTAAACATTCATTAACCTTTATGGTCCAGGAACTGAAGATGATGAACAAAGATATGGATTCTGTCTATAAGGGGCTCAGGATCTAATAGGAAAAATAAATGAGAAACAAATACAATGTGATAAATATTTATACAGGCACACCTCGTTTTATTGTTCTTTGCAGATTCTGTGAATTTTTTTTTCCCTGTGGAGCTTTTGGGGTATTTTTCTGTGGTTTTGGCGTATTTTTCTTTTTTCAACAAACTGAAAGTTTGTGGCAATCCTGCACGTAGCAAGTCTATCAGTACACTGTTTCCAAAAGCATTTGCTCACTTCATGTTTCTGTAACACATTTTGTTAGTTCTTAAAATATTTCAAACTTTTTCATTATTATATTTGTTATGATGATTTGATCAGTGACCACGTATCACTGAAAGCTCAGATGACAGTTGACATCTTTTAGCAATAAAGTAATTAAGGTGTATGGGTTTTTTTTTTTAGATATAATGCTTTTGCACACTTAATAGACTACAGTATATTGTAAACATAACTTTATATGCACTAGGAAACCGAATAATTCATTTGACTCACTTTATTGTGATGGTCTAGAACCAAACCTTCAATATCCCCAAGGTGTGCCTAGAATCAATAATAAATAAATGATCTATGTAGACTGAATTATTCTGATGAGAGATGGAAGTAAACAGGTGAGAGAAGGCTAAAGCCTTCTTCAGTAAGCTGAAGAAATGACATTTAAGTTGGTTTCAATATGATGTATGTAACATGTTCGAGTGGTCGTCCTATGCCAGGCACTATACCAAGCACTTTATATCTATTTCTTTCATGTGATCCTCACAACCATATGAAGATATTATTCCATTTTACAGATTGGAGAAGAAATGAGGCTCAGAGATATGGGAGCAGCATACCCTAACGCACACAGTTAATAAGCAGTGGATTTGGGATGAACACACAGGTCTGACTAAATCCATAGTCCAGGCGTTGGCAACTGCTTCAACCAGAGCTCTAGAATACAACAACCTAGATCTCAAGTACCCCCACTTCAGCCCCACCACAAATGTAGACATTGAACATTACACTGGAAGTTTCCTAACAACAAAAGTATACTTGGGGCACCTGGGTGGCTCAATTGGGTAAGCATCTGCTTTCATCTCAGGTCATGATCCCAAGGTCCCAAGATCGAGCTCCATGTCAGTTTCCCAGCTCAGAAGGGTGTCTGCTTCTCCCTCTGCCCCTCCACCCACTTGTGCTCTAATAAAATCTTAAACACACACATACACAGTACACCAAAACACAAGCAATATAAGCTTTATTGAAAATTTTGTAGAGACAATTTGGGAGGAGGTCACACTTCCCATTATGTGTTTCCATACTGCTACATCACTTGTCACTCAGCTACCATATGAGTGCTTTTCCTCTCCCTTTCCTTCCTAGACCCCTTTATGAACCTGCCTGCTCCCCTCTTTTTCCTCCTTGGGTATGCAGAGCAGTTTTGCTCATGTGCATACAAAACCATCAGTGATCAACAAAATGACCTCTCATTAACAGCACTGATCTTTATTAAAATCAAGTATCAGAAAAACTTCTGATACTAGAATCTGCTGCTTGGGGACTTACCTCTCATGCCAAATAGATTTTCAGTGTATTCTTCCCCCCCAAAATGCCATGCTATCACCAACAGGAACTCTGGTAAATGAATTTTTCCCCCCACCCACCCAGTTTTGCTACAGTGGAATGATGCTCATATTTTGAAATATATTTACATGATTTTCTCTGGTGCATTTATATATACATGACTTTTCAGATTGAGTCAGTAAGAAAAACTAGTTATTTTAACAGAAAGATTTTAACAGAGATGAACTGGCTCAATATGAAAAGATGGAGAAGGTAGAGAGGAAACAAACAGAGGTAACAAAGATACTAACTGCAGGAAGCAGCTATGACCTCTAGGGCTGGAACAAAGGGAAGATAGTGGAAGCTCAGTGACGCATCTAGTGAATAGAGATTTGGACCTCTGAGACGGTGGCATGAATAAGCATGATTCTGGAAGCATGTAAAGAAACTCACAAATAGAACTGCCACTATTAAGGTTAGAAGCCATTGCAGAAGCAATGTGACAAGGACAGGAAGCCAACAGGAAGGACTGAGTTCCTTCTCCCTTCTCCTATGTTCTAGTCTCTCTCTAGTGCCCCTGCTGGCAAAACAGAAAACTGCTTTGCAGAATCACTCCATTTCAAAGCCAAAGAGAACTGAATGCCTTTGAAACACACAATAGCTTGATGACCGGTACAATCATCTAGTTAACCTGAGTCATCCATCTGCCTGCGTTGGGCAAGGAGGCAGGGTTGGGAGTAGAGGACAAAGATTTTTACAAAAGGAATTCTGGTGGATGGAAAGATGGTGTTAATATTCATCTTCTAATATTTGCATGATGACTTTTGAGTTTGCAGTGAGATAATAGGCACTGTAAGAGAATTTTTTTTCTAAATTCTTTTATCTCATCTCAAAAGATAAGCCTAGAAAACCAAACAATTAAGTTTACCTTTATGCTCAGGGTAAGAAGAGAAAATTACATAGATAAATTGATAGCCTAAAGCTTGCCTCTTCCAGCTCAGTGGATAGGGAACAAGGGGAAATGCTGTGAAAGTGAATAGGTCAAAAGCAGGGTTTTCAGAAAAATACTGTATGCTCTCAAACACCAAACTCATGGGAGAAAAAAAAAAGGATCAGACTTGTGGTTACCAGAGGAGGTGAGTTGGGGAGGGGGAACTGGAGGAAGATTATCAAAAACAAAAACAAAAAACAAAATTCCGTATGGTAAGTCCTAGGAATAAGGAATTTGTTGCAAGCAAATCCTAAGAGTTCTCATCCCCAGGAAAAGTTCTGTCTTTCCTTTTTATTATAACTATATTAAATGATGGGTAGTAAATAAACTTATTGTGGTAATCATTTCACAATATATGTAAGTCAAACCATTATGCTTTATGTCTTAAACTTAACAGTGATGTATGTTAATTATACCTCAGTAAAACAGAGAGGGTTGAAGCAAGAGCTTTCATTCCCTTTACCTTTCTTAGTATCAAACCTCAATAGGACAGGGCAATGGGAAACCTCCAGGAATACAGAAGGATAGCTTAAACACATTGGGAGCATACTCCTTAGGTATGCTAGTCTTATTCATGGCCATTACCAAATGGCACAGATTAAAGCAGCAGCAATATAATGGGAGGTAATTAAGTAAGTAGTAGCTTTGGTGTAATAAATATTCCTGGTTGTCCATGAGCTATATATGGTATGCAAGGAATGGAGAAGTTCTCACATGCCTCAGAACACTTTTTCACCTAGGGTTTTAATTCCTGACCTACAACTTTACACTGTCACAGACTGCATGTTCAAGATAAGGAACAGGGTATACTCATTAAGTTGGCCTTCAACAGCAACTCAAACCCACATCCAAAATGAACTAGTTCTGATGAAGATAGCAGGGTAGGAGGACCCTCAGCTCACCTCCTCCCATGGATACACTTCAGTATAAATAACCCACATCAGTGTGAAAAGCCTAGAAAGTGACTCAAGACTGGCAGAACAGACTCCACAGGCCAACGTGCAGAAGTAGTATCAAAGAGCTTAAGAAGGGTAGAGAGGCGGTCAGGAGCCAAACTGACATGTGGGACTATCTGCAAGAGGGAGGAACATCTCAGGAGCAGAGAAGAATGCACCTCACACTTTGCATATCCAGCACAGGGGACCCACATTAGGAAGATCAATTCCTCAACATTTGGCTTTGAAAACCAGAGGGGCTTAATTTCACTTTTTACAATCAAGGAGCTTAATACCTAGAACCTTAAAAATCAGTTTGCTCTGCTCTGGGAGATCCAGGAAAAGGACAGGAAACTCTGTCCCCACCCTTCAAGAGACAGCATAACAAAGTACCCCACTGAGATACAGCATAGAAGCACCAGTTTGAAAAAATGCCTAGGGTACACTGAAGGGAGACCTTTTGCTATTACCAGGGCCTATGCTTGAGGGGCAGTGATCCTTGGAGACTTCTCCAAAAACAGAAGAGCTGGAGGGTACCATTTCCCTCCCCCACCCCCAGCCTAGATACATGAACACCCGTGGGACCAACACAGCACCAACACTCCACCTAGCTTGCTAACAGCATACATGACCCCCACATTCTCCTGCAGACCCATGCCCTCTAATACACCACCTGTAGGTGTCCATCCAAAGCAGACCCACAAGCCTGAGAATGCACAAGCAGCCATGACAGGGGTCAATACCACTCCAAAGTGACTCCTGCCCTGAAAGGAGGGGAAGAAAACCACACACACTAGTTCAACTGTGGTCCCAGAAGTGGAATGAGGGCAGACACCTGGTCTGACTGCAGGCCCCACCCATCAACAGAAGCTACTTGGAGAAGGACACAGGGAGAGCACCCTGCAGACTGGTGCTACTGCAGCTCTGACAAAAGCCTGGTTTGACCCATCTCAAGCTGAAGGCAGCCAAAGACTGGCTCACTAACAACACAGGGACTGAACTCTACCCACAACAGGCAGAGAAAGCCATTGCAGATTACTGGACTAAAGGTAAAAGGGGCTCAACCACAATAGAAGGGTGCATGCGACATACTCAGACACCCCTGAAGCACCAGGATCTAATGAACAGGTATTGCACTGCAGAACACTACAGGACTTCTTCATAAGGCCACTACTTTCAAGAGCAGGAGATGTACCTGACTTTGCTAACACATAGAAATACAGAGAGTTAGTCAAATTGTGGAGACAGAAGAGTACATCCCAAATGAAAGAATAGTACAAAAATCACAGCAAGAGAGCTAAATGAAACAGAGATGATATGTCTGATAAAGAATACAAAGTGATTGTCATAAAGATAATCACTGTTCTGGAGTAAAGAGTGGAGAACCTCAGGGAGACCCTCAGAAAATAAAAAAAAAAAAAACAATCAAAGAACTCAATAATTGAAATTAAAAATACATGTGATGGAAAAAATAGACTAGAGGAAGCAGAAGAACAGATCAGCAACATGGAAGACAGAGTTATGGACATCAAGCTGAACAGGAGAAAGAACACACATTGATAAAAAATGAGAACAGATTAAGAGAACTCACCAACACCGTCAAGTGTAACAACGTTCTCATTATAGAGATCCCAGAAAGAGAAGAGAGAAAAGGAAGCAGAATATTTGAAGAAATAGCAGCTGAAAACTTTCCTATTCTGGGGAAGGAAATAAAATCCAGATCCTGAAGGCACAGAGAGCCCCCAACAAAATCAAACCAAGGAGGCCCACACCAAGACACATAGTAATAAAAATGGCAAACAGCAGTAATATGGAGAATTTTAAACGCAGCAAGAGAATACAGTTATATACAAGAAAACCCATAAGGCTATTAGTTGATTTTTCAGCAGACACTTTACAGGCCAGAAGAGAATGGCATGATGTACTCAAAGTGCTGAAAGAAAAAACCCTGCAACCAAGAATACTTTATCCAGCAAGGCTATCATTCAGGATAGGAGAGAAAATTTCCCCAGACAAACAAAAGTTAAAGGAATTCATCACCACTAAACCAGCATTATATGAAGTGTTAAATGGGACTCTGCACCATAGAGGAAAGAACGAAGACAGGGTAAGGAAAGTAGGAGGCACACTAACAGTAAAATTAAGTATATTTATAAAAATCAGTTAAGAGATTCACAAAATAAAAGGATGCAGAGTATAACACCATATACATAAAACGTGCAGGGGTAGAGGAATAAAAATTTGATGCTTGGGTTCAAACTTAAGCAATTACCAACTTAATATAGACTGCTATATGCATAAAGTGTCATGTATGAAGCTAATGGTACTAATCAGAAACAGGTAATAGATATGCAAAAAATAAAGAGTCCAAGTATATCACTGAAGAAAGGCAACTAATTAAGAAAGCAAAAGAACAGTGAACATTACTTTGAATGTACATGGACTAAACACTCCAATCAGAAGACATAGGGTGACAGAATGGATGAAAAATACCCATCTATATGCTGTCCACAAGAGGCTCATTTCAGACCTAAGACACCTGTAGATTGATGGGGAGAATATAGAAAAACATATGCAAATGGATGTGAAAAGAAATCTGGGGTAGCAATATTTGTATCAGACAAAATAGACCTTAAAACAAAGACAAAAAGGACACTACATAATCATAAAAGGAATAATTCAATAAGAGGAACAGTTGGAAATATTTATGCACCCAACATGGGAGTACCCAATACATAGAAAAGCTATTAACAAACATAAAGGAAGTAGTCCATACTAATACAATAATAGTAGGGGACTTACATCAATGGCCAGATCATGCAAACAGAAAATCAACAAGGAATCAGTGACTCTTAATGACAGGCTAGACCAGATGGATCTAACAGATATGTTCATAACATTCCATCCTGAAATAGAATACACATTCTTTTTGAGTGCACATGGAACATCCTCCAGAATAGATCATACGCTAGATCACAAGTCTCAAGTTCAAAAGATGAAGTCATACTATACATCTTCTGACCACAATACTATGAAACTAGAAATCAAGCACAAGAAAAAAATCTGGAAAGAGCACAGATTCATAGAGGTTAAATAAGATGCTACTAAACAATGGATGGATCAACCAAGAAATCAGAGGAAATAAAAAAATACATGAAGGCAAAGGAAATTGAAAAGACAATGGTCTAAATTCCTTGGGATGCAGCAAAAGTGGTTCTAAGAGGGAAGTTTATAGCAATACAGGCCTACCTCAAGAATAAGAATCCTAAATAAACAGTTTAACCTTACATCTAAAGGAACTAGAGAAAAAAAGAACAAAATCCAAAACCAGTGAAAGGAAGGAAATAATATAGAGCAAAAATAAGTGAAACAGAAACTTAAAAAATAAAATAGATTAATAAAACCAGGAGCTGGTTCTCTGAAAGAAACAAAATCAATAAACCTTTAGCCAGGCAAGAGAGAGAGAGAAACTCAAAATTACAAATGAAAGAAATAAAAAATGACACCATTGAAACACAAAAGATTTTAAGAGATTATAAAAATTATATGCTAGCAATTTGGACAATCTGGAAGAAATGGATAAATTCCTAGAAACAAATGACCTCCTAAAAGTGAAGCAGAAAAAAATAGAAAATTTGAACAGACCAATTATCAGCCACGAAATTGAAGGAGTGTAAAAAAGAAACAAAACAAAAAACCTCCCAGCAAACAAACATCCAAGACCAGATGGCTTCACAGGTGAATTCTACCAAATATTTAAAGAAGAGTTAATACCTATTTTTCTCAAACTATTCCAAAACATATAAGAGGAAGGAAAGCTTCCAAATTCAATCTATGAGGCCAGTATTCCCCGATACCAAACAGATAAAGACATCTCACACACACACACACACACAAAGAATCATAGGCCAGTATCTCTGATGAACACAGATGCAAAAATCCTCAAAATTTTAGCAAACCAACTCCAACAATACATTAAAAATATTGTTCACCACAGTCAAGTGGGATTTATTCCTGGGAGTGGTTCAAGTCAAGCAATATGATAAATCCCATCAACAAAAGAAGGTATAAAAACCACATGATCATTTCAAAAGATACAGAAAAACCATCTGACAAAGTACAACATCCATTCATAATAAAACCCTCAACAAAGTAGGCTTAGAGGGAACATATATCATAATAAAGACCATCTATGAAAAACTCACAGCTAACATCGTACTCAATAGTGGAAAACTGGGAGCTTTTCCCCAATGTCAGGAACAAGACAAGAATGTCCACTCTTACAACTTTTATGCAACATAGTACTGGAAATCCTAGCCACAGCAATCAGACAACAAAAAGAAATAAAAGGCATCCTAATCAGTAACAAAGAAGTAAAATTTCTATTTGCAGATGCATGATATTATATATAGAAAATTCTCAAGGCTCCACCAAAAAAAAAAAAACCTACTAGAACTGGAAAATGAATTCAAAAGGTTTCAGGATACAAAATTAATATACAGAAATCCTTTACCATTTCTATACACTAATAATGAAGTGGCAGAAAGAGAAATTAAGAAAATCCCATTTGCAGTTGTACCAAAAGAATAAAATACCTTGGAATAGACTTAATAAGGAGGTGAAAGACTTGTATTCTGAAAACTAGAAAACACTGATGAAAGAAAATTAAGGTAACATAAACAGATGGAAAGATTCCATGCTCATGGATTGGGAGGATATTTTTAAAATGTCTATACTACCCAAAGCAATCTACACATTTAAGGCAATCCCTCTCAAAACGCCAACACGTTTTCCACAGAAAGAAAACAAATAATCCTAAAATTTTATGGAACCACTAAAGAACCCAAATAGCCAATGCAATCTTGAATAAGAACAAAACTGGAGGTATCACAATCCCAGACTTCAAGATATACTACAAGCTGTAGTAATCAACAGAATGGTACTGGCACAAAAATAGTCACATAGATCAATGGAACAGACTAGAGAGCCCAGAAATAAATCCATGATTAATCTTCGACAAAGGAGGCAAGAATATGTAATGAGAAAAAGGCAGTCTCTTCAACAAACAGTGCTGGGAAAACTGGAAAGCTACATGCAACTGGACCACTTTCTTACACCATACAAAAAATAAACTTAAAATGGGTTAAAAACCTAAATGAGAAACCTGAAACCATAAAAATCCTAGAAGAGAACACGGGAAGTAATTTCCCTGAGATAGGCTGTAGCAACATTTTTTAGGTTATGTCTCCCGAGGCAAGGGAAACAAAAGCAAAAAAAATCATTTCAACTACATCAAAATAAAAAGCTTCTGCACAGCAAAGGAAACAACAAAACAAAAAAGATGACCTATTGAATGGGAGAAGATATTTGCAAATGACATATCTGATAAAGGGGTAGTATTCAAAATAAAGAACTTACCCAACTCAACACCAAAAAACAAAACAAAACAAAAAACCCACAAATAAGCCTATTAAAAATGGGTGGAAGACATGAATGGACATTTCTCCAAAGACAACATTCAGATGGCCAACAGACACATGAAAGGATGCTCAACATCACTCATCCTGGAAATGCAAATCAAAACTACAACGAGGTATGATCTCACACCTGTCAGAATGGCTAAAATCAAAAACACAAAAAACAAGTGCACAAGAAAAAAGAATGCTTGTGCACTGCTGATGGGACTGTAAATTAATGCAGCCACTGTAGAAAACACTATGGAAGTTCCTCAAAATATTAAAAAACAATTACCATATGATCCAGTAATTCCACCTCTGAGTATTTACCTAAAGAAAATGAAAACACTAATTTGAAGGGATATATGCACCCCATGCTTACTGCAGGATTGTTTACAATAGCTAAATTCTGGAAGCAAACCAAGTGTCCATCCATAGGTGAATGGATAAAGAGTAAGTGGTGTATATATATTTGGAGTATTTTTCAGCCATAAAAATGAATGGAATCTTGCCATTTGCAACAGCATGGATGGAGCTAGAGGCTATAATACTAAGTGAAATAAGTCAGAGAAAGACACATACCATATGATTTGTTTCTTAAATTCCATGTAAGAGTGAAAACAAAGATAAGAGACAAACAAAAAGATTCTTAACTACACAGAACAAACATATGTTTACCAGAGAGGAGGTGGGTGGAGGGATGGGTGAAATAAGTGAAAGGGGAGGTGGGTGGAGGGATGGGTGAAATAAGTGAAAGGGATTAAGATACATTTATCGAGATGAGAACTGAGGAATGTAGAGAATTGTTGAATCACTATGTGTACATCTGAAACTAATAGAACACTATTTTTTTTCCTTTTTTAAAGTCTTTATTTAAATTCAATTTAGCTAAGATATAGTGTATTATTAGTTTCAGGAGTAGAATTTAGTGATTCAAAATGGAGTTAAAATTTTAGAAATAATGATTTTCATGAAAAAAATACAATGGTAGATTATTTTGCATGGGAAAAAAAAAACACAGACTAATGCTTCCCTTAATAGAATTGGTAAAATTAGAATTGAATGAACCATGAAAACAGGTTCAATTCAAACATTCTTTGCGTTTGAAATTGTAAATATATTGGCTTCAACAGTTAACATCCCTATTACTGTGAACTTCATCAGTCATAAAGGAAGGAAGGAAGGAAAAGGGTGATGTAATGATGGGATTATGCAATAAAATTTCCAGAAAAAGTTTTAATACTGCAATGTTCATGAAATTTATAAAATGGAGCTTAAATTTTAAAAGTTTATCCTTATCCTTTTTTCCCTTGCAGTACCTTTCTCTTCCATATCACCTATATTTTTCCTTACCCTTCAATTTTTTTCCAAATGAGATATAATTAACCTAATGAGGTATAATTAACCAAGTAAACTGCCCAAGTCTCAGGTATTCCATTTTGATGTTTTTATTATTGTATTTACCTGCCTATCAACCATACGAAAAAGACATAAAAGCTTTACAACACTCAAAAAGTTCTTCTGTGCTCTTTACCAGTCAATTCCTGCCCATAACTCCACCCTTCGGGAACCACTTTAATTTCTATCACTAGAAACATTGTGTTACTTTTTACCCCCCCCCCCCTTTTTTTTTTTTTAGAATTAGTCTGGCTTCTCTTATCCTGTGTATGGCAGATTGTTTCCAAGACATTTTGGATCTATAAATGAAATCATGGAACTTTTGCAATATAAAAGTTTAGATACTGGAATTTAGATGGTCTGGTAGAGCATTGCTATATTCTGTAACTCAGAGCAATGGCAACAATGACAAAGCCATTAGAATCATATTTACTACCTTTTATTAGTCCATTTTATCTAATGAGAAGGAACAACAGCCACAGGGTAAGAAGGTGGAGATACTGTTTTGTTTTGTTTTTTAATATTCCCTAAAACAATTATTGCTGGGGATCAGTGGTAGAAAACAAAGAGAATCTTCTTAAACAATGTGTTCCCTTTAGAGCCTGAAAGATATTGTCATCCTAGAATTGAAAAGTATCTACCTAAGCAAGAATAATATTGTTCAATATTAGTGTTCTGATTTATTCTCATTTTCAATGTTTTTAGAGTAATTTCATAGGAGGTTTGCTGATTGTGTCTTTTTGCAACAATTAAGAACCATTCTTAACTTGCTGTTTTGGGGTTTGTTTTTTTTTTTAATTTTTTAAAAATTTATATTTATGTTAATCACCATACATTGCATCATTAGTTTTTGATGTAGTGTTCCATGATTCATTGTTTGTGCATAACACCCAGTGCTCCATGCAGAACATGCCCTCTTTAATACCCATCACCAGGCCAACCCATCCTCCCACCCCCCTCCCCTCTAGAACCCTCAGTTTGTTTTTCAGAGTCCATCGTCTCTCATGGTTCGTCTCCCCCTCCAATTCCCCCCCTTCATTCTTCCCCTCCTACTATCTTTTTTTTTAAAACATATATTGTATTGTTTCAGAGGTACAGATCTGTGATTCAACAGTCTTGCACAATTCACAGTGCTCACCATAGCACATACCCTCCCCAATGTCTATCACCCAGCCACCCCATCCCTCCCACTCCCCACCACTCCAGCAACCCTCAGTTTGTTTCCTGAGATTAAGAATTTCTCTTATCAGTCAGGTCATATGATACATGTCTTTCTCTGATTGACTTACTTCACTCAGCATAACTTGGGTTTGTTTGTTTTTAAAGGAGAGTATCTTTTGAAGAGGTGGACCTCAATTCAAAGAATGAGGAGAATCCCATGATTGCAGCAAGAACCCCAACCCTCACAGCTACACACCACCACCATTTGCCTTAGGATTCCCAGGACTAATCTTGTTCGTTCCTAATCTCTATTTTTATCAGTCACCTAAAGAAGCTCACAAGTCCCAGGTTTTCCCCTCATCTTCCAGATGTTATTTCCATAGGAGGTGTCTTGGGCAATGAGGCAACACCAGCCCTACCCCAGCACTCCCTACCCCTTTTTCTTCTCTCCATACCATTTAACATCTGATCTACTGTAAGTTTCCTTATTTATCTCCCCCTGCCTACTAGGAGGTAAGCTTTATGAGAGTAGGAAGTTTTGTTTTAGCCACAGAGGTATTCCCATTGTTTATACAGTGTTACATATTAGGCACTTAAACATTTGTGTGATAAATGAACTAAATTACCCCCTTCTGCAATGGCATATAGGACTCCAGAATTATTCTTCTCCCTACTACTTTTCTCCACTAGACAATCAGGGTGGTTAGGCAGAGAGGAACAGAGGAGATACCATGGTTAGTACTGGAAGGATCATCCCACTTCATGTTCTCCCCAAATTAAGGTCTTTTCACCCGTAACTACTAAGGGTCCCTGGGTACAAATAGGACTAATTAAAAGGGATGATTCTAAGCAGCAAGTCTGACCAAGGCAAGGGCATAAAAATGGCTACAAGCTAGGCTTTTCCACATTAAAACCCTAAGCCTAACTCCTTGGGTGAAAGCAAGGCAATAAGTAGTCAAGAGTTTTAACGCAAGCAATGTCCCCACTATGCGGGACATCCTCAAGAACAATGAGAATGCACTTGGTAAAATCTACATGATAATGCCAGAACCTATGAGTTTGAAGAGAGCATGCAACTTCCATTTGATACAGTTTTCCATTTATAAAATAAAAATAAGACAACCCACCCCCTCACTGAAATGAGTTGTTCTTTTTCCTTTTTTTTTTTTTTTTTTTTTTTTTTAACAAGATGTGAGGATGAGCATCCTTATATAAGGGAGTATTATGGTTCTGGGACAGGATAGTCTCCCATCTCCAATCTACTTGGGCTTCTCCCATCCCTCCCATTATACCCAATCTGTTGCCAAGACTTATCTCTCCTCATGGTATAAAAACTCTTACACATTCTCCCCATTCTCTCAATGGCCACTATCCTAACCACATCATTTATTTCGTAGACTCTTAAATGATTTCTCTGCCTCCAGTGTCTACTTTCCTGAAATCTTCTTACCCCCAACTTCCAAAATAGTCCTTCTAAAACAAAAAATGGCATCGTGTCACTACCCCACTTAAAAACTGTCAATTTTTCACATTACTTAATTAGGAAAATTTATGAAAGATAAACTTCCAATTATTTATCATGTTATAGAGAATGCTTCTTCCCCACTCCTGATGTGTCTGTCTAGTGAACAGAGCTCAAATAGCATTACTCCAATACTTCACTACAAGGAGTGGAGATATCAATCTGATTAGTTAATTTCAGAAAAATAACGGAACATGTTTGACTCCACTCTATCCCATGTTCCCTTCCACTAGAGAACACGAGCTCTTGACGGCACCTCCAAACTTTAAATTGCAGGGACTTGCCCATAGGAGAAGTATGCCCCACTCCGCACCACCTGGAGCTAGGTTAGTAAGTCAGCCTAATTCTAGAGGTCCACTTAGGTCGTAGATTAAGATACATTACTGTAAACTTGTCTCCTATCTCTCCTGCTCTTTTTGAAATGATAATGATACTTAGGCTTTCATCTTTAGGTTTGGTTTTATTTCCCATATTGTTTAAAACTGGGGAATAAGGGTGTTATTTTTTGAGGTAATGATATTATATATATATATTATTATATATACAAGATACATATAATTATATATATATAAGATACATATAATTATATATATTATATATAAGATACATACAATTATATATTATATATGATACATAATTCTATAAGATACATATAATTATATATATGATACATATTATATATTATACATATAATTATAAGTATATAATATACATATAAGTATTATATAATATACATATAATTATATATGTAATTATAATATTCTCAGAAAAGTGCTTAGCACACATTATTCAGTAAATGGTGTTATGTTAATGATGATTTTATCAGGACCTTTATCAGAGTTACTATCATCATCCCTTAATCACCTTCAGGCAAATGGCCAAGTTGGAAGATCAGCGAGCACTCCAAATGGAGTTTACATTCACAGTCCGTGGATTCCAGACAACTGGCATAGATGGACATACACCAGTGAGGGGTTAACTCCTTTTTCCTGCACCACTGACTTGCTTCCAGGGTCTCAGACAAAATTAAGTACAAGGTTCTGAGATAATTCAACCTGGGATGGTTGCTTTCAGGACTAGGAACTGGCTTCTACATTTCATGAGTATAGCCAGTGCTGGACTACCATATATGTCCCATGAACAATGTGGTCTTTTGAAAGGTGAGACTGGGCATTCATTGAACCAATACAACTTCTGATCCCAAAGGACCTACACCAACTTCAAGCAGGGATAACTCAGGATGGAGATGCTAAAGAATTGACATCTCCCCTTAAGTATCAAGAACTTCTGTGGCTGAGCCTGGGAGAACATCTTAGTAAGAAAGTTTTTCAGAAATAGACTTTGGGCTTTTAACTCCCAAGGACACAAAAATGTGATGTGGGGCTTTAAAATTCAGATTACGGGAAATTCCATGTTCCTGGCATTTCATATTAGTGAGTCTTTATAAACTTTATTATACAAGTATCCTAATATTGTCATTCAGTCTCATTGCAGACCATTGGTAAGCTATGTTGGACAATGTGGCCAGACTAATTTGTAAGGGGAATAGAATAGAGAACATATTTTTAGTCTTGAAAATGGATTAGCCTTAAGTATTTAATTTTTAGATTTTGGAAGCAAAGTATCTGCTCACTAGCAGTCCAGGAAAGTACTCAAAAAAAAGCAGTGGTGTATATGAGAGTAGAGTTTCAAGCAAGGCTGTCCTGAGAAACTGTTGGCTTCCTTTCTTGAATGTGAGGGTCTTCCCATTTTTTACCACAGTCTTAATGATTAAGTACAATGGGTGAAAAAAATAAATAAGAGGGGAAGGGACTAAGAAATGTTAACAAGAAGCACTACTTACCTCCTACTACTGTTTTTGTTTTGTTTTCCCAGTGAAAAGAGCATTAAGCTCTCTAGTGTAACTGACTCTATTCACCCTTATACTTTTCTAAGGTTAGGTACATGGAGTAACTTATCTGACAAGTGTAGGAAAAACAGTTCGGGAAACTTGACCCAACCCAACCCAACCCCGTTTTCCTCTTAGGAGATTCTACCCATATAGAATCACTCCATATCGTAAGTTGAACAGAGGCTAATTCTTGCCAGGGGTAGGCCTTCCCTGTCCAGCTCTCCCTATAACAGAGTGGGTAAATCTGGTTGATCCCGAGGTTCAACTCAGGTCCACAGGCTTTTATACAAAGCTACATTTGCCAATCTAACTTCATATTTACCCACTGTTTTATTTCTCACATGGTTGAAAACCCAAGCAGAAAAGAGAGTGCTCTCAATCATGGCATAAATTTCAGATTCTTTTTTTTTTTTCCAAATTTTATTATGTTATGTTAATCACCATACATTACATCATTAGTTTTTGATGTAGTGTTCCATGATTCATTGTTTAGGTATAACACCCAGTGCTCCATTCAATACATGCCCTTCTTAATACCCATCACCAGGCTAACCCATCCCCCTCTAGAACCCTCTAGAACCCTCAGTTTGTTTCTCAGAGTCCATAGTCTCTCATGGTTCATCTCTCCCTCCGATTACCCCCCTTCATTTTTCCCTTTCTACTATTTTTTTTTTTTTTTTTTTAACATAGAATGTATTATGTTTCAGAGGTACAGGTCTGTGATTCATCAGTCTTACACAATTCACAGCGCTCACTATAGCACATACCCTCCCCAATGTCTATCACCCAGCCACCCCAACCCTCCCAACCCCCACCACTCCAGCAACCCTCATTTTGTTTCCTGAGATTAAGAATTCCTCATATCAGCGAGATCATATGATACATGTCTTTCTCTGATTGACTTATTTTGCTTTTATTCATTCTATTTTCTAGTCATCCTGAGCTATTAATTGTTCCCCAAACTGCCTCAGAATGTCTTGTTTTCATGTCTTTGCCCCCACTGTTGACTTTGCCTAGAATATTCTTCTGTTTGGCCACTGCATGTTCAGAAACTTTTTTCATACTTGAAGACCAATACCAAATACCTCCTCCAAGATAAGCTATGTGACCACAGAGACACTGTTGTTGTTTGCAGCTGTATCCCTAATGCCTAACTTTGTACCTGGCATGTATTAGATTGCTATTAATAATGGTTGTTGGGGCACCTGGTGGCTCAGTAGTTAAGCGTCTGCCTTCGGCTGAGGTCATGATCCCAGAGTCCTGGGATCGAGCCCCGCATCGGGCTCCCTGCTCAGCGGGAAGCCTGCTTCTCCCTCTCCCACTCCCCCTGCTTCTGTTCCCTCTCTTGCTGTGTCTCTCTCAAATAAATAAATCTTTTAAAAAAAATATTAATAATGGTTGGAATAAAATGAGTGGGCATTGGGAAACATACCACTTCCTGCTTCAAAAGGATTTAGTTATTAGTTCTAAGATAATTTATGTTCTTGTCTTCAAGGAACTTGGTCTAAGGCATAAATGTATGTAAACAAGTAGCAAAAATTCATCACTTTCTTGTTTTTTTTTAAATATATGTGCTTCTTATCCTTAAGTCCTGAGCTCCTTTAGGAAAGGCAGATTCCTGCAATACATATTGTAGGAAATGTCAGTATCTGTTCAATGAAAAACTCTATGCATAAATTGTTAAGATTCTCTCCAAAATGGAGGTTCCATTAAGCTGCTACCTCAATGCTGTAACAGACCCGAGCAACTCCATTTTCTATCCACTGCCCCAAGTCAAGACTGGAATCAGTCCTAAAATTTCTATTAAGTCTAAAGGTGAAAAGAACTTCTACCTTTTCTGACATGCTCTTCAGTAAAAGTTGTGACCATTTATGATGGAGGCTAACACACACTACTGGATTCTGTAACTCCTAACTCCTTGGACAGTTTAGTTATATGTCCTGTTTAGTCCACATGCTGTGTGGTTTTCTGTTACTGAGGCTGCATTCCATGCCTTTAAGATGACTTGCAGGAGGTTGTCAATGGCTGGGCACCAATGGTGATCCACCATATTATGGTGTAGTTAATTTCTTACAGTTTCTCTTCTTATATTTTATCAAAGAAAAAGTGGTTGATGGACTGAAATATAAGTAACCTGGCATTTTAAGAGGCAATACATAGGAAATTTGGGAGATCTATATGCTTTAAACATACTTTGCAAGTGCTGATTTTTTAGCCAAGCATTCCACCGCATAAAACTGAATTTTACTGACATTTTTGGCCTTTTAAATCTAATTGTAGGTACTTTACCTTTTATTATTTTTCTTTTAAATGAGCTTGATTTTGAATAAAAATGGCAATTATCACCATTTCTATTCTATACTGCATTGGTGGTCCTATCCATTGCAATAAGGCACTTTATTCCTTTATTTAGGATTGTGTGTAGTCCTAAATGTGGAAGCTAAAAAAATAAGCAGGCTTTAGAAGAAAGTACTGCTAATTATCTTCATGAATTTGGATAGGTAATGATTTCTTAAATAGGATGAGAAAGCAAAAGCAATATTAACCTATTGGACTTCATTGAAATATAGAATTTATGTTCATTGAAATGTACTTTAAAGAGTAAAAAGGTGAGACACCGATTAAGATGGGTGCAATACATGTATCTAAAGAAGAAAGCAAATATCGAATATACATAGATCTATAAGGCATTAAGAAAAAAATGACTTGGCAGAAAAAAAAATTGGTAAGAGACTTAAATAGGCAGCCCCCCCAAACAAGCAATATTCAAATGTCCAACAAACATGAACATTGTCCTCTACATTATTCATCTGAAGAATGGGAATTTTAATCACAATGATACACTTTTAAGTCAGCAACATTGCTGAAATTAAACTGACAGTGGGAAGTGATGTTAAGTGATTAGAACTCATATTGCTGGTGCAAGTGTAAGTTGTGCAAAGCACTTGGTTTGGTAGCACATATTAAAACAAAACACATGCCTACTCTATGACTAGTAATTCCACACCTGACAATACCAATAGAAATAAATGTGCATGTCCTCGAAAAGTTATGTACTGAAACTTTCTAAACAGCTATATTCATAATAGCCCAAAACTGGATACAAAACTCCAATGCCCATGAACAGAATGAAAGAACTGATCTATGCACAGAATGGAATACTAAATAAGAAACAAGTGCAAACTAGTGCTACACACAATAGCACAGATGAGCAAAAGGGCACATACATTATGATTCTATGTATATGAAGTTAAAAATAGGCACAACCTACCCATGGTGATATAGGTCAGAATAATGGTTACCTTTAGGTAGTATTCACTCAAAGGGGCAACCGGGGGCCTAACAGAATTCTAACAAGTTTTATTTCATGATCTGGGTAGTGTTACATGGATTTATAGCTATATAAACATACATTGAGACATACCACTAAGATTTATGTAGTTTACTATATAAATATTTTTTAAAAAACTCTTTGAAGGTAAAACAAAGTAAAATAGTTTTGTATAACTCAGCTGATGGTCTTACACATTTACCTAATGAAATCTCCTAAATCTATAGATTTCAGCCATGAAAAATGCAGTAATACTATGAAGAATTACTTGCTGGGTCGTCTCATCCCCTCTGCCCTGTGGGTTCCTGTCCTTCAGGAAAGACACAACCAGTGGAAGGGAAGAATGGCAAGCAAGATGGTCTCAACCTGACTGTACTTTAGACAGGTGTCTTCCTCACTGTAGGCCTCCCTGTTATTTTAGAAAACCTCCAGTTGTAAATTCATTCTCATAGTTCTAAGGCTGGCTCAGAGAGTTTAAGTTACTTGTCTTTGTTAACACAGCCATTGACCATTTCCACCATCACTAGGATATAACTAGATCAGTCTTGGATTCAAGAAGCAAACACTGAGTCACAAACAGAATGATGCAAAGAGATATTCAAATGGCCAGATGTGTCTTATGTCCAGGAACTTGACAGAGACAATGTGGGATCCCATCTGAATCATCATTCAGCAACAACCCCAATTCAGAACATCAATATGCCTCCAAAACATGTTAACTCATTTCAGTCTGGGTCATGGAAAAAAATACTTTGTCATCCATGATTTTTATAAATTGAAGAACCCATATTATACCTATAAATTCAAAGAAAGTTAGAAGGATTGAACAAGAAGAGAATTTCTTCAGGGGAAAAAACCTCAGAAATTAGCTTAGTAAGGTTATAACCAGTTTAAATAGTGCCTAAGATATTAGGGAGCCCTGAGACTGGAGATAATTATCCAGAAATTACATATGGGTCTAATAGAGCACTTTCCCACACAGTTAAATCAAGTTAGAGCTAGAAACTTCTGAGAGGTAAGGACCTTTGGATTACGCTTCTGTTTCCTAAGAAAAGTACCTCTGGAACCATTTATCACCCAACTGAGAAAGGTGATAGAGAGTGCTCTGTGGGTAGCAGTGAGTTAGGTTAGTTGACTTCATGGCTTGTTCTCTAGTTTTCCACAGTAGCAGGCCATCCAATATAAAATTGAGGATCCATAAAACACCTTTTGAACTGTTCTCACAGCTATTTTCTGCAGGCTGGCATTCTTTTGCCTTTTCATTTTTAAGCCCTATCCAAAAAAAAAAAATTATGAAAACTTTACTAAGCAGTTCTGTGTCCCATGTGGTAAGTATCTCTTGAAGTTACTGTGCTGGGTAATTAGCCTTATTGTGGATAGAAGAAATAGGATCATTTGTGTTATAGTGGTTTCAGTATGGTATTTCTTTCCCTTTTCCCTACATAGGTCTAGTAAGTATGAGCTCTCCTAATTTTTCAGATGAGATGGCTCCATTCTCCTATTCTAAATATAATGTGGAGAACACTTATAGATCCAACTACAATCAAAGGAAATTATTTCAGTTCCTTCAAAATTTTGTTTCCCCATTCCTTTATCTTTGGGGTGGAACATGCAACTCAGCGATGAGCACTTTATTGCTGTATTCAGTAAGGGAGATTTTTAAGGAGGCATCAAATGGCTGAAGGGGAACAGAAGACAGGATGCAGAATGGTATCATTGCCAAGTTGGCCCCACTCACACTCCAGCTCCCCACTAAATCTGAATTATCCATTTATCATTAATGCAATGTGAAGTTGGATCAGTTTACGGGATACACTAAAGCAATGAGTCTGCTTCAATGACAAAAGCAGAGTAAGAACTGAGACTGTTCATGACTTCTCTGAACATGCCTTCCTAGATTCTGGGACTTTATGTTACAAACACTTTGAGAGAGGCATGCACAGGGAATTACAGTTGTGTGTAGAAGACACATAATACCAATAAGTAGTAAGTGTTAAGAATATGTGAGCCCCACATTGAGCTCCTCGCTCATTGGGGAGTCTGCTTGTCCCTCTGCCCCTCCCCTTGGCTGTTCTCTCATTCTCTCTAATAAAATCTTAAAAAAAAAAAAAAAATGTGAGAGGGGTGCCTGGCTGGTTCAGTTGGTAGAGCATTCAACTCTAAATCTCAGGGTCATGAATTCTAGCCCCATGTTGGGCATGGAGAATACTTATAAAAATTTTTTTTAAAAAAAGTATGTGAAAGACTGCTCAAGAGGGACTCTGAATTGGGACTTGGAAGTTTTAAAATTAAAAGTTTTAATTTTTGCTTTTCAGGACAAAGATTAATCTGTCACTGAGTAAACATCAAAAAGGGATCAGGAAAAAAAAAAAAACAGTACAGCACACAGACATGGTTTACTCAGGGAAGTCCCTTAGTTTTAGTGAAACACCTTGAGGAAGACACTGGGAGTGAGGAATTCACTCCCCCTGTGCATGATCCCCAGAAGTGGGATCAGGAATGGCACCAGGGAGATCTGAGTAGACACACTGCCTTTTGGAAAGGGGTTGTGTATTAGTTTGCTAGGCCTGCCACCACAGACTAAGTGGCTTAAACACATCAGAAATTTTCTTACAGTTCTGGAGGCCAAAGTCTTAGATCAAGATGCCAGCAGGGTTGGTTTCTTCCGAGGACTCTCACCTTGGCTTGTGGAAGATGGTCTTCTCCCTGCATCTCCCCATCTTCCTCAGACATGTCCCTCAGTATATATCTGATCAAATCTCCTTTTCTTAGAATAACACCAATAACAACAGAATAACCCCTTGAATTAAAGTCCACCCTAATGATCTCATTTTAACGTAATTACCTCTTTAAAGACCCTAACAATCTCAGGGGTTAGGATTTCAATTTGTTTGAGGAGGACATAATTCAGCCCATAACAGATGGTCAACTTCTTCCTGAATTTTAAGGGTATTTGTCTGGAGATTGAAGTAAAACTCTTAATTGTATATAAATTAACAAGAACAATAAAGTATAGGCTTCTAAGTAGGTTGACTTACATAGACAAATTACAGAAAATGAGATCTATATATATTTATATGTATGTATAGGTTCTCAGAAAAATGTATCTTCAGGATACAGTAGATAT
The DNA here is from genome assembly GCF_004348235.1 of Phoca vitulina. Lineage (NCBI taxonomy): Eukaryota > Metazoa > Chordata > Mammalia > Carnivora > Phocidae > Phoca > Phoca vitulina. Next base: position 56,549,714 of record NW_022589708.1, on the reverse strand, counting down.
TTGACAAAAAGTTCAAATAAAAGAACTCCAACTGAAAAAGACCAAGGATAGCCTTGTGAAGAGCTTTTAATACAAGTCTAAGCAATGTGGAATTGGTCAAAAGGAAGGTATGAAGATTTTATTGTTTATTTTCAACTAAAATACTAAGAACAAAATAATTACTTTTGAAGCTTAAATTGCTAGTATTATGTAGGGTAAGCTGGTGGGAGAAAGAACTGGAATTTCACAGAAAAGCATCAACAGGTGCTAGAGCTTAAATCTAACAGCAACTGTGGAAATGGGAGATGGAGATACTAGAGGGAAAACTAAGAGAAAATAAGGAAAAGATCGTATTTAATAACAAATAGGAACTCAAGAGCTAGTAAGAAGAGTGAACAAAAGATAATGCCAAAATGTAAGCCCAACTTATTCACAACCACCCTTGATAGCAGTGTTTCTATTTTTCAATTTTAAATACCTAATTAAAATGTCACTTAAAAACTATGGAAAAATTTCTCTGTTGTTGGTTGTCTAACTGATTTGCTTTTGCAGAGCTGTGAATATTATTTAGAGGATACCTATTTTCCCCTCAGAACGGTCTTTCATTCAGTGAAATGTTAAATTACTCACAAAAACTTACTAATTGACTGTAACTGTCACTATTACAATGTGATGGCCAGCACTGAAAGTGACAGTTAATATCTCATTCATAGAGGACATGAAAATTAATTTTATTGTTTCCCATTTCAAAACACAGTGCCTTCTACTCCCTCCATGACCCATCTGTCAGCCCCTGCCTACATAGCCTCCCTCACTAGGCTTACTTATGACATTACAGCAACTCTCTCCTAGGTTCTTGAAATAGTAGTCTTGACACAAAGTAAACCAGCCACCTCATCTTAACTAGCAGGAGTGTGGAGACAGTCTCACTGCTATTGATAGGAGTTCCCAGCCTAAAGTAAAACAACTCATGGATTGCCCCACTCATCTTCTCCTTCACTAAGACCATGGTCTTACTTCTGCCAGAGCTGCACAGAGGCATGCACGTGCACAAACATGTGCATACAAATGCATTTGCCATTCTTGCCCAATAGCTAGCTGTGAACACCTGCCTTGATTTCCCTACACCACTTTTATTTCCATCTGATTTAACTTTGCCCTAAACCCAACCACCTGGTTAGGGCCCTTGTAATTTTAAATACTTCTCACAATTTTCCTTCCCCTAAAGCAGGATACTGCACTTAATCCTAGACATCAACCAACCTCCTTTAATGAACTAACTAGACCACAACCACCAACCTGATCTTTCAGTATTCCCTACTACCTGACTCAGGCTACCAGGCTCCATCTAACAAATTAGACATTCTTAGGTGCCAACACTAAGCTGAGTTGTTCGTACCTCTCTGATTACTCCCCTTCAGTAGTAGAACATGCCCCACATAGACCCAACTTTCTTCCTCTTCCCTATGGGAACCATGGTTTCTGAGGTCTTTGTGAGCCTCAGAGCTGAGACTGTGTGAATGAAAATACTAATTCATGCTGGAATTTTTATCTGTTGGCTCCACCAGCAAAAGGAAAAGTTCACTTTTCACATTCACAGCTCTAACTTATTCTAAAAATAGACATGAAGGTATTATGGGTAGTCAATATAAGAAAACAAAGAAAATCAAAACACAATAGTAACAAGCCTGAGGAGTGGTTAGTAATTCTAAAATTCTGGGGGAAATCCATAAACTCATTGTCTCAAAATGTAATAAATAATAACAAAGCTGGCTTTAGTTAGTAAAAGAAACAAGTTTCCCTTATGGAAATATAGTCTATTACTTTAAAATGGTCTTGAATCTAGGAGGCAATTCAAAGCCCCCAGGGTGAAAATCTTAAATTATTTGTCACAAAGTGCTCCCATGCACTTTATAAGTCTATTTAACTTAATCTTACAAATAGGACTTATGTGATTAACCCAACTATGTATTTTCTTCTTGAAAAGAAGACATAATAAAGTAGAAAGACTAGTAAATTGGAACCAGAAGGCCTAATATATTGAGCAGTATTTAGCTGAAAGTGACAACCCATTCTGGGAAGTGTAAGCAGAAGTGGATTTTATCAAAGACAGAATCTCTACAGGTGCTAGAGAATCAGACTTGCTTGCTGTACACCAGGGCATATTGTAGCCAGTCATTTCCCAGCCAAGAGGACAGCCAGCAACTTCCCATAGATATTAGACTAATAAGTGCCTATAGGTGTCACTAGTGAGGAAGGAGCTCCAGAAACTCCACCAAGGCCAACTCCATACACTCAGACACTTCCACCACTGCAGTTGCTCCTTATTCACCACCACAGTGGCTCCTGCCTGCTTTCCAAGTCTTATATACTCCATTGGTTTGGTGGAAACCAATCCACTTGCTGGCACCGTAAACTGCAGGGGAATCCAAAAAAAGGTAGTTTTTTTCCTCTACAGCCTCACTAGCAGAGGAAAGTGAACAAAAAGGGAAATAGAATGCGTGTTATGCGAGCCAAACTACAGTATCGGTCACAGTCTGTTCCTATAACTAAATATCTTTTCACACCTTTCTTCTTAGAATTGAACTTCAAAAAAAGCAAAAACACACTCCTGCCTAACTTAATCCAACTTTGCCTTATATGAATGTAAGCACTTTTCCCCCAAAAGTAGAGATCCATTGATGTATTAATCCCTGTGCCCATCTGAGTGATTACACATTCATCCTCTAGTTCAGACACAATTTTGTCTTGATATTCTGTAGGCTATGGACTAAATTATATATTCAATATAAAAGGGGGAAAGTGCTAGGAGATAAAGCTCTGAGCTTTAATTTCTCTGAGCTTTGGAGCCCAGTCAGAAGCTGCCAGTCCACTGGTCAGTATTCTTTGTACATCCATACTACTCTGTGGGAGATGCCTTCGGGTCCACCCAAACTGTCTTCATAGGCACTTCCTTCCAGGTGACCTCCAGTGATCATTTAAATAAAGCCCTGCAACACAGAATACCCATTTCTCCCACTGTAATACAACGGATCCTTATTACCTTCAAGCTTGTCAAACCAGTTGTCATTCCCAATTAATAATGCTGGTACCAATTACTAAATTAACTCCTAGGTTTGGTTCTTCCACTTCCCAGCTCTAACCTGGTACACATTTATCAACAATAAAGTGGGTGTAATAGGATTCTTTTGAGGTTAAAAAAAAAAAAAAAAGCGCACTTAGTAGATGCTTAATATATGTGAAATGAAACCTATCTGATAGATTACGACCAAAATAATTGCTTTGGGCAAGAAACATAGGACCACAGATAAGAGATTAGGAATGGGGACAAGGAACTCAATGGCAGGTTTAAAGAGGATACTCCTAGGGGAGTTTGGCTTAGTCAGCTTGGGCTGCTTTAACAAAAATACCATAGATTGGGTAGTATAAACAACAGACTTATTTCTCACAGTTCTGGGGCTAGGAAGTCTCATTAAGATGCTGGCAGATTTGGTTCCGGGTGAGAACCCTCTTCCTGGTTTACAGACAGCCACCTTCTGGCTATATCCTCACATGACAGACTGAGGGAGCTCTAGCACCTCTTGCTCTTTTTGCAAAGTTACTAATTCCATCAAGGGAGGTTTACCCTCATAACTTCATCTAAACTTCATTTCCAGAAACCTTACCTCTTAATACCATTGTATTCAGGATTAGGGATTCAACACATTAATTGTGAGAGAAAAAAACACGTAGTCCGTAACAGAGTTGGTATGAGAAACCACGTGTGGAACCACACAGCTCTCCAGGGAACCCATTAAGAAATAAGCCATGCCACACCCCCGCAGGCGCCCTTGAGCGAATCCATTTTACACAACTGTACAAGGACTACAGCACGCAGCACTCCTGAGGCGCTGCAGTATAATATGAACAGGCTGACCTCTGGAGCCGGACAGATACAAATGGAGGCCCCAGCTCCACAATTTACTAGCTTCATGACTATGAATAATTCAAATACAGTTTCCTCATCAGTAAGTTATACACGTTTTAGCAAAGCTTAATAATTTTAAGAGATTACGTACATAAGACATAATGCCTGGTGTGTGGCAGATGCTCAACAAATACATTTTAGTAAAACCATATCTGTGTTTCAGGCACCATATTAAGTTCCTTACATGCCTTACTTCATAAAATTCAAGGACAATCCTGTGAGATAGTTTATTATTTTCATGCCTATTTTACAGATGAGAAAACAGAGGCTTAGGAAAGTTAAGTGACTTGCCCATAGAATCAGCTAATGTACGGGGGAAAAAAAAAACAACTCAGGATTCACACACAGGTGATCTTGCTCTATAACTTGTATTTAATTATTCATTCCTATGTCCTCCTTGTAAGGACAGCTCTAAGAACCAGAATAGAGGATCTTGACCTCACAATCCTAACATGAACTATCAAAAAATATTTACTTAATATTCTCTGAACAGCAAAGATGGACTTATATTAAACATTTTCAAAAACTTTCTGTCAATGCTAGATTACAATCTAAATATTTCCACGCTGAAAGATAGAAGCTCACCTACCTGGGAAACAAAAGCCACTAATCTAAATGCTTGATCACCTAGGAAAACTAAGAAATATAAGGAAACAAGATAATTACAAGGCACAGAACATCCCCATAGGAGAGAAGCAAACATCTCAAACATCTCAAAGCAGAGTAAAATTCATTATAAGGGTTTTCTAACCTAGAGATTTAGCTTAAGATAAAAATTACAAGCCCCAGAGTTCATTAGCTTAAGAACTAGATCGAGGAGGAGCATACAGAGGGGCTGTTTGGAGGCCTAAAGAGCTAGGAAAAAAACATATAAACAATCTCTTTATAGCAAATCAAACCATTCCAAAAATGCACTACCTCAGCACAGGGACTAGATGGCACCTCTTTTTGCCTCCGAGAACAACGAGGCTAAGGCCCATAATGGAAATGCCCTAGGACAAGGAGTAGGTAAATCTGGTTCCCATAGGCAACTCTCAGGCCAATTAGTGGCATCACACTGAGTAAGTGGCTATACGTCTTTGCCTCCACCGCCTTGGTGGCCTCCAGAGTTGATTCTAGGCAGAGCAAGGTGTGATAACCAGGTCATAGCAATTAGCCTGAGATAATGCATGTTAAAGGCAGGGACTACAAGGAAATGAAATTGAAGCTGCCCCTTTAAACCACGCAGGGGAAAAAAACCCTGGCAAACTGTACTAATTGTGAAAAAGATGACCTTCTCCTGGCTTATGCCTGGAATTAATTTGAAGACTCTAAGACTATAAATCAATTTTAAATAGGTTATGAATAGTCAGATTGGAGAAAAAAAATGTCAAATGTTCTTGTATGAAAGCTTACAGAGAAAGGGAAAAGCCCTGGAGAAAAAAGGATTCATTTGCCAAAGATAATGTTTTGGGGAAGAAGAATTGACTGTATTTATGTATTATCTTATTCTTCAAAGTTTTCCACTATACTTCGCAGTTTTTTCTAACTCTGACCTTGATGCCTTGTATTCCAGGGTCCCAGTAAGGAGGTAAATGAAGTAATGAAGTAAACACTGAACTTAGACTCAGCACATTTGGTTCCAATCCTGGTTCTAACCACGAGTTAGTTGAGTGAGGTGGACATAAAGATGAGCTGCCTAGTTCTTTGTCAAGGAAGGGCTTGCTGCAAACAACCATCAGCCATCAACTGCAGAGAACCATGTTATATTTCTGAATAAAACCCTGTAACTGATTCTAGTTTGTATTAAGATGAAGACAAAATTCCCTCCCACAGCCTAAAAATCCTTGCAGAATATGTTGCCTACTTATCCCTTCAGCCTTATCTCTAATGATACTGTCCCTGACCATCTTCACACCATGCAATCTAATGTTCCCTCCTACCCCAGGACATTTGTATATGTTGTTTCTTTTTCCTGAAAACTCTGGTCATTGTCTGTCATTGTCTATCATTGGTTTACTATTACTCATCCTTTAGACTTCAGCTCAAGCATCACTTCCTTAAGGAATTTTTCCTGACCTCCCAGCAATTATCACAGTTGCAATTTTACATTTGATCAATGTCTATCCCCTCCACCAAACTATAAATGCCCTAAGGACAGAGAAAGCATTCAATTTTACTCTTTATCCCCAATACCTATTACAGTGTCAGGTACATAAGGACTTACTAAATGTTGAATGAATAAATCCAAACACTAGCTATTTCTAGAGCAGTATTTTGGGGGTATTTGGTGGTAGTTTTCTGTGTCACATCACACTAGTATCTTATTCTCCTTTCTCTCTGAGCACGCGGAAGACCAAACTTCCTGTTCCCCTTATAGTTGGGTGAGAACATGTAATTAGTTCTGGCCTATCGATTCTAAGTCAATGAAACATTTAATTGTCAGTAGGAAACTTTTATTCTTTTCTTTCCAATTTCTGTGGTGATCCTGGGATCACACGGAGATGAACTTTCAATCAGCCTGGCTCCCTGAATGAGGACAGCAGACACCAATGAGCTTGCCAGGCAACCTACAATGGATATGTAGCACAAGGGACAATAGGATATTATAGCTGAGATTCCAGGGTTGGTTTTTACAGCAGCATAACCTATCCTGAATGAAGCAGAAATTGCTACTAGGAATATGGCAATCCCTATTTTATAGTAATAACATTTGACGAAGTTATTACCTATAATAATTTGGTAAACTGATAAATATACTCAGTGATCATGTAACTCCAGAAGTGGTTAGGAATCAGAACAGTAATACTATGTTCTTAACGTGGTTGGTTTCAGTCACAGGGTGTACAATTTGCAAGGGCTGCCATAATAGACCACTACCAACCGGGTTGCTTAAAAAATAGAAATGTGTTGTCTCAGTTCTAGAGACTAGAAATCTAGGATCAAGGTGTAGATAAGGTTGGTTTCTTCTGTGGACTGTGAAGGACAATGTATTTCATGTTTCCCTTGTAGCTTCTGGTGTTTTGCTGTCTTTGGTGTTCCTTGGTTTATATACTACTCTAATCAGTCCTCATCCTCACATGCCATTCTTCCGGTCTGTGTGTGCACGCCTGCGTGTCCAAATTTCCCCTTTTTATGAAGACACACATTGTATTGTATTCCAGTTCCTTCTAATTACCTCATTTAATGTCATTACCTCTGTAAAGACACTTTCCAAATAAGGTCACTGAGGTACTGAGGGGTTAGGACTTTTACGGAGATCTTTTATGGAGGACACAATTTAACTATAATACAGGTACCACAAAGAAGAGATGAAATCAGGAAAAAAGTAGCCATGTTGCAAGCAGAAGTATCAGGTAAATGACAAAGCCCATACTGCAGGAACTTCTAAGTTTGGAAGAGACAACTGCTTCTCAAACTTAACACATAGAGGAAAAAATGAGAAATGCTTTGAGCAACAAATGCCAACCACAACTATACACTGAAGAAAGAATTAAACCAGAGTTTAACTGCCTCACCTATAGTTAAAACCTCTGAACAGTCAATTCTGTTGGTTGGGGAAAAAAATGCCTCAGCAAAAAGTACACTGAAAGAATAGTTCTTGATGTCATGACTAAATGGGACTTTTGGGGTGTGATCCTTGGAGAGGAGTGCATATTTTCTTATGTGTTTAGGAGAGTAAACAAAATATTTGATGAACATATGGGCAGAATGTGCTAGTTATTACTGTTGCTCACTGAAATCCAGTTATCTCTTCCTTTTGGGAACATGGGCAACTAAATTTCCAGACTCCCAGTTGTGGGGGTGAAACTATGAGACCAGGGAGCATGAGTGATGTGGGTCATTTCCAGGCTAGATTATTGAATTGCTGGTGTAAGACCCTCCAGAGTTCCCCACCCCCACTTCTTCTGCTAACCTAATCATGGAAGCCCATGTCAGACTGAGATGTACTTTCGAGCCTGAGTCTGAGGGAGTAGAACAGAGAAGAGTCCTCCAATCTAATTCAAGACAAACATGTAGCTTCCACAAACATTAAAGATTTTTGCCTTAAAATACTGAAATTTTGCTTTAACATAATCCAGTCATCATGCTCCTTGATATTTACCTAAATGAGTTGAAAATATATATCCACACAAAAACCTGCACCTGAATGTTTATAACATCTTTAGTCATAATTGCCAAAACTGAGAAGCAACAAAGATGTTCTTAAATAAGTCAATGGATAAACTGTGGAATACTCAAAGGAGTATTACTTAATTTAAAATGAGATATCAAGCCATGAAAAAAAAATATATGAAGGAATCTTATATTCATTTTACTCAGTGAAAGAAGCCAATCTCAAGTGTATACACTATATGATTATAATTCTATGATAATCTGCAGAAGACAAAAGGGAAGGGAAGAATAAATGGAGTACAGGGAATTTTTAAGGTCAGTGAAACTATTCTGTATGATACAGTGATGGTACATACAGGTCACTATGCATCTGTCAAAACCCACACAAAGTAAAACAAAGAGTAAACCTGATGTGAACTTTGGACTTGGCTAATAGTATACTGATATTAGCTCTTCAAAAAAATGAAATTAGATGTTATTGCTGAAGCATTTCCCTAATCTGACACAGCATTAATAAATCAATTAAGTAATCTCACAAAACTAAAAAAGATAATGTGGACTTAGAAGAGCTCAAGTTCATATATATATATATAAGGTTTTTACTTCAGAAGAAACAGCACTTAATTAACAGTAATATAGTGTAAAAGCAGGCTTCCAAAGGTGAAACACCTCTCAAAAGTAGTATTATTGACATTAAAAGAAAAACTCCTACTAACCAATTTTAATACATCACAAAAATATGGACTTAATTATTCCCAATAAATTAGAATTTGGGGGCTAATTACAGTAAATCATTTCAATCCTCAAAATTTTAATGAATCCAGGCCAGCATTTCTAAAGAAAGGTGGACCAACTGTACTGCAATAATCTGAAGCATTTGTGAAACATGCAGATGCCCAGGCTCCCTCCCAGATTTATCGACGCAGAATCTTTAAGAGGCCCAGGGATCCCAAGTGTGTCAGCCTATACAGGTTTGAGCATCACTGACTTCTATATAAAATTGAGACTTTATACAATAAATCTTTTGTTTCTAAAGACACTAGTTTTTAGATGCCTAAAAAATGCCTAAACACTGCTTTCACAATTAATCTTACACATATGCAATACCCACAGCAACAAATAGGAGCCCTTCCTGGGGCATCATTCTCCCTCTAGCCCTTGAGCTGTAGTGAGTAGCATGACTGCTATAATGAACAGTCTCAGAGTGGGGCTTACTAACAGAACGCAGTTCAAGCACAAAGAGCTCATAAATGAATTCCCATTTTTCCTAATGCAAAATTGAGCTAATTCTAAGTCTGAATTTTCCTCCTGCTGCCCACATTTCCCAGAGGGGATAAATTGTAACTTGAGGTAATGAGGCTTTGCAGTTAGGAAACTGATGGAAAACATAACAAATTGCAAGATCTTCAAGTGGTTCTTTGGGGAGAACCCAGCCCTATGGTGGAGGCAAATAGAAACAAAATAATATACTGCAAGTGGAACAATTCAACTGTGTTTTCCCAAGAATGAAAGCAAAATGTATTATTTGATGTTTCTTTTGGTAATGATTTTATTCTATAATTGCATGTCTATGATTTTTTAAATGAATTAATCAAAGGTGATTAGATACAGCTTTGTTCTATATCTGGAGAATATGAGCACCTCTACCATTCTTACAATCTAAGATTGGTGAGCTAAAAGAACATTTCCATGGTCTGAGTAAAGGGAAGTTCAACTAATACTTTTTTTTTTTTTTTTACAAAGCCAATCAGAGGCAAGAGTAGGCCAATTCTCACTTAATGAGATTTATTCAAACTATACTGACCTTTCTCCTCTGATATTTAGATTCACATTCAACATCACTTAATACTTTAATGGTTACGAATCTGTTAGTTTTTCTCTTCCATTATTCAATGTAAACTTTTTGAGAAAAGAGACCATATCTAATTAAGACTATAGCTATGAAAATACTGATGACTATAAAAAGCAACATAAAAGTTAGGTATTATCATTTGTGCCTTATTCTAAAACAGAAAAAAAAAATAATCATTTAAGCTATATTTAATGAACAAATGCATTTCTCTGCAAAGACTAGAAGATTAAAATTAATTTCCTAACTAACTAAATCCAGCACACAAACTAAATCTTAGTTTTACCTTCAATCTAGTTTTTACATTTATGGTCACCAAGAAAAATGCCATCAGGTACATAAATGCCATGATTTCACAGTTTCCAAGGGGGTGGGAGGATTAAGAGATTATATGGTAAGCCAGCTGAGAGATTTCTGCATTAACTATTTGACTTTTTTTTTTTTTTTTCCCCCTTTCAGGGAGAGTAGACTATTTCAAAATGCTTAAAGATACAAATGCATAGTAATCTAAAATGCATTAAAATGATAATTCAGCACCTGAAAAAATACTCAGTAAACACACACTTTCAGGTTGATGGGTATGTGCTCCTGAACAAAACTTCCCTGACACAGAAGGTTGTGACCTACAATACAAAGTTCCCATTACTATACTCAAAGGGTCCTCAATGCCTGAAGGCCTTCCTGGAAATAAATGTGCATGTCCAACCATCACATAAAGCTAAAAATCCAGAGAAGTCACATAGATGTTCAAGGAGGAGGAGGACTGCAGAGGTACTGTAGTGAGGAGGAAGCTATGAGTCAGATGGAAACAAGAAAAATGGAAGACGGAAACAAAGCATATAGGATCTGACATAGGTCAGTACGTTAGCATGCTGGTCAAAATTTACAGTGGAAAAGAGAATTGATGAATATGCAGTTTGGTGACCAAAATAAGGGGGTGAATGTATGGCTAACTTATAGTATTTGCTTGATAAATGTTAGGTTTGGTTTTTTAATGATGATTTTATAGTTCATGGCAATCAGAGGCCCCGCATTTCTACAAAATTTCATACAGGGTTTCTCTGACCTTACCCATGCCCTCATGCCATTCTCAAGGGAATTAGTATAATGACCTGTAAGGGATCAACAATGGATACTAACAAATTACATCCCAAGGAAAGTTCAGCAGAAGGGAGGGGTTACATAGCAGAATCCTTCCTTCTATGGGGTCATTTGGTGTTCTATGCAAAAGACCATTCATGTCACCACTCAGTAGGATATGCTCTCACCCAAAGACACAGAGCCTGATATCTGAATGGAATGACACTGCTAAAAGCTCATCACATATCTGGTCCTTCATTCTTCTGGCCAAGCCTGCATATCAGAAACCACAATAGGATGGAGTTTATAGAAGAGACCCAAGATCAAAGATTTAGTCTAGGACAGACCCAAAAAGTTTGACAGCCGTATTTACCAAGTCAGTATCAAGGATTGTCTGAGAAGGAAACAACACCTGAAATTGACACTGTAGTGAAAAGACCAGGAAATCTAGAAGTCAGGAACATTCAATCTTCATTTTACAAATAAAGAAAGCAGGTTCAGGGACTTCCCCCTTGTGCCTTAACTCGGTGCTAGCTACAGAGTAAGAATGATGTTTCCCAGTGCCTACCTAGTACCAGCATCTGTTCTGCCATGCTGCCACTCCTCAGGACAAAGAGTGTGGTGGACACTCCTGGCCAGGCATGCTCAGGGACTATGTATGCTCTGTGAAAGAACTTCCTGTACCTCCCCTTCCCACCCTAAAGCAAATCATTCTCTCTCCATCAAAGTAAAGGGTAAAAGCATCCATTTCTAATTTCAGACAGACTCAGCTCCATCTATTACCTTTTACTTACCCCTTCTTACTGTCCCCAGCGACCATCTTCTATGTTGTGTGTTTGTGCATATAAATGTAAAGTATATCATATATAATATACTATATATATATCATTATAAAATATATATTATGTATTCTATATTACATTTCTGTGGGTGTTAAAATGTTTTTTTATAAATGTCACTAACATTATGAACATTATTTCATGGGTCATTAATCAGTTTTGCCTAAACCAGGAACTTCAAGAAATCAGATCATACCTAACCTATCAATCTTCAAGCCCTAAATATAACATTTTTTCATTTTTCTTTCATTTACTTTCTCATTTTCCCAGGAATCTGGTAGATTGGGGTGGGGACAAAGACGACAGATCTGTTACTTACTGCTATTTTCTTTTGTATTATGGTAAAAAAATGCAACATGAGAGCAACAATTTTTTAAGTGTATAGTACAGTATTAACTACATGCACAGTGTTATACAGATCTCTAGAACTTTTTCATCTTGCATGACTGAAACTATATCCACTGAACTCCACAGCACCTCTATACTTTTAGATACTTCATATAAGCAGAATCATGCAGTATTTGTGACTGGGTTATTTCAGTTGGCATAATGTCTTCAAGATCCATCCATATTGTAGCAAATAACAGGATTTCTTTTTTAAGGCTAAATATTCCATTATAAATATGCGCCACATTTTCTATACCCATTCATCTGTTGGACATTTCAGTTGCTTCCACCTCTTGGTTAATGTGAACAATACTGCAATAAACATAACTATGTAAATATTGATGCAAAATCCCATTTTTAATTCTCCCAGGTAAATACCAAGAAGTGGGACTGCTGGATCACAGGGTAGCTTTAAAAAAAACCAAAACAAAACAAAACAAAAAAACCAACAAAACCTCTATGTCATTTTTCATAGCAACTGTACCATTTTACATTTCTACCAACAGTGAAGAGAGATTCATTTTCTTTGTATACAAATCAACACTTCTTTTAATAGCCACCCTAACCAGTGAGAGATGATCACTCACAGTAGTGATTTGTATTTCTCCTGATGATTAGTGATGTTAAGTATCTTTTCATATACCTGTTAGTCACTAGTTCTTTCCCTATTCAGTCCCTTTCTTCTTTTATTAATCAAGTTATTTGGATATTTTGCTATCAAGTTGAATGAGTTTCTTACATACATTGGATATTAACTCCTTATCAGATAGATGGTTTGGAAATAGTTTCTCCCATTCCATAACCTGCTTCTTCCCTCTGTGGAATATTTGTCAAAAACAACAATAACAACAACAGCTTTTTAGTTTAATGCACTAATCTACCTTGACTTACAATGGGGTTACATCCCAATAAACCCATTATAAGTTGAAAATACTTCTCAACTGAAAAGACATTTAACATACCTAACCTACCAATCTTAGCAATTTAGCTTAGGCCACCTTAAACATGCTCAGAATACTTATATTAGCCTACCATCGGGCAAAATCATCTAACCCAAATCTATTTCATAATATAGTGTTGAAGATCTCGTGTAATTTGTTGAATACTACATTTAAAGTGAAAAACAAAATGGTTGTATTGGCACAGGACGGTCTTAAGTTTATCAGTTGTTTACTAGGAATCACATAGCTGACTGGGAGCTGCTGCTGCCCAGCATCATGCTAGAGTATTGTACTGCCTGTCACTAGCTCCCAAAAAAAGTTCAAAATTCAAAGTATAGTTTCCACTGAATGCCTATCACTTTCACTTCTGCATAAACTTGAAAAATTTTAAGTAGAATCAGGGACCACCCATAGTCCCACTTGTCCAATTTTTTGTTGCCTGTGCTTTTGGTGTCATACCTAAGCAATCATTGACAAGATCATTACTATCAATCTTTTCTTCTATTTTCTTATAGAAGTTTCATGGTTTCAAGTCCTACATTTAAGATACAGGATTACTGTAGCTTTATAATAGGTTTTTACATCAGGAAATAGGATTCCAGCTTTAATCTTCCTCAAGATTGTTTTGGTTATTCAAGATGTTTTGTGTCTCCATATTAATTTTAGGATATTTTTCTATTTCTACAAAATATACCATTAGGATTTTAATAGGGATTACATTGAATCTGTACATTTTTGGGTAGTATGGACATTTTAACATTAAGTCTTCCAATCCATGAACATGGGATAGATTTCCATGTATTTAGGTCTTAAAATTTCTATCAACAGTGTTTTACAGTTTTCAGGATAGGAGTCTCTCACCTCCTTGGTTAACATTACTCCTAAATGCTTTATTCTTTTTTATGCTATCATAATTGAGTTATTATCTTAACTTCTATCTCAAATTGTTGTTAGAAATGCAAGTAATTTTTGTATGTTGATCTTCTATCTGGTAACTTTGCTAAATTCATTTATTAGGTCCAACAGTTTTTTAAGGGATCTTAAGGGTTTTCTATATATGTCCTCTGTCCTTGGACAGAAAAATCCTTGGAGGATTTTTTCTTGCTTATTTACTCGTACTTACAATACTATGTTGAATAGAACTAGCAAAAGGAGGGCATCCTTGACTCGTTCCTGATCTTAGAGTAAAAGCTTTCAGTTTTTCACCAAGTATGATATTATCTGTGGGCTTTTCATAAAGGGCTTTTGTTATGCTGAGGTAACTTCATTCTATTCCTACTTTGAATGTTTTAACATGAAAGGGTGGTCTATTTTGTCCACTGCTTTTTCTACATCAATTGAAATGTGATCTTTTTTTTCCTTTATTCTGTTAATGTGGTATTTAACATTGATTTCCATACATTGAACAATCTTCGCATCCCAGAGATAAAGGTCACTTGGTCATGAAGTATGATCCATTCAATGTGCTACTGAATTCCATTTGCTAGTGTTTTGTTGAAAATTTTCACACAATAGTCATCAAGGATTGTGTGTGTGTGTGTGTGTGTGTGTGTGTGTGTGTCTTTGCTATCAGGGTAATGCTAGCCTCATAAAATGAGTTTAGAAGCTTTCCTTACTTTTTTGGAAGAAGAATGACTGGCATTAATGCTTCTTCAAATGTTTGGTATAATTCTCCAGTTAAGCCATCTGGTCTCAGGATTTTTGTGTTGAAGGTTTTTTTATTACAGATTTAATTTTCTTACTAGTTATAGGTTTCTTCAAATTTTCTGTTTCTTCATGAATCACTCTTGGTATGTTGCATGTTTCTAGGAGTTTACCCATTTCCTCTAGATTTTCCAATCTGCTGTCCTAATTTTTCATAGTAGTCTTATAAAACTTTTTATCTCTATGGCATCAATTGTTCTTTCATTTGCTTTTGAGTCTTTTCTTATTTTCTTGGTTCACTTAACTAATGGTTAGTCATTGTTGTCAAATAACCAACTCTTAATTTTATTGATCTTTTCTACTGTTTAATTCCCTATTTATTTCTGCTCTGATCTTTATCTCCTTACTTCTACTAACTTTGAGCTTAGCTTGCTCTTTTTCTTGAAGTGTAAAATTAGAATATTTGAGATTTCTTTTCTTAATTTAGACATTTATCACTATAAACTTCCCTCTTAGTACTGCTTTTGCTGCATCCCAGTATTTTCAGATAAACACAACATAACAAAACATCTTCTAATTTCTCTCTTGATTTCTTCTTTGGTCTGTTATTCAGGAGAGTGTTAATTTCCAAGTATTTGTATTTTCCTGTTTTTCTTCTGCTACTAATTTCTAGTTTCATTTCCTTGCAGTAGGGAAGAATGCTTGGTATGATTTTAATCTTCTTGTTAATACTTATTTTGTGACTGAATATATCAACTATCCTGGACAATGTTCCATCAGTGGAATATTCTATGTATGTCTGTATGGTCCATTTGGCCTATAGCATTGCTCATGTCCTCTATTTCTTCACTAATCATCTGTCTAGATGCTCTAGCCATTATCAGAAGTGAAATATTAGATATCAAACAATAGATTTCATTTCTCCCTTTGTTTCTGTCATTTGTTTCATTTATTTTCATGCTCTAATGTTGAGTACATTTATACTTTTTACAGTTTCCTAGTGGATTGACTCTTAGATAATGTCTTTTTGTTCCTTGTGACAATTTTTGATTTAGTCTATTTTGCCAGCTCTGGCTTTGGCCACTACTAGGCTTTTGTTTTCCACTTGCACAAAATAGCTTGTTCCATCCTTTCACCTTCAGCCAGTGTGTGTCCTTAAATGGAAAGTGAGTCTCTTGTAGGTAGCATATATTTACAATTCATTCAATATATGAGTTAGAAACATTCAAACAATCTGTCTTTTGATTAAGGGGTTTAATTCATTTACATTTGAACTAATCACTGATAACGAAGAATATACTATTGCCATTTTGTTGTTTTCTGTCTTGTAGTTCTTGGTTCTCCTTTTCCACCCTTAAAGTCTTCCTTTGTGCTTTGTTTTGTAGTGTAACACTTTGACTCCATTCTTGTTTTTTTTTTTTAATCTTCTATACATATATTCTTTGTTTTATGTAAGCCCTCTGGCAACCACAATCTATTTTAAGCTGGTAACTTACTGTCAATCACATGCAAAAATTCTACTTACTCTCACCAGACTGTTATGGATCTCACAAATTACATTTTTTATATCCTATCAACATTTTTGTGGTTATATTTTTTATGTTTTGTCTTTTATTTTTTTTTTTTTTAAGATTTTATTTATTTGACAGAAAGAGACACAGTGAGAGAGG
>NW_022589708.1:56520389-56533163 GCF_004348235.1 Phoca vitulina | reverse complement strand
AGGGGGGGGGGGGGGGGGGGGGGAGAAGCAGGCTGCCTGCTGAGCAGGGAGCCCGATGCGGGGCTCGATCCCAGGACCCCAGGATCATGACCTGAGCTGAAGGCAGATGCTTAACGACTGAGCCACCCAGGTGTCCCTTATGTTTTGTCTTTTAACTTCTACATGAGAATTAGAAGTGATTTATGCACCAGTACTACAATGTTCTCTATTTACTTTTAACAGTGAGCTTTATACTTTCATATGCTTTTGTGTTGCTGTCTAGAATCCTCAATTTCAACTTGAAGGATTCCCTTTAGCCTTTCTTGTAAGGCAGGTTTAGCGGTGATGAAATCCATCAGGTTTTGTCTCTCTGGAAAAGCCTTTACATCTCCATTTCTGGAAGAATTTTGCTAGATATAGCATTGTTGGTTGACCATATGTCTCTCTCAGCACTTTGAATGTAACATCTCACTGCCTTCTGGCCTGCAAGGTTTCTGCAGGAAAAAAAAAAAAAAAAAAATCCACATGTAGTCTTATGGAGGCTCCCTTATATATAATGGGCTACTTTTTTCTTTCAATTTTTTTTTATTTTTGTCTTGACAACCTGATTATGTTTCAGTGTGAACTTTTTTATTCTAGTTGGGCATCTATGGACTTCTTAAATTTGATGATCTCCTTCCTCAGACTTGGGCAGTTTTCAACCCCTATTTATTCAAATATGCTTTCTGCCCTTTCCCCCTCATTCTTCTGGGACTTCTACAATGCATATATTGGTCTACCTGTTGGTGTTTTTCACTTCTTGAATTACTTCACTTTTTTTTAATTCCTCTGATAGGTCATTTGAAATTACCCAGTCTTGGTTCACCAAGTCTTTCTTCTGCTTGATCAAGTCTGTTGGTGAATTCTTCTAGTGAAGTTTTTTCATTCAGCTATTTCTGCAGCTCCAAAGTTGTTCTTTTTTACATTCTCTTTGCTTATATTCTTACTTTGTTCATGCATTTTTTTCCCAAGCTCACGGACTATCTTTATGTCATTATGAGGTGTCAGGTAATTCATATTCCTCCATTTCTTTGGGGCTTGGTTTCTGGAGACTTACCCTTGTTCTTTTGGGCCATGTCTCCATCCTTCTTCACATGCCTTGTAACTTTGTTAGGATCCATACATTTGAGAAAAGAACAGCCAACTCTCCCAGTTTTTAGGGACTGGCTTCATACAGGCAAAGATTCACCAATTAGCCTGGCTAAAGATTGTGGGGACGTCACAAACCTTTTTGGTGAGTGTATGTTCTCTCCATTTTTACATGTAAATTATGAATTAGAGGGATTTGCCAGGTTTTTTACCCCCAGGAACTAATTATCTCTCCCTTTCTCTTGTGTCTGTCTATGCAGCTGCAGCTTCTCTGGAGCTGCCACTACCCACACCCAGCAATTTTTTGTTTCTAGGGCCTCCAGATTTCAAGAGTATGCCAAGACCCAACAGTGCTCCAAGTCAGATGAGACAAAAATTAGTCCTTCAGGCAGCCCCTCAAAAATCTGGAATATTAAATATATGCTCTACCCCTTTATTCCCCCTCTCCCACCCAAGAGAGACCACCAAGTTCATCTCATCTCCTCAAGGTCATCTGGAACAGTAGCAAGCTCCATAGTGCTCTTGCTCTCAGTGGCCTCCAGAAATCTTAAATACGCCAGGTTCCATCAGTGCTCCTAGATCAGATATATATATAGCCCCCTAAAATGTGGAAATGTTGGACACATGTGCCAACTCTTTCTCTTCCCAGAGAGAAGCTGGGAGTTGGAAGTTTTCTCCCATTCATTCCATATTGAACCAGGGGGGAGGGACTATATTATGTGTTAGTTCAACCCATCACTTTTGTTCTTAGCTGCCCCCAACCTTGTTCCCTTTCCTGTTAATACTTAGAATCAGGCAACACAAAAGCCAGTTCCTCCAGTAGCTCCTCAAAATATCTACATGTTTGATGTATAGTCTTCTCTCTCCCTCTCCAAGGAGAAGCCAGGTGCTGGGAGTTTTCTCCTGGGAACACCACAGAGATATGGGAAGGGAGGACAGAGTGAGTGCCACGAATTCTCCTACAGGCTTTGATGCAGCTGGTTTCATGTTCACCTGGGGTGCAGGTGCCTCTTAACTGGTTTCTGGATGTCTCACAAAGGGAATTGGTACAATCAGCATCTCTTTTGGGGAGAAGTCAGTCTGGTGCTGCTTCTTCTACCATCTTTGTAATGTCACCCTATGTCATGTCCTCCCAATGGAGCTGTTTATATGACCCTACATTTTCAACTACAGTTTCTTCTATGAAATGAGAGCCTACACTGTATGACTGTCATATGCTATAAAATCCCAACAACCTAAAGATTAAGATCTATGACATAAGTTGAGAGGAGACAAAAATGAAGGTTACAATGAAGGTGGAATAGCTATTGCAACACATTGCCAAATAGATTTCTGAGATTTCTAAGTATGACAAACTCAAAATATCCTGTCTCTTTAGAATTAAATGTGCTTACCCTTTTCAAGTGCCTCTCAACTTGTAGATACAAATTCAAATGTCTACTTTGCACTTTTTTTTTTTAATTTTATTTATTTGACAGAGACACAGTGAGAGAGGGAACACAAACAGGGGGAGTGGGAGAGGGAGAAGCAGGCTTCTCACGGAGCTGGGAGCCCGATGTGGGGTTCAATCCCAGGACCTGGGATCATGATCTGAGCTGAAGGCAGACGCTTAACGATTGAGCCACCCAGGCACCCCGACTTTGCATTTTAGAAAGTTAGAAAATTGACTTTTATAGTAAAAGAAAATTCTCACGTGGAATATAGCAATTAAATGATTAATAAAATAACAGCTATAATGTTGATTAGAAAGATCAATGCAACCATGGTATATACACCTAAATGGAAAATATTCAATTACAGATGCCAAGTTTTAATTGTGTCCTTATCTTTGGTCCAATTTCTACCATTCTCACCATTCTAGCAGCCTCTCAGATAGGAAAGCATGTGTCTCAAGCTTTCTCTGCTGGAAGCTTAGCAATATGAAATGTCAAGCAGCTGCACACTTCATTCCTCTTTTGTCTCTTATTATACACACAGTTTGGCCCCTTTTTAAATAGATTAAATAAAGTCTAGCAGTAAATGAATGCTTGTTGACAAATACAACCATAATGCTCAAAGAACAAATCATTTTTCCTACCCTCCAACTGTTCCTAAAATGAGAAGCCACAGAAGTAATTTACCAGAAAAAAATATATGCATATCAAGGCTATGAGGAGAAAGTTTTTCATGCTATTCAATTCCTTTCTGTTAAAAATAGGTATTTCATAACATTTGGCAGGATGTGAGGAGTCCTACATAAAAAAAATGCCTACAAATTTTAACGAATGTAATACCACCAATTATTTGGGCTCAGACCTGAATGACAAGGAGTCTGTGGTTGAAGGTATTAAAGGCAAAGCAGTTGAGACAGACAGGACACACATTTGGGAGCAAGATGGGCTTAACATACAGTAGGGAAAATATCAGAAAGGGTGGCTCAAGAGGCATCACATGTGGGGAGAATGGTAAAGATGAGGTTGCAGATGTAGACAGGGAGTAGGTCAGGCAGGCCACATAACCTCTGCAAAGGAATACAAATTTTATTCCAAGGAGATAGCATGACATTTGAGGATTTTAAGGAGAGTGACATGATCTGGCTGATATGACAAAATGATCCTCCAGCTGTTACGTGGAGAAGAACTAGTAGGTACTGGGGATAGGGTGGAAGTTGAAGCTGCTACACTATGATAAGCATTCAGACAAAAGATGGTGGCTGCTTAGAATAAGATGGTAGCAATGGGAGCTGGGAGAGAGAACAGATTAAGGATAGATTTTGAAAATGCTGTGGATAGAGATTTGCTGATGGGTAAGATGAGATGAGGGAAAGAGGAAACAAGAATGAACACTATGCTTTTGGCTTGGGTGGCCGAATACATGTGCTAATAGGACACGGATGTCTGCAACAGTGGACCAATACATGCGAGATGAACTTCTTTAAAGATTAGTTTAAAATTCTGCATTTAGGTTTTTAAAAACCCACTGCACGAGTTTAAAAAGATTTGGTTTAACTCAATTGTGTATGAAAAAAGTTTTGCAGTTTCCATCGTGCCCATACTTAATAAAACCCCAGACAGCAAGTAACAGAAAACCGTTCCTATTGTGTCTTTTTTTTTTTTTTTAACTTTTTATATTTTTATTTTAAAACCAGTAGAGTTAACATACAGTGTTATCTTAGTTTCAGGTGTATAATAGAGTGATTCACTAATTCTAGATATTACTCAGTGCTCATCAAGAAAAGTGTACTCTTGGGGCGCCTGGGTGGCTCAGTTGGTTAAGCGACTGCCTTCGGCTCAGGTCAGGATCCTGGAGTCCCAGGATCGAGTCCCACATCGGGCTCCCGGCTCAGCGGAGAGCCTGCTTCCCCCTCTGACCCTCCCCCCTCTCATGTGCTCTTTCTCTGTCAAATAAATAAAAAATCTTAAAAAAAAAAAAAAAAAGTGTACTCTTAATCCCCTTCATCTGTTTCACTCATCCCTCCATCTACCTCCACTCTGGTAACCATCAGTTTTTTTCTCTATTGTTAAGAATCTGTATTTTCAGTTGTCTCTTTTTTCTCCTTTATGTTTCTTAAATTCTACATAAGAGTGACAACATATGCTATTGTCTTTTTCTGACTGACTGATTGCACTCAGGATAGTACTCTTTAGCTCCATCCATGTGGCGGCAAATGACAAGATTCCATTCTTTTAATGGCTGTGTAATATTCCAGTGTGTGTGTGTGTGTGTGTGTGTGTGTGTATGTGTATGTACATTCCTATTGTCTGTTTTAAATGCATGTGTGCAACACACATTATTACTCAACAATGTATGATAGCCATTTGTATATTATCACAAAGCCTTCATAACCACTTTGTAAACTTAAATACATCAAAACTTAAACTGTCCCCTATGGAATATATATTTTAAATTATCACAGTATCAGCATGCATATAGTTTTTTGAACATTTGGGCTCATTTCCTGAGAAAAAGTTCTAGAGCTAGAATTTTAGAGTCAACACTGATTAATACTCAGCCAGTACACACTAGGATAGCCATATTAGTTTGTAACATATTACAATATATTCTTATTGTAGTCACCGCCCAGCATCTCTTGAGTGCCTTCTTTCCTTATCAGGTCTTCCCTTCCAACTACTCTGACGTCTCAGGATCCTAAATCAAGAAGATTAACACCTGGCTGCCTAAAAGTGTTACTGTGACCAGGGTCCTGATTAGTCACTGGCCATTGTCAGTTGTTAAATATTTTGACACCCAGAGTCAGAGACTTTTATATAAATTATAACATTTGTATGAATTACCTCAGTTTTAACAAGTTAAACTTAACTTGCATTAATGTGTTAATATTGGTGCTATAACATTCAAGGAGGGATGGCTATTTCATCCAATCATCTTCTTCTTCATCTTTCAAAAAAAGCTAATCATTCTAGCTTTTTCTGAGCCTAAAAATGCCTCATGAGGGGTGCCTGGCTGGCTCAGTCAGAAGAGCATACAACTCTTGATCTCAGGGTCATGAGTTTAAGCCCCACATTGGGTGCAGAGGTTACTAAAAAATTAAAACTTAAAAAAAAAAAAAAATCTCATGAAGTTGCCACAAATACTCCCCAACCCCAGCCTCACTCCACCTTTCACACTTCACGTAGGTGCCCTTTCTTCTTTCCAGAGACATTGCAAAATGTCAGGATCACTTTCTTTACCACTCCACTCCTCCCCCTTCACTTCAGTAAATCTTGGTCTCTACAGATGGCCTCGCTTTCCTCTCTTCCATGTGGGAAGAGGGTCTATAAATATTTTTTGATTTGTTGATGGTACACAGTCTATATTTTTTACTGTTGTCCTAAAGACATTAGGGCTTTGAAAGATGATAAAAATAATACTTTCAGGGCTGCTAAGGGATCAGACAATTCTGAACTCAATGAGTAAACTATTTTTCTCCTTCTGAAATAAATACTTGAGGGTGCCTGATCTTGACAAAAGAAGAAACATTCTATTTAGTAAATAAGGAACGTAAGCAATTTATGCCAAACATGTTTTTCTAAAAATGTTGTTTAGCCAAAGCAATCAATTAGTCAGGGGTTATTGCATCCTATGGTAGTCACTACCCAGGTAGCCATTACAATATGTACTCTAAATTTAGTATATATCCACATCAGTTTTAGAGTTCTTCCTACAGCTCACTTGCCTTTCTCTTAGCTGTACCAGTTAGTTTTGAGAATCACTCAAAGCAAAGTGAGTATAACACATAATTCAATCAGTGAGAGAACAGATGGACCCCGTTCAGAGTAACTGGGAATTTAATCCTCAGAGAGGATACAGGGAGAAAATGTGAAATTCTATGAGAAGTCTATCATATGAAAAACCGCCATACATAAAATCCATTAAAGGAAAATATCAAAAGTTGTCCTACAATACTTACAGTAGATAGAATTTAGGATGAAATTAACATCAAGAAATAGTTACCTTACTTGAAACTCCTCAATCATTGACAAAGAAAAAACATCCATCCATCCATCCACCACAGAGCACATACTTATCACTTTAGACAAGCTACAATGGTAGGCAATCCATATGGTAAATAGAATATGCAACCCACGGGGACTTTGCAACCTAGTTGGCAAGTAAAGGTAGGTTGAAAAGTAATGTTAAGTGCCAGACATGAAAACTCACTGTTCTAAGCTATTTTCCTGTTTGTTGTCATGAAGTGGGGCATGTTCTAGACTGTAAAAGTTAAGGAACAACTGAGGAAATGGAAAATAGAGTGTACAATTGACCTCTAGGCAGTGTCATGAATAAAGGAACTGAAATAGAAATCTCTCAGGATAATGAGTTCTCTCCCCTTACCACCCTAAAAAGCAGCAGCCTGACATGGGATTAGCTTTATAGAGAACTTTGAATATTCAGACTGGAAGTTTGTACACTTCCTTTGAAGAGAACAGCAAGTCCACAACAGAAGAGTGGCTGAAAGAGGTACCTGAAGATTAGACCAGAGTTTGTGCAACAGCCAACCTAGAAGGAAGTGAGCTGAGTAATACTGCAATTGTCCAAGTAACGGCATACCTGTAACAGTGCTTCTCAGATCAACAGAGACTCAAAATCACTTTATCTTTTTAAATTTGTCATCAGGCATGTGGGGAAAAATGGTAAGAATAGAAGACAGGAGAAAAGGTTTCCTGGTTTAATGGTCTCAAACTTCCTCTGCATTATCTGCTTACCACCATGGGTGATGTTCTTAATAAATGAAAATTTAGGGACAGTCACGTGCAATTGCACCTCTAGTCATATAAAAAGCCCCCTAAAATTCAACCACTTGTCATTTGTAAATACAGATAGTTCTAAAAACACAGACATATAAGCATTAGGAGAGGCAATCTGCTATGGGCCCTGAGTGCTCCCTCCCACACATCCTTGGAGAGTCTGCCAATCTGCAAGGCCTGACTGTCCCCTGAGCAATTTCTATAGCTCATCCCACAAGCAATTAAGTAAAGGCAAGCACAGTGTGACTACTGTGTTACTCCCCATAGGAGAGATGGTTTTGTTTGCTGCGTACTCCTGTAAGGACTGCACCCTTGGCCCAGTGTTCATATCACAACCAACTAAGTGTCTAACCCCACCTATGGTCTAAGGACCATAGATCCATCACCATGCCCTGTGGGATTTAGTGACTGTGAAACCAGCACTACCATACTGACATCCCCTACTCTGATGTACTGTGAGTAGTAAATGGTCTTGCTTTGATCCACTGTGTCTTATTGTTTTTTGCACGTAAGTTATGACACAGCTATGGGGTTGGGACTCTTCTGAAACAGCAAACTGGGTGCCAAGACAATAATACTCAGAAAAGGCAAGAGCCTCATGGGTCAAGTTCTAGGGTATAAGAAACCCCCCAGAGACTAGTGGCAAATGCTCCCATCCAAGTGATGGGCTGGGGGTGAAAGGAATCAGTGATCCCCCACTGTCCCAGCTGCTAATGAACAAAAGTTGAGTCAATGAATAGAGGCTGAATGGTTAAAAGTAGAATGAAAACGAGCTACCCAGGGCTTCCTGGATTGCTCAGTTGGCTGAGCGGCTAACTCTTGATTTTGGCTCAGGTCGTGACCTCAGGGTCATGAAATCGAGCCACACGTCCTAGGGCTCCTCGCTCAGCAGGGAGTCTGCTTGAGATTCTCTCCCTCTCCCCCATTCCCTGCCCTCCCCATGCTCTCTCTGTCCTTCTCCCTCTCATAAATAAATCTTTAAGCAACAACAAAAAGAAACAAGCTGCCCAACCAGTGCCATGGTATTCTTGCGATATGGAATAATGTACTAAGAAAGCACTCTGGGCCCCTGTCAGGGAAGAAAGCACAACGACATCCTGTTTTAACATCCACTAGAATCATTACAGCAGACTTCAATACAGAGTACCAAGGTACAAACCCACACTGAGAGGCGGGGGGAGAGAAATGTGGGAATCACTTTGATCAACAAACTAAGGATCTGTCAGAGACATGGCTAGTGAATTTCTGTGATGAGGGAATGAGAGAGGTTATCCTCTTAGGTGAATGGCAACACCTAGGCCAGCTCACTCTTGACACCACGATTTCAGCATATGCAGACAATTCAGTTGAGACAAAGTTATGCTTTTCAATAAAGCTTCCTACTTTGAATGTTTTGTTTCAATGACTGCATTATGGCCCTCCCAGGGAGACTTCCCCAAGGCCAATGGGACTAAAAGTGCTTCTAGAGAACCAGATTCCTCCTTGGAGATCAACGCTGTTCCACTGGAGAAATTAAGAAACTGGGAGCTGACGGTCACACGCCGGGTGAGCGCGGAGTGTGGCCAGAGACCGGGGAGACGGGAGTGACTGACGGCTTTTCTCTGGGGGCTCGCTGAGGAGCGGGACCCCGAGTTCTCGGCTCCGCCGGGGCGGAGACTGGGAGGCCGCCATTTTCACTCTCCGCCTCCAAAGCTGTACGGAGAGCTTGCAGGGAACAAAAGCTCCGGAGAGCAAACCCGAGCAGATTACTTAGCCCGGACGGGAAAGGGCGGGGCAATTTTGCCTCCGGCAAAGACATTTGGGAACCACGGCAACAGGCCCCTCCCCCAGAAGATCAGCGAGAACAGCCAGCCAAGAACAAGTTTACCGATCAATGAGAACGGCAGAACTCCAGCGCTAGGGGAACACTGCACATAGAATTCATGGCTTTTTTACCATGATTTTTTAGTCTTTCAAAGTTAATTATTTTTTTTAACTGTCTTTTTTTCTTTTTTCCTTTTTTCTTTTTTTTTTTGAATTTTTCTTTTTCCCTTTTTCAACCAACATCTTATCAATCCCTTTTTTTAAAAAAAAACATTTTTATTTTTCATTTTTAAAGTCATATTCTATCCCTTCATAGTAGTTACCCGTATTTTTGGCATATATATATAAGTTGTTCTCTCTTTAAAATCTTGAGATAGTTTCTTCTAACAGATCAAAATATACTCTAAATCTCTAGTGTATGGTTTTTTTCTACTCCCCTGCCTGATCACATTCTCTCCCTTTTTTCTTTCTTTTTTTTTTTTTTATCCTCTTCTTTCTTTTTTCAAACAACTTATCAAATCCTTTTTAAAAATTTTTTATAATTTCCATCTTTACAGTCATATTCCATCCCTTCATCATATCAACCCTTATTTTTGTACATATATAAGTTTTTCTTTCTTTAAAATTTTGGGAGGGACTTTCTTTTAACAGACCAAAATACACCCAAAATCTAGTGTGTGGCACTGATCTATAATCCAGCCTGATCATATTTGATCACATTCTGTTTTTGTTTTGTTTTGTTTTGTTCTGCTTTTGTTTGTTTTTATCTTTATCTTTTTCTTTTTTCTTTTTTTCTTTCCTTTTCTTTTTTCTCTTTCCCTTTCTTTTCCCACTGCTTCAGGTCTTTTCTGATTTGTTTAGAGTATATTTTCTGGGGACGTTGTTACCCTGCTAGCATTTTGTTCTCTCATTAATCTATTCTCCTCTGCACAAAATGACAAGACGGAAAAAATCACCTCAACAAAAAGAACAAGAGGTAGTACCGACTGCCAGGGACCTACTCAATACGGACATTAGTACGATGTCAGATCTAGAGTTCAGAATCATCACTTTAAAGATACTAGCTGGGCTTGAAAAAAACATGGAAGTTATTAGAGAAACCCTTTCTGGAGAAGTAAAAGAACTAAAATCGAACCAAGTAGAAATCAAAAAGGCTATCAATGAGGTGCAATCAAATATGGGGGCGCTAACTGCTAGGATAAATGAGGCAGAAGAAAGAATCAGTGAGATAGAAGACCAAATGATGGAAAATAAAGAAGCTGAGAAAAAGAGAGATAAACAACTACTGGATCACGAGGGCAGAATTCGAGAGATAAACGATACCATAAGACGAAACAACATTAGAATAATTGGGATCCCAGAAGAAGAAGAAAGAGAGAGAGGTGCAGAAGGTATAATGGAGCAAATTATAGCAGAGAACTTCCCTAATTTGGGGAAGGAAACAGGCATCAAAATCCAGGAAGCACAGAGAACCCCTCTCAAAATCAATAAAAATAGGTCAACACCCCGACATCTAATAGTAAAACTTACGAGTCTCAGAGACAAAGAGAAAATCCTGAAAGCAGCTCGGGAGAAGAGATATGTAACCTACAATGGTAGAAACATTAGATTGGCAACAGACTTATCCACAGAGACCTGGCAGGCCAGAAAGGACTGGCAGGACATATTCAGAGCACTAAATGAGAAAAATATGCAGCCAAGAATACTATATCCAGCTAGGCTGTCATTGAAAATTGAAGGAGAGATAAAAAGCTTCCAGGACAAACAAAAACTAAAGGAATTTGCAAACACGAAACCAGCCCTACAACAAATATTGAAAGGGGTCCTCTAAGCAAAGAGAGAGCCTAAAAGCAACATAGACCAGAAAGGAACACAAACAATATACAGTAACAGTCACTTTACAGGCAATACAATGGTACTGAACTCCTATCTTTCAATAGTTACCCTGAATGTAAATGGGCTAAATGCCCCAATCAAAAGACACAGGCTATCAGATTGGATTAAAAAACAAGACCCATCGATATGCTGTCTGCAAGAGACTCATTTTAGACCCAAAGACACCCCCAGATTGAAAGTGAGGGGGTGGAAAACCATTTACCATGCTAATGGACACCAAAAGAAAGCTGGGGTGGCAATCCTTATATCAGACAAATTAGATTTTAAACCAAAGACTGTAATAAGAGATGAGGAAGGACACTATATCATACTTAAAGGGTCTATCCAACAAGAAGATCTAACAATTGTAAATATCTATGCCCCTAACATGGGAGCAGCCAATTATATAAGGCAATTAATAACAAAAGCAAAGAAACACATCGACAACAATACAATAATAGTGGGGGACTTTAACACCCCCCTCACTGAAATGGACAGATCGTCTAAGCAAAAGATCAACAAGGAAATAAAGACTTTAAATGACACACTGGACCAAATGGACTTCACAGACATATTCAGAACATTCCATCCCAAAGCAACGGAATACACATTCTTCTCTAGTGCCCATGGAACATTCTCCAGAATAGATCACATCCTAGGTCATAAATCAGGTCTCAACCGGTACCAGAAGATTGGGATCATCCCCTGCCTATTTTCAGACCACAATGCTTTGAAACTAGAACTCAATCACAAGAGGAAAGTCAGAAAGAACTCAAATACATGGAGGCTAAAGAGCATCCTACTGAAGAATGAATGGGTCAACCAGGAAATTAAAGAAGAATTAAAAAAATTCATGGAAACCAATGAAAATGAAAACACAACTATTCAAAATCTTTGGGATACAGCAAAGGCAGTCCTAAGAGGAAAGTATATAGCAATACAAGCCTTTCTCAAGAAACAAGAAAGGTCTCAAGTACACAACCTAACCCTACACCTAAAGGAGCTGGAGAAAGAACAGCAAATAAAGCCTAAACCCAGCAGGAGAAGAGAAATAATAAAGATCAGAGCAGAAATCAATGAAATAGAAACCAAAAGAACAGTAGAACAGATCAACGAAACTAGGAGCTGGTTCTTTGAAAGAATTAACAAGATTGATAAGCCCCTGGCCAGACTTATCAAAAAGAAAAGAGAAATGACCCAAATCAACAAAATCATGAATGAAAGAGGAGAAATCACAACCAACGCCAAAGAAATACAAACAATTATAAGAACATATTATGAGCAACTCTATGCCAACAAATTAGATAACCTGGAAGTAATGGATGCATTCCTAGAGATGTATCAACTACCAAAACTGAACCAGGAAGAAATAGAACACCTGAACAGACCTATAACCACTAAGGAAATAGAAGCAGTCATCAAAAATCTCCCAAAACACAAAAGCCCAGGGCCAGATGGCTTCCCAGGGGAATTCTACCAAACATTTCAAGAAGAATTAATACCTATCCTTCTGAAACTGTTCCAAAAAATAGAAATGGAAGGAAAACTTCCAAACTCATTTTATGAGGCCAGCATTACCTTGATCCCAAAACCAGACAAAGACCCCATCAAAAAGGAGAATTACAGACCAATATCCCTGATGAACATGGATGCAAAAATTCTCACCAAAATACTAGCCAATAGGATCCAACAGTACATTAAAAGGATTATTCACCACGACCAAGTGGGATTTATCCCTGGGCTGCAAGGTTGGTTCAACATC
>NW_022589708.1:56463870-56515389 GCF_004348235.1 Phoca vitulina | reverse complement strand
AAAAAAAAAAAAAAAAAAAAAAAAAAAGAAACTGGGAGCTGAGTAGCTTCCTTGGAACAAACTATTCCTTCAGTACCTCCACTGTCTGACCCTATATTCTGCCAAATTTGACAGAAGGGGAACTGTAAGTCTCATAAGATCTCTGTCCCCAGAAGGACTACAAGTCTCATACCCCAGGGTAGGTGCATACCTCAAAGCCTCTACCCATTCCTGGCAAAGAGACCACATTGATCTCCTGCTGCTATTTTATTGCTACCAATATTGTCTGGAAACCAATGACAATTACTCCAGCTATGACCACACAGTAGCATTACTGATTCAACTGTGTTTTTAGGTATCTGGGCCTTTTACAGTAAAAAAGTGACATCCTATTAATGGGAAAAGGGACCCAACAGTGGGAAAATGGGCATGGCATTCAACAGATATCTCACACCCTTATTGTCCTGCAGCTGCTGACATAACCAAAAAGCGAAATGAACATTTAAATACTTGACTGAAAAAGATCGCCAGACAGAATACAATATCATTGTGGACTCACATGTTAGTGAAAGAGTGAGGGCATGAGATGCAGCTATTCTTGATAAGGGAACATGCCTGTCTTCCCCCCTCCCCCGTCCCAACTCTAGTATCTGGGAGGCCCGAAGAGTTTCATCTTAGAGTGGCAATAACAAGGTGTGAGGGACTCCCGCCTGTTGCTTGGACTACACTCGGTTTCAGTTAGGACAGATCCCAGACCATGAGCAAGCTGACCAGCTGGCAGAGTATGTGAACTCTACAATATCCTTGCTTGGAGTTGCCCGCTTGGGAAGTGATAGAGGCACAGTAAGTCATTACAAGGCTGCCATTGTGCCACAGCCCACCTGATGTCTGACCCATCAGGCTGGGCAAAGGATAGAAGTGGCTAATACATTAAAACTATGTAGCTGCAGAAGGACAAAAACAACTCTAGCACCTAAGAAGAAAAGACCTTAGAGCCTGAAGTATGGAGAGAGAGAGAGAGGATTAATGACCTCCTTGTCCCCTAGATCTAGCACCACAGCGTGGCAAAACAATCATGTGGTCTGAGTCAAGCAACATCTGAACTGGGAATCTGATCCTCTGCTGGTTTCATGGTTCTCATTCACATGCTATGGGAAGAGAAAAATTCATATGAGCATGACTGTCCAGGAGTTTTTCTGTGCTTGACACTATTGTCAAAGGCTCCCAGTGTGGATCTCACCTCCCCCATATAGGACAAACATGGACTGTCACAGCCTTGTTTCAAAATGACTCATAAAAATTTGTATTTGTCTCCTGAGGCTCAAGCAACCTTGGGTTATATCATGTAGGACAACCAAATCCGTATGTCTCAGGGACACTGTCAATGAGGCTTAACCAAACCCATGTAATGGTGATCCAAATCAAAATGAATCAGCCCTAAACTAGAGTGACCTGTACTGTTTGGATTATATGTTTATATGTTAAAGACAGTGGGTCATCGATTGTCTGCTATTGGGATGGAGGTGGCTTTTTGGCCATCCGTTGCTCTCTGTGATTATTGGTTTTGTCTTGCTTCCTGTTTGCTCTAAAAGACCCTGAGCCCTTGGGCCCTATGTTCCTCTCCTGCAGCATAACTTCCCCGCTCATTGCTTTGCCTATAAGACTTGGGGGTATTGACACTCCTGCAGATTGCTGTGCTGGAATAATTAACTGTCTCATTGAGGCCGTTTTCTACTTTCCTACTTATGTAGTTGTGGAAGGTTTACTCCTTGCTGTCCAACTGAGTTTGGGTTTCCTTCCTGACAAATCATTTAACATAATAATTATAAAAAGCCAACAAAGAACACTCAAGAGACATGAGCCTAAGTGGAGAAAGGAAAGGAAAGGGAAGGGAAAGTAAATATAATCCTAGTTACTAAAAGTGTATGTATACTACTTGATCACAAAGTGGCCATAGCAATCCAGATTATTTTACAATGATAGAAAATTCATAATGAAAAATAGTTTATAAATAAATCAAATGATAGTAATCAAGCTGGTAGTTAAACAACAGGGCGCTTGTTAGATGTTTTGACTTTATTCTCATGAACAATCGGCTCATATAAGATACCATGTGGATTCATGTACTTTAAGAATTCTGGAAGGGTTTAAAAAAAAATCCTAGAAAGGTTTCTAAGCACTAGATCAAAAATTGATTTACAAGAAAGCAAAATGCGTAGAAAAACAATAGGTCCATAACTCAATACCTTTTTTAAAAAATCCAAGAATTTGCAGCAGAGATGTGTTGGTGTACTTTTAACAACCAGTTTTACAGTAAAGAAATTTGCTTTGTAGTGTTTGCCTATGTCCATGGCATCAGTACTACTGCTCTATGGCCAACTGCAAGCTACCAACATAATACCACTTATCAGAATTGGAAAAACATGTGCGTCGTTTGCTCTTATAAACTGGTAAAACCCAGCTCTAGTCCACCACTGAATTAGGGGGCAATGGACAACAGGTCATAATGAGGGTTCGTGATAAAAAAAAAAAAAAAAAAAATACCCCTACTACATATTTATTGTCCATGGAAACAGTTCAGCTTAATGGCAAAAAGCTAGGCTTTGGCATCAGGTCTATTTGGGTTAAAGAATCCTTCATCAGTGGCGCCTGGGCGGCTCAGTCGTTAAGCGTCTGCCTTCGGCTCAGGTCATGATCCCAGAGTCCTGGGATCGAGTCCCACATCGGGCTCCCTGCTCCGTGGGAAGCCTGCTTCTCCCTCTCCCACTCCCCCTGCTTGTGTTCCCTCTCTTGCTGTCTCTCTCTGTCAAATAAATAAAATAAAAAAATCTTAAAAAAAAAAAAGCATCCTTCACCATTTACTACTGTGCAATCATGGGCAAGTTATTTCAGTGGTCTTGGATTTACTTTCTTAAATGCTAATGGAGTAATAAGAGTATCCACCCTACATTTTTAAGAATATGCCAATGCATGTAATCACCTGGCACTGTGCCTCGCATGTAGCTAAAACATGTGCATTTTCCTCATGCTACCAATATGTCCAAACTCCTTAACATAATGAACATAGTCCTTTCTAATCAAACTGGAATACTACAGTCCCCATCTCTTTCCCCCTCATGTCCAGTGACCAGCTATGTTTCCCTGACTAGGCTAAGCAACTCCAGACTTCTTTACCTTGGTTTGTTCTTCTCTCCGCCACTTCCCTTCCTAGTATCTATTTATCCCTTAAGTTCCTGCTAAAAACGGACTCCTCTGGCAAGTGTTCTTTGGCCATTTTCTCAACCTTCCCTCCTGGCAAAATTAATCACCCCTTTCTCTGCTTCCTCATGCCTTTGTGCATACTTTTATTGAAGTACCTATCACACTATTTTTTTTAAATTCTTTGTTTACATTTCTGTGTACCCAATACCCTGAGTATCATAATTATTTGTTTACATGATTGTCTACTACCTTGAGTAGGTTAGCATACTAATCTTTCTACCCCGAGTCTCTAATACAGTGCTTGGTCCAATGCCTCACATATTCTTAATGATTTAATGATGTTTTAATGAGTGATAATTTAATGAATGAGCCCAAACAGTAACTATGAAGGGCTGATGTATGGGAAGATTAGTCAGGGCTCTCTTTAAAGGGACAGAAACCCACACTGAGTTCCCTTAAGCAAACATAGTATTAGGAATAAACTTACTTCTCTATATCCATTGGGGTCTAATTAGAAGACAAAGCCACACCAGTAATTTGAACAAGGAAAATATTAATACAAAGATTAACTAGGTAAAAGGTAGTTAATTATTAAAAGTTGTAAAAGAGAACTTCAAGGTATAACGGGGTAACAATTTCAAAAAGTGGCTGCCACTGTAGGGCTGAGAAAAAAGTGAATAAGGGACATGGAAACTTAAGAAGGGGGCTCCTTCCCGCCACAGGATAAGGATTCTGACATTTGAGGAGACGCGAGCCTTGCAGAAATATGCTGTTAATCAAGGTGGAGAGGAAACAGGCTCCAGGCTACTTGCCAGAACCATGCGAGCCGGTTGCTGCTGTAGCACGGGTTTCCAGGACCCACTGATCCCCACTCTGTGGATCCCCAACCCCCCAAACAGGGACAACAAAGAAGAAACAAAGAAAAGCCCCGGTGTTCTTTCTCCCACCTAGCTCTCTCCTTATAGCACCACCTACTGGCAGAGCTTAACATCAAGCCAGTTGGGAAAGGAGAAATGGAAGTCTGCAAAGTCCAGATTATCACACAGTAACACAAAAAATGGAGGATTTATAAATAACTGACACTCCCGAACTGCAGTAAGTGCTATAAAAACCAGGGACTTCAGGTTCTAGGAGCCACGGCTCCCGCACTGTAAGCCTCTTGCCTGTGCAGCTCCCATCTTGCTTTTCTCTTTGAATCCTCCTCATCCCACCATTCGACCATGAGCTCATTAATGAATCCGAGATCATGGACACTGTTGCCATTTAGAACCGTACTTTTCAAATTGAGACCAAAGTGGAGGGTGAGGGTTAGACATCTTCTCCTTCTGCTCCATTATTAAAACAACAACAACAAAAACACCACACACTCCAAAGGAGTTTTGAATCATTCAGTGAGTCTCTATGACCAAGAGGGTGTTCAACTCTGATGCTTTATGTGACACATGCTCTTCTCTGCAGAGAGGAAATCGGGGCTACAACTGTAATGCCACAAAAAGCACATGGCAAAAATGGAAAAGAGTATCTCCCCAAGAGGAAGGGGCAGGTGAAGACAAAACAGTAAATGCCAGAATATTCTATGCCTCACCTTTCCCTCCTTCAAGCCATTACCTAAGACCCTGTGAACAAAGCACAGAGGTAGAATTCTGCAAATTTAATACTCAAGATGACAATTTCACTCCTACACAACCAACTCTTCACTGTGCTTGACTCGTCTCTGTTCTCATTTCAGCAATGACTGAAATAGATGACCAAGGCACGGTGGTAGACACAATGATAGATCGCAATGTGGTGAGTCATGATGCCAGTTGGATTCCACCACCGCAGCTTCTTAAATGCAGGGAAAAGGGAATTTGAAAGGCAAGTTAAAGTTATATATATGAGAAAAGATTGGTTTTAAATTAAAAACTTC
Source organism: Phoca vitulina (assembly GCF_004348235.1). Lineage (NCBI taxonomy): Eukaryota > Metazoa > Chordata > Mammalia > Carnivora > Phocidae > Phoca > Phoca vitulina. The sequence continues at coordinate 56,510,300 of NW_022589708.1, read as the reverse complement.
CTTTACAGAGAACCAATGATTATGACTAAGGGGTTTTTAATTCAAGGAGAGGAATATACATTACTGCGGTCCTTTCATACTCAGTTTATTAAACTTGTATGTGATAAAAACCTGAAAAATCACTTTACTGAGGACTTAGACATCCATTATAAATTTGATTAAATCCCCTCAATTTAAACTAATTACAAATTGAGTATGGTTGATTCCTTTGAATGTATTAAGCATCTAAAACAGCAGACAAATCACATACAATGATTACAAAACTTATAACACATTAAATCTAGTTATCAAAATGCTAAAACATGTTTAATTTTGTCTCTTATTCCTACTCTTATTTTGACACACTGCTAGTGCTCCTGTTTTTAGATGCTTAGGAGTTTTGTTAATCCAACCAGACACAAAGGGAAAAGATTAGTCTCATGTATACCAAGGTTGCAGATTCTGAGTTGTTGGCTACGTGACCCTGGTTGGAACCTCAGTTGTCACTGTAATGGCCATAGTGATTCAAACAAGTGACACAGGGCATCATAAACTGAGTCCTTTTATATAATGAATGTTTCATTTTTTTGAAACTTGGTGACTTTCCTGGAAATGATGTATTCTTAAACTTTTGTTTCTAATCTACTGTCCTGTCACCATGATGTATGTACCTGATCTACTGACATTTTAATTACTGGAGGCACCTAAAATTTAATCACTATAAACAGTTCACCTCTTGGGCTATTAGGCTTAGAGATGAGAGATTAAGCTGTTTTACTGGAAACATTTGAAATCTCCATCTTATTGACCAACAGGTCTGGTTACTTTTTGCACTATTATAAGTCACAACTCATTACAATAGGTTATTTTATATAACCACAAATGAGAATCACTAATTCCTGTTCTTGGTAGAGTTCCTACTTTATACAGGACTTCTTTCCTGCTTACACAGAAACAAGTATATGTATGCATATTTGTAGTTAATAGAAGCAAAATACCCCATCTAATATACTCTGCTATAAAAATCAATTTTTAGGGCGCCTGGGTGGCTCAGTCGTTAAGCGTCTGCCTTCGGCTCAGGTCATGATCCCAAAGTCCTGGGATCAAGCCCCGCATCGGGCTCCCTGCTCAGCGGGAAGCCTGCTTCTCCCTCTCCCACTCCCCATGCTTGTGTTCCCTCTCTCGCTGTGTCTCTGTCAAATAAATAAAATCTTTAAAAAAAAAAAAAAAATCAATTTTTAAAGCATCCACATATATAAGCTTCTTTTAGATTACTACTCTCTGCATACTTATTAACTTTTTACTTGGGGTGTTATTAGGAATTCATGGCTTTTTACAGATGCAAATTTCTAAATACTATTTTTGCTATTATTTAATGCTCATGGGAAGTCCCCTTTAGCAGATCTACTCATTCTTTTTTCTACCCCTTACACGCTTTGAAAGCATTTTTGCTTTCTGACAGCAGATATTCCAGACACATCCTGGTTTTTTCTCCAGCCTTAAAGCAGGAAATATCAACTACCTCCAAAGAGACCTGTTCTTTTATATAGAGAACAAAACTGATGACCAAACCATATCTGGACACCAAGTGTACACTGTAGAAATGAGCAAAAAGACATGAAATGTGGGAGTTTTTTTAGTGTCTAAGCTAGAAAACTATGTGTACTTGAGTATGACTTGAAGCTAATTTTTCCAGGTTTCTATGGTTTTGCTCCCAGTTTTCTTTATGCTTTTTCACCACCAAAATTTTCTCATAAACTGGCAACTAAGGTCTCAATAGTTCAACAAAGAAACCTTCAAAAGAAAAGTTTAGGATTCCACATGGCTTATACATCTAAAGAATACTTCCCTGTAGAAAACTGAAAGTTATTATTTTTTTTTAAGATCTTTAAAATTTATTTTGAGAGAGAGAGCGAGCACAAGCAGGGGATGGGGAAGGTGGGGAGGGCAGAGGCAGAGAGAGAATCTCAAGCAAACTCCACGCCAAGTGCAGAGCCCCTGTGGGGCTTGATCCCAAGACCCTGAGATCACAATCTGAGCTGAAACCAAGAGTCAGACGCTCAACTGACTGAACCACACAGGCACCCCGAGGAGTTCCTCAAAAAAAAAAAAAAAAAAAAGCAAAAGTATATCCCAGAAGTGAAGAGAATTGGGAAATAGAGTAGGATTTATGATTTTGGAAAGGAAAATTACTGTAATGGTGGGAAATCCATGTTTGTGATCCTAGAGAATTGCCACTCTTACCCTTCTTTGAAAAAGATATAAGGCAAAAGTTGGAGGACTGAATGAAGAAAAAGCCACTATTTTATGTAACAACTCAGCCAATTTTCGAAGAGTCCATGGTTCACAGTGCTGCCCTAACTCAAGGAAATTTTCACATACTCCCATATCACAAAAAAATGTTACAAATTCATCTTTGTATTGAAACTAATTCCATAAATGACTCAACTATGTACTACTTTTGTTAATATACTCTTGAACATACAATAATAAAATTTGATTCAGGATGATGGTGGCAATGGCAGCTTAGTTTTTGAATCTCCTTAAATCCCACCATACAAAGCAGATATCAATCTAGAAAAGCATATGATCCAGGTCTTCAACAAACTTAAGTGACCAAGTATCTTCATGCACCCCATAATATGGGCAGGTATGGAGACAAATTTTGATAGCTCTAAGACATGCATAGCATCCACACCAGAGGAAGTGTAAGTAAGCAACTAGGTATCCTACAGTCCTAAGAATCCTCAAATAGCCAAGAGAAGTCACTGGACAGTTCAGAGGGCCAGTGTGAGAACAGCACCTAGATTGCCTGGGTTCTACATACACTACTAGCAGGTGAGTATGAGGGCCTTTGCAACGGTTCTGCAGAGACTGGAGCAATCTTCACTATGAACTCTCAAAACCAACTTCCAAAGCTCCCTTGCAGGACAAAACCCAACACTGAGAATAAAGTGCTAGGAATAAAAATCCAAATTAAAAAACATACATACAAGAGAAAAAGGGAAAAACTCATGTAGAAGTTGGACAGAAGAACAGAACCAGGAGATCTCAGAAAGTAAACCAGATGTTTTAATGCTACACCAAAGAATAGAAGAGCTACCTTTAGAGTGTCAGGTTAGAAAACTCCTTCTGAAAGTTTAAGAAAATTTCATATAAAACCAAGCAACAGAAAAGCAGCAAGTTTAATCTCCTATTATAATAATTTAAGAAATATGAAAAAAATGGTCATCATGATTATACACCAAGAAACAGCTTCGGAAGATTTGCTAAGTGACTTGGAGGATATGTGGTTTACATGGAAGAGAGTGAGTTGACTTTTGAAAATCTGTGTATTTAGAAATATTTTATTCACCAAGCGATTTGTGCTTCTACTAAACTTAAAATTTGGTCCAGTATTTGGAGTTAGCCACAAAAAGATTAAGAATATTTTCCCTCATTTATAACTGGGAAAACAGTCTCACAGGAGACACATTTGGGATCCCATTGCTAAAATCCCAGAATAAAAGCATTCCATAAAGCCATCTCCAAAAAGTATCTGAAAACTAATATTTCAAAAGGAGCTAAATACAATAAAAATGGTAAGACATGAAAGATTAACACAAATCAGGATTAGAGAAATGAGATGATAGAATTCAGAAGGGCACTAGAAATACAAAAGTAATTTTATAAAAGAACACTCAACTAGAAGGAATAGTAGAAAGAAGTAGACATTAGAGACATAAAAGGCCAAAGGAAAGGAAATCTTAAAAATCCAGAAGAAAATTAAAGAACATTTAGATGTCACTACACACCCATCAGAATGATGAAAGTCCCAAACACTGGCAACACTAAATGCTGGTGAGGATGAGGAGTAACAGGAAGCACAGCCACTTTAAGAGGCATTTCCTCACAAAACAAGCTCTTACCAAACAATCCAGGAATTGCACCTCTTAAGTATTTATGCAAAGGAGTTAAAATCTGTATCCACACAAAACCTGCTTAGGCTGGATGTCTTATTCATAATTGCCAAAACTTGAAAGCAACCTAGAGGTTAGCAGGTGAATAGGCAGACTGTGGTACTTCCGAACAATAGAATATTAAGCACCAGAAAGAAAAAGAAAAAAGAAAAAGAGCTACGAAGCCATGAAAAGACATTGAAGAATTTTCAATGCATATTACTAAGTGCAGTAAGCCAATGTGAAAAGGCTACATGCTGTGTGATTCAACTCTGACATTCTGGAAAAGGCAAAGCCATAAGACACTGAAAAGATCAGTGGTTCACAGAGGTTGGTGTGAGGGAGTGATGAATAGGCAGAAAACAAGATTTTTAGGGCAGTGAGAGCTATTCTGAATGATACTACAATGGTAGATACATTTGTCAAAACCCATAGGATGTACAATACTTGAGTAAACCCTAATGTAAATTATGGACTTTGGGTGATAATGTTCATGTAGGTTCTTTAATTTTAACAAATATACCCTGATGTGGGATGCTGATGATTGGAAAGGCTGTGTGGGGGAGTGGAAGGGGCTATCTGGGAACTCTGCTTTCTTTTTTTTTTTTTTTTTTTTTTTAAGGAACTCTGCTTTCTGCTGCTCAGTTTCACTGAGAACCTAAAACTGTTTTTAAAAATAAAGTATTTTGGGGGACGCCTGGGTGGCTCAGTCGATTAAGCGTCTGCCTTTGGCTCGGGTCATGATCCCAGGGTCCTGAGATCGAGTCCCGCATCAGGCTCCCTGCTCCGCGGGAAGCCTGCTTCTCCCTCTGTCTCATGAATAAATAAAATCTTAAAATAAAAATATTTTTTAAAAAGGTAGAAACAGAGATTTGAGAGAAAGGGACAGATATCAAAAATAGAGAAGAACTAACATTTTTTTTTAGAAGATCTAACATTTTAATTAAAAACTGAAATTACAGGGGCTTCTGGGTGGCTCAGTCTTAATTAAGCGTCTGACTTCAGCTCAGGTAATGGTCTCAGGGTCCTGGGATGGAGCCCTGCATCGGGCTCCTTGCTCAGTGGGAGTCTGCTTCTCCCTCTGCCTGCCACTCCCCCTGCTTGTGCTGTCAAATGAATAAAATCTTAAAAAAAAACCCTGAAACTACATACTAAAACAACTAGTGTACCTGAAAAGAAATTACCAATGCCTAGCAAAATTCAAATAAAATTCGAATAAAATGGAAAAGAAAAAAAATATCCAAAGACTATATTACTTCTCAAAAATCATAATTTTTTAAAGATTTTATTTGAGAGAACGCATGAGAGAACACAAGCAGGGGGAGGGGCAGAGGGAGAAGTAGACTCCCCACTAAACAAGGAGCCAGATACAGGGCTCAATCTCAGGACCCCAGGATCACGACCTGAGCTGAAGGCAGACGCTTAATCGACTGGGCCACCCAGGTGCCCCAAGGAATCTTTTTTTTTAAGATTTTATTTATTTGACAGAGACACAGCGAGAGAGGGAACACAAGCAGGGGGAGTGGGAGATGGAGAAGCAGGCTTCCCGCTGAGCAGGGAGCCCGATGTGGGGCTCGATCCCAGGACCTGAGCCGAAGGGAGACGCTTAACGACTGAGCCACACAGGCACCCCAAGAAATCCTATTTTTAATCAGACTTTTCAATAACAATGTCTTATGCCAAAGGAAAATAGAATAAGGTATTGAGTTATCAAGGAAAGCAAATATAAGGATTTGGTATCTAGTCAAACTAACTTGCAAATATGACTACATCAACCTAGTATCAATGCATAAGAACTCAGGTATTATTTTTCCCCATGATTTTCCTGAGGGATCTACTGGAGAACAAGTTTAATACCCAAGTGACTAGAGAAACATTAACCTAAGGACAAGAGATGAACATTAATATACACTTACTTGTGGAGCTAGGATGCAGTGATGGTTAAAAGTGTGATAATACGCTATTTTACAGCTATGTTCTCACAATAAAGAAATTATACAATTTTTCAAGGGGGAATAATGAGGAAACATGTGCATCAAGGAATGTTAACTGTTTTTATGTAGGTGATAATAGTAGTCCTGTGTAATTCTGAGTCCACGGTGTAAGTGCTGTGGAACAAAGTGAGCAATGATGTGATATTCTAAATTCAATCATCCTATCTCCTTGAAAATCAAAATTTCCGACATGAAAGAAAGAAGATTCAGACGTAAGACAGAAGCTAAACAGAAACCCTAGTCATGAATTTAATTTGCAAGTATTTCTCATATTTTATTTTTACATGTTTTGGGGATATTTCTTCCTAACTGTCCACTGAAAAGGCCTAGAAACAACAAGCCCAGTAGCAGTGAACAGCCCTACGACTGAGGTTATGGTCTTGAAAACCATTTCCCCCCTACAAAACACCAGGGACCCTTGGGGAATGGCCAATTACACGTTTAGGACAGGAAATGTAGAAGATGAACCACAACCTATTATCCCACCAGAGAGCGAAGAAGCTATTCAAGACTACCAGGGGCATAGGCCAAGGACTCTGGAGCCAACCTAAAAGACCTCCACAGCCAATTTAATTTTTAATAAGGATAATTATACGGATTAAGACACAAAATATATTTAACCTCTTTAATTCAAAATGATTTTTAATAAAAGGGGTAGCCCAATTGATCGGCCTTATTGAACCATTCATTAATTTGAAAACTGGTAGCCACTGAGAAAGGGTATTTATGCTGTCTTTCCAATTCTAGCTACACCTAGGAATAACCAAATAGTAGATGAGAGTAAACTTCTTATAGGTTTCAATTAACAGATGAAGATAGAATTAGAGTATGCTAACTATGCAATCTTAACAGATGACTGGATCTGAGCAAGGAACAGCAATGGCTGCTAACATCAAGAGTAAAGAACATGTCCCACCCATGACATAGTCTTGCCAAAAAATTCACATGTAATTAAGTTTTCATTGCAGGTATCAATATACAGGAAATGAAAAGGGCAGAGAAATGGGCCAAACCCCATGTTGGGGATGCAACCAGCATACTCCAGACTGGGAGAAACTCTACAGATCAAATATCTGAGTTTCTTCAACAAATAGGTGGGGAGAGGCGCAGAAGAAAAACCTGTACATTAAGGAGACCATAAAGGGACTATATTATTCTATATTGCAGAGACATTATATATATATATGAAGAAGACAGGGAGGGAGGGTACCAAAGTATTTGAGGTTGCACACTTTGATGGTAAGATAATAAAGAAAAGCAAAAAGGTGATTACTTTAAATGTCAGTATAGTAGTTATTTTTAGAAGAAGTGGAAGAGGTTGTGAATAGAATGGGGAATTGCAAATATAAAAGGTGCAAAAGGCTTCTAAGGTGACTAAAAAATTTCTATTTCTTCACATGGGTTATTTATAAAGTTATTTGCCTTAATTCATTAAGGTTTATATATGTTTCATGCAATTCTTTATCTTACAAAAATAATTTTAAAAACTTACTGTAAGACAAAATATTTTAGGTTTTTTTTTTTTTTTTCCTAAGATTTATTTGAGAGACAGAAGAGAGAAGCAGGAGAGACAGAGGGAGAGGAAAAGAGAAACTCAAGCAGACTTGGCACTGAGTGCAAAGCCCGATTCAGGGTTCAATCCCAGTACCCTGAGATCACAACCTGAGCTGAAACTAAGAGCTGGACACTTAACCGACTGTGCCACCCAGGCGCCCCAAAATATTTTAAATATATTTCATTTTTTATTATGTTCAGTTAGCCACTGTATGGTACATCATTAGTTTTTGATGCAGAGTTCAGTGATTCATTAGTTGCATATAACACCCAGTGCTCATTACATCATGTGCCCTCCTTAATACCCATCACCCAGTAACTCCATCCCCCCAGCCCCCTCCCCTCTAAAACCCTCAGTTTGTTTCCCAGTGTCCATAGTCTCTCATGGTTCATCTCCCTCTCTGATTTCTCCTCCTTCAGTTCTCCCTCCCTTCCCCTATTAGACCAGTGTTTTATTTATCTGAATTTATGATCACACTTTTTTTTTTTTTTAATAGGAACTCCCCTTCTTGGAGTTACCATTTTATTGAAAACTATGTACAGTCTTATCCATGCTTAAGACAGGCCATGCGCACAGCATGGACTCAGGAAGTTGTTACAAGGCAAAGTAAAATCTGTCCCAATAGCATAAAAGATCCAGAAGTTTGACGGCAAACATGATATCCGTGGAAAGATAGATAAAATCAGAGCAGCTTTGATTTTAGACAGAATATGTTGTTTTTCTCCACAGAACTGGAGATGGCTCTGACCTGTCCTATGAACACTGAAGGAACAGTGACACAAACATGATGAGAGCCTAAGAAAGAACAATTTCTCCAAAAGCAGCTGTAACCGGGTATAATTTTTATTTTTTAAATCAAGACTACATTTACACTAGGCACAGAGGTCTAGCAGATTAGCTTTAATTACAAGGAAGCTAACCTCTACTGATCAGAGACTTCCTTCCCAAGGAGACATACCTAAAAGTTGAGCACTAGTAGGTTTAGAGTTATTTCCAGGAGGTCTGTGAATCTATAGGCTGGTAAGCAATGCTTACAGGCTGAATGTGCCATCCACATAAAATGTTCACTAACTGTTCAAACATAATTCCTTTTATTTTTAATTAAACATAAGAACATTATTGAATTCAGTTTCACATTTAGATTTCTATGTATGTTTTGATTCAAGATTTTTTCATTTTGAACATGTTCAAAGCTACAAAGGAGTTAGAAGCATAGCACAGGGACACCACATGCCCTTCATGTAAATTCACCAATTCCTAACAGTTATGGCAATATATTCTCATTCTCGCTTGCTCACTCTCTTATATGCTCACCTGTGATGTTCTTTATTTTCCTGATCCATTTTTAAGTTAACTGCAGACTTCCCCTCTTGACTACTAAATACTTTAGCATCATCTCCTAAGATTAAAACGAAGGTCATTTTCCTACACAACCACGATATAACTCTCATACCTATTGAAATTGACACCAACAGTAATAATAAACAAACTGAGGGTTGCTGGAGTGGTGGGGGTGGGAGGGATGGGGTGACTGGGTGATAGACATTGGGGAGGGCATGTGCTATGGTGAGTGCTGTGAATTGTGTAAGACTGGTGAATCACAGACCTGTACCTCTGAAACAAATAATACATGTTAAAAAAAAAAAAAAAAAAAAAAGAAAAATAAGGAGGGAAGAAAGGAAGAGGGGGGGGGAGTCGGAGGGGGAGATGAACCATGAGAGACTATGGACTCTGAGAAACAAACTGAGGGTTCTAGAGGGGAGGGGGTGGAGGGATGGGTTAGCCTGGTGATGGGTATTAAGGAGGGTACGTTCTGCATGGAGCACTGGGTGTTATACGCAAACAATGAATCATGGATCACTACATCGAAAACTAATGATGTAATGTATGGTGACTAACATAACATAAAATGAAAAAATGTAAAAAAAAAAAAAAAAAAAAAGTAAAAGAAAGGGAAAGAGATACTAGTTTCAACAACTCCTAAATACTTCCTAAATTAACAATTTCTAAAATATTCTTAAATATTTTATTTCTGAATATGAAAGTTTTTTCAAGTTTGTTTTTCCTGACTCAGGATCTAAACAGGATCAGGGAAGAAATTTTATTGCGTTTTCTTTTATTCCTTAATGTAGAATTGTCTGCAGGACTTTTATTTATTTTTTTTTATTTTTTATTTTTTGCACCAGAGACCAGGACAGTCTTGCAGAGTATACCACATAATTTGTCTGATTAATAGATGCAGCTAATTTTTTGTAAAAATGTTAGAGGCAATATTATGTACTTATTTCATGTAATCAGGATGTACATAATGGCCATTGTCTATCAGGGGGGCTAAGTTTGAGCACTTGGTTAAGAGGATCACAGGCAAATGTCTCCATTGAAAGGTTTATTTTTCCCTGTGTTATCAAAATATTAGCAAGCTATGTTTTTACAAACTTATTTACTATATTCCCTACGTTTTTCATCTCAGTGACTTATTTTGTAACTGGAAGTTTGTACCTCTTAATTCCCTTTATCTATTTCACCCATTCCCCCCTGCCCCAGCCACCACCCCTCTGATAACCACTTGTTTGTTCTCCATAGGTAAGGGTCTGGTTTATTGTTTTTGTCTTTTTTTTTTTTTTTTTTTTTGCCTATTCCTTTGTTTTGTTTCTTATATTCCACAAGTGAAATCATTTGTATTTGTTTTTTTGTCTGCCTAAAGCTAATAATACAGCATGTTAGTTATACTTCAGTAAAAAAGGAACCAGAAAAAAAAAAATGTATATATACATATATAGGCAAACTAAATTCAATAGTACATTAAAAAAATCCTTCATCATGATCAAATGGGATTTATCCCAACAAGGTAGGGGTGATTCATCATATACAAATCAGTAAATGTGATACACTACATTAATAAAATGAAAGAGGTCATGATCATTGTAATCAGTGTGGGGGGGAAAAACACTTAAGTTCAACAAATTAGGTATAGAAGGAATGTTCCCCAGAATAATAAATGCTATATATAACAAGCCCACAGCTAACATCATACTGAATAGTTAAAAGTTAAAATCCTTTCCTCTAAGATCAGAAATAAGACAGGGATGCCCACTTTGTCACTTCTGTTCAACAGAGTACTGGAAGTCCTAGCCACATCAATTAGGCAAGAAAAAGAGAAGGCATCTGTATTAGAAAGGAAAAATTATCTGTTTGCAGCTGACATAATCTTATATATAGAAAATCCTAAAGACTCCAGTAAGTAAGTAAGTAAATAAAACTCAGGGAAGTCAGGATATAAAAATCACCATACAGCAATAAGCTGCATTTCTATATATTATTTGAAAGAGAAATAAATTTAACCAAGGAGGGGCGCCTGGGTGGCTCAGTCGTTAAGCGTCTGCCTTCGGCTCAGGTCATGATCCCAGGGTTCTGGGATCGAGCCCCACATCGGGCTCCCTGCTCTGCGGGAGGCCTGCTTCTCCCTCTCCCACTCCCCCCTGCTTGTGTTCCCTCTCTCGCTGTGTCTCTCTCTGTCAAATAAATAATAAAAAAAAAATTAAAAAAATTAAAAAAAAAATTTTAACCAAGGAGATAAAAGATCTGCCCAATAAAACTTTAAGAAAAAAATTGATGAAAGATTGAAGACAACACAAATAAATGGAAAGTTATCCTTGTGCTCTTGAATTAGAGCAATACCATGAAGTTACTCAGATTACCCAAAGAGAACTACAGATTCAGTGCAATTCCAATCAAAAATCCCAGTAGCACTTTTTTTTTTTTTTTTTTTTTTTTTTTTTTTTTTTTACAAAAATAGAAAAACATTATCCTAAAATTTGTTTGGAACCGCCAAAGACCCTGAATAATTGAAGCAATCCTAAGAAGAACAAAGACAGAGGCATCACACTACCAGATTTCAAGCCATATTACAAAGGCAACAGTAATTATAACAGTATAATACTGGCATCAAAACAGGCACATAGGCCAGTGGAAGAGAACAGAGAGCCCACACATAAACCCACACATATAAGGCCAACTAATTTTTTACAAGATTGCCAAAAACACAATGCGGGGGGAAGCAGTCTCTTCAAAAATTGGTGCTGGGAAAACTGGATATTCACATGCTAATAAAACTGGACGCTTTTCTTACACCACTCACAAAAATTATCTTAAAATGGATCACTTGGGGGTGTCTGGGTGGCTCAGCTGGTTAAGCCTCCGACTCCAGGAGTCTGCTTCTCTGTTTCTCTCTCTCTCTCAAATACATAAATAAATCTTTAGAGAAAAAAATCGATCATTTAAATGTGAGACCTGAAATCAAACTCAGAAATCAAAAGGAAAGAATCCTTGTCATTAGTCTTGGCAAGGATTTCTTGGAAAAGACACCAAGTGCACAGGCAACAAAAACTAAAACAAGTGGGATTACTTTAAAGAACTCTGTGTAACAACAACAACAAAATCAAGTTGAAAAGGCAACCTACAGAATGCAAGAATATTCACAAACCATATATCTGATAAGGAGTTAATATCCAAAATATATAATGAACCCCTACAACTCAGTAACAAATAAAGGGAAATAATCCATTAAGAAGTTAGAGAGGGGTGCCTGGGTGTCCAACTCTTGATCTCAGGGTCATGAGTTCAAGCCCTGCATTGGGCTCCATGCTGGGTGTGACTCATACTTTAAAAAAAAAAAAAAAAAAAAAAAAAAGGAAAAAAGAAAGGACCCTGAAAAGGTATTTCTCCAAAGATGATATGCAGATGGCCAACAGGTACATGAGAATATGCTCAACATCACTGAACACCAGGGGAATGCAAATCAAAACCACAATGAGATATCACCTCACAGCTTTTAGAAGGGCTAGTATCAAAAAGACAAGAGATAAATGCTAACAAGGATGTGGAGAAAGGGGAACATGTTTATACTATTGGTGGAAATGTAAAATGGTACAGCCATTATGGAAAACAGTATGGCAGTTCCTCAAAAAATTAAAAACTGAGGTATCATATGATGCAGTAATCCCACTCCTGGTTACATATCCAAAGGAATTGACATCAATAATCATACTGAAAAAGCCATCTGTAGTCCTATATTCACTGCATCATTATTCATAATAGCCAAGATCTGGAAACAACCTGAGTGTCCATCAACAGATGAATGGATAAAGAAGATGTAGAACATATACATGCAATAGAGTATTCACAATAGTCATGAGAAAGAACAAAATCCTGTCATTTCCAACAATGTGGACGGACTTTAAGGGCCTTATGCTAAATGAGGTAGGTCAGATAAGGCAAGACAAACACTGTATGATCTCACTTATATGTGGAATCTAAAATAACTAAACTCAAGAACAGTAGAATGGTGGTTACCAGGGGCTGGGGAATTGGGAAGATGTGTAAGGGGACAAACTTGCAATGAGTAGATAAATAAGTTCTGAAGATTTAATATACAGCATAGTAAATACAGTCAGTAATACTGTATAATAAACTTTAAAGTTGTTAAGAAACTAGGTCTCAATTGCTCTCACCACAAAAAAAATGTGACATGAGAAAGGTGTTAACTAATGCTACAATGGTAATATTGCTATATATAAATGTATCAAACCAATACATTTTACACCTTATCATTGACACAACATTGTGTCAGTTTCTCAATTTGTAAAAATCAAAACAGAAATAGTGTTATCTAAGGAGGGATATTTCAATGTAATGTTTCCTGTTTTCAACAATCTTTGCCCATTTGTTTTAACATCTATTGATGTTATTCTGCTGGAGGTGCCAAGATAGGGATTTTCAAACTTTATTATTTTTTCTGCATTTATTAACACAGTAACTTTTTTGTTTTCTCAATCTGTAGATACAAAAACATGTACTGTTATCTGAGGGTGCAAATCTTCATCTATGTTAGGAGCCACGTTATCTAGGCAGACACTAGACTTTTGGCTGCAGATTATTTAAATGTCCCACTTCCCCACACAGTTTGCTGCACCAACACACAGGACAATCATTTCTTTGCTTAGAAGCTTTGTTGATTTACAGCACTGCTGTCTGAATTATTGTGGAGATTTCATTATTAGATTTGATAATGATAAACTTATTTTTTATAAAATTCAGAACCTCATTATTCCTGACGTCTAGTATTAGGATTCTAGAGAGTGGTAGGAAATAACCAAATCAGGCTTTAACTAGATCATGAAGACAGTAAGCAAATAATTGCACAACCCCTGCCTCCATTCATGCTGAGACCAACAGAATTTTAATATTTGCTGTTTAACTTATCTTCATTTTCCTTAATTTCCAACGTGTTTAATGCAAAGACTACATGGGGCCATGTTGTTAAACTTTTGCGCAGGCATGTTACTCTAATTTCTGATTCCCTGGGCTGTTCTTGAAAATCAGCCAGAAATTGCTACAGGTGCAGAATTCAGCAGCTTAAAAACTGCATTCAAATAGAGACCAATTTCATTAAATGAGAACATGGTATGTAGATCTTTTACTAGGCTCAGATGTAAGGGTCTGACTTACTTGTATCCTGAGCCAAGTCAAGAATTTGGCTGACCAATTACATTCTTGCCCCTGTGAGGTTAACAGAAACATCAACTGAAATAGAGGTTGCATTTTTAAGTCATTTTTGTTATTATTAATACTAAATTATGAAGTCTGCCAGTACAAATGAGAACCTCTTTTCTGACCTATGGTGATCTTATCCAAGGGAGATAGACAGTGGATATTTAAAATACAGTAGAAATCAAGTAAGATAGAAACAGAGAGGAAGGCAAACTATAAGAGACTTTTAACTAGGGGAGCCCAGGTGGCTCAGTTAAGCATCCAACTCTTGGTTTCATCTCAGGTCATGATCTCATGGGTCATGAGATGGAGTCCCACATTGGGCTCCGCACTCAGCAGGGAATCTGCTTGAAGATTCTCCCCTTCTGCTCCTCCCCCCACTCACACACAGAAGCTCTCTAAAATAAATCAATCTAGAAAGCTTTTCCACTCCTCCACCTGGCCTGCGTTTCCTTGGCGTCTCTGCCAGACCCAGGCGGTGGTGGCCGCCCGGACTCTCTTGCCCTCAAGAAATGATTTCCTGTTCTCATGTGGGTGATCTTTCATCTCCACAGAGGTGATTAGTTTGGGGAACAAATAAAAGCACTAATAAAAAAAAAAAAAGAGAGAGAGAGAGAGAGAAACTCTTAACTATAGGAAACAAACTGAGGGGTGCTGGAGGGGATTGGGTAACTAGGGGATGGGCATTAAGGAGGGCACTTGATGTAATGGGCACTGGGTGTTACATGCAAGTGATGAGTCACTAAATTCTACCCCTGAAACTATTACACTATATGTTAACTTAAATTTAAAGAAAATCTTGAAAGAAAAAAAAAAATACAGCAGAAATCAGAGACCGTTTTAGTCAACAGACCATACCAACTTCCTGGAATATGTTGGGATTACTTATCTTGTTTTAATCAAATTTGAAGGATGATAATGGAGTTAATACTTGCTTATAGGAAACACTAGCTTATAGGAATTATGTAAATTTTGTAAGTTAAAACCAGTAATTTTTGGATGAAATGTAAGAATGGCTGAAATTTGGAAACAGATCCCGAAAAAGAGCTAATTCCTAAAATAAACGTTTTGTACTTTTTTCAGAAAAATCAAACACTACCCTATTAGACAATTTAAAGTAGATTACCATATTGCAAACAGAATTCTTCTACATAAAAATCCAAATGTTGTCTAATAAGTTTACTAAATACACAAGTTTGCCTTCCTAAATGCAAAAAACATTTGTTCTCTAAATCTATTGTTCATGTAGCTGTAAATGAGCATCACTCACTCAAGATTCTCTAATATTCACCTTGGATCAGCAGAGTTATTACCTGGGGCTGCATCTTAATATTCAAAGATTTAAAAAAATACCCATGCTTGAGCACACCTCCAAAAATTCAGGTTTACTGGAGATTTACTGGATTCAGGTATGTTCATATTTTAAAAGCTCCCCCAAGTGATTCTGATGTATATTGCCATTTAGAACCACTCAGTAGAAAGTAGATATACACAGGTTCAAACAACTTTGCCTTACTAGTTATACAATATTTAGAAAGGTAGTAAAATCTACAAACATTCCTTCATTTGTATGTTATCATAACCACATAAGCATGGAAATATAACAAAACATCCTATTTCACTATTTTTGTAATTGTTTCAGTCCTAAAAGTCTATGCACATGTTTAACAGGGTTTTATTCAAAAAACAAAAAACAAAACTATTACTAAAGTCACAGTGAGTCTTAAGATGAATGATATCCTAGGATGAGCAAGTAGGCTTTGGATCCAGTGGCATGGCCCAAAATTAATGCTGCCCTGGCAAGGTTCTTCCAGCCACATTCTTCTCTATGCCTCAGTACTAGTCAAGAAGGGTCTTAGAACCTCAAAATTGAGTCTGAAAAGTCAGATCAAGCCATTTGAGCCTCTGGAAGTGTGACTCATGGTAGGAGCAATACCTAAATGTGGGTAATCAAAATCAATTTTTTGTACCATCCCAGAATATAAATATAACCTAAAAAGATCTATAATTAGTCCTAATCCAATCTTCAAGTCTCAAAATTTAAGTTCTTATACAAGTTCTGCCTCTCTTCATACCAACTTAAAAATACACATATCCTCTTGCTTCCTTGTCTTAATTGTCTCTCAAATCACCTGCAGGGTGGGTAATTATCCTTTCATGTGTTTGGGACCACCATACATTATTATTACTCTTCATCATCTCATTTTATTAAGGGGGGGGAAGACTTTCTAATAATAGAACTGGAATATCTTGGGTAGGGGCCTTTCTACCATAATATATTCATTAGGGGTTTTTGAATTATGACCTATCAGTGTATTAGGGGTCTCTAGTGAGAATTTTTAGATTTTTTATTAATTTTATTTTATTATGTTAGTCACCATACATTATTAGTTTTTGATGCAGTGTTCCATGATTCATTGTTTGTGTATAACACCCAGTGCTCCATGCAGTACATGCCCTCCTTAATACCCATCACAGGGCTCACCCATCCTCCCACCCCCCTCCCCTCTAAAACCCTCAGTTTTCTAGTGAGAATTTTAAAGTTTCCTATCCCTATCCTATCTTCTTTGCACAAAGATCATATTAGTGAAAGAATGTTAAGTAGATAATTCTACAGAAATGTGGTGATGAGCACCGGGTGTTATAGACAACTAATGAATCGTTGAACACTACATCAAAAACTAATGACGTACTATATGCCGGCTAACTGAAAATGATAAAATAAAATCTAATCTCTCTCATATCCATGAAAACTTCTGATATAGCAAAACATCAACAACAACCCATAGTTCTTAGCTCTAGTTACCAGTTCATTATTTATTGGTTTAATGTCTCTTCTCTTTTCCAAGACAAGCTACCTAAAAGATTTTGTTTTGTCGCTGCTCCATATCAAATGCTTAGCACAATGGTAGGTATATAATAGAAAAACATTTCTACTGAATGAATGAAAAAAATTATAAGCATAATTACAGAATACTCAGCCCAAAAGTCACTCCTGAATCAGTCTGTGACTCTGACTTCTCACAGAGATGTGAAGTAGCAGTGATTTTCTTCCTTATACTATCTATATCATAATATCTGAGCACCTCCCTCAAGCCATCTCCACTCTCTATGGGGCTCCCAGAGGCCCATGTCCTGGCTAACAATAGCAGCTATATCTGTGGTCAAGAGAGTAACTATCATCACTATGCACATTTTTCATTTGGCCACATGAGAGGTTCTTTCTGACATTGCTTCTGACACCAAGTATGTGGGATTTTTTCCTCACTCCAATTCTGATTCCCCCATACCAATTGGGTGTCCAATTCAAATCTGATACAAACTCCTGGAATTAACTCAGACTCCCCAAGTTAAGGGCTCAGTCCCATAAATCTAACTCCACTTCAGATACCAGCTAGTTTCCCAGGCTACTCACACTTCTGCCCAGCTAATAAAAATGCATGGATTCCCTCAAGTTTGACAGCTCACTATAACTACTCACAGAATTCAGGGAAGATTTACTTTTCTTACTATTACTGGTTTATTACAAAAGATATACCTTAAAAGAGCCCAATTGAAGAGATGTATAGGACAAAGAATAGAAGAAGAGGTACAGAACTATCATGCACTCTCTGGGGGCATCACCCTCCTAGCACTTCAATATGTTCACTAATCTGGAAGCCCCCAAACTTCATTTTTAGGAATTTTTATGGAAGTTCCATTATGTCAACATGAATGAGTTAGTCATCGGTCTCTGAACTCTATCTCCAGTCTCTCTCCCCTCTCCAGAGGTTGAGGGGTAAGGCTGAAAATTCTAAGGCTTTAGAATTTTCTAAACGAGGCTAGGTCGTTCCAGACCCCATCCTGAAGCTATTTAGGAGGCCCACCAACAATTGCCTCATTAGCATAAACTCAGGTATAGTTGGAAGGAGCTCCTATCTCCCTCATTACTTGGGAAATTCCAAGGATTTTAAGAGCTCTGTGCCAGGACCTGGAACAAAAGCCAAGTATTTTTTCCTATTTTACTATACCATGGTTGTTTCCTCTCATCTTTATTTTACCTGTGGTTATACTAAACAGAGAAATGCACCCCCTATCTGGGTTGCAATCCAGTGTTAAACTATAACATAGAACAGCCTTAGGATCCACGGTGCCAACACAATCCTCAGACTATAAATGGTTCTTTAATATGGCTCATTGTAGCCTTAATGTAGGCCCACCCCAGCAACCTGGTATGATCTCCCCAGTAGGAATCTGAAAGATAGCCTAAGAGATCTTACATCATGTTCCACATTTCTTCCTTCAAACTCCCAGTAACTATCTCCAAATCAAATTTCTATGTGTAGACTATTTGCCTTACAAGCAGCTCTTTGCCTATCCAAAGCTGTCCTTCCCCTTGGTTGAATCATCCCAGAAAGCTGCCCACGAGTTTCAGGTGAGAATTTTCTTTCATGTAGGTGAAACTTAAATAGTGTCTACTACACAGCAGGCAATGTACCTAGTGCTTTACACTAATTCAACCCTTACAACTATCCTTTGAAATAGGCACGTATTTTCTCCATTTTCCAATTAAGGAAACTGAGGCACAAAGATATTCAGGAACTTGTCCAAAGTAATACAGTAAGTAGGATAGCCAAGATTCCAACCTCGGAAGTTTGGCTCCAGGGTCCAAGCTCCTAACATCAATACTAGTAACAGGATTTCATGCAAATCAAAACCCATATACTCTCCTAAGTGGTTGTAATTATTAAATGATAGACCATACAAGAAAGTATTAAGCTATTATTTTTAAAAGAAATGTTGGTTTCCCAATTTATTGTCTCCTCCTCTTCCTTCTCCCATTTCTTCTTTCCTTTTCTCCTATCAGTTCCTGAAACAGAATTATGGCAAAGTCCATTGCTCTTCAATGAGAGGTGCTGAAAGCAGGATTAAGAGAGAGGTTCATTAGGTGTGCTAATGGGAACCCCAGCATATAGCCTCATATCAGCTTCTTCTAGATGTGAAATCTTAGGCAGAAATGAGTCACAGAACCTCTAGGGATGCCTGCCTTTACAAGAGTAACCAGATTTTAGTCTGCAGTATAAAATTGAAAATAGCACTTCTCCTAAGAGATCTTCTCTTGAGAATAAGACAATACACCTCTGCCGATTCTCCTCAGTTCTTGCTGTTTTAGAAAACTTTGTGCTTCTATGGAGGGAAAAAAAATGGAGTCATTGGGATAATACTTAGGCCTGAGCCCACCACCCTGGTAGAACCTCATACACCTTTGTTTCAACACTTGCACAATGGCTGATTTTCTTTGGTCAAGATGTACTTCTAATTGATTTGTGCACCCTTGGGTACAAATATGTAAGAGAATGCTCCTGTTTAACCAGGGCTAATATCAGCAAACTTTTCCATGATAAATAGTAAATACTGTGCTGATATGCCCAAAATAGTTATGTCAGCCTTGTCCTATTAAATCATCATCCCTGCTTGTCCACTTCTTGGCTGACACGTGCAAGAGATACTGCCACCCTCAAGTATGTTTACAGCATCCAGCTCAGATAATGAGCCCATTTGCTATCCCACCCTCACCCTGTAAAAAAAATCAACATTGAGGAAATGACACAGGTAATTAAATGCCAGCCAAGAACCAAGTAGTTCTAAAGTCCACAAAAGCCAAACTGTGGAAGAGCCAAGATGCCATTCAACAGACAAATGGATAAAGATGTGGTCCATATATACAATGGAATATTACTGAGCCATCACAAAGGATGAATATCCAACTTTTGCATTAACATGGATGGAACTGGAGGAGATTATGCTAAGTGAAATTAGTCAAGCAGAGAAGGTCAATTATCATATGGTTTCACTTATTTGTGGAACATAAGGAACAGCATGGAGAACATTAGGAGAAGGGAGGGAAAAATGAAGGGCGGGAAATCAGAGGGGGAGATGAACCATGAGAGACTATGGACTCCGGGAAACAAATTGAGGGTTTTAGAGGAGAGAGGGGTAGGGGGATGGGTTAGCCCGGTGATGGGTATTAAGGAAGGCACGTATTGCATGGAGCACTGGGTGTTATACACAAACAATGAATCATGGAACACTACAACAAAAACTAATGATGTTCTGTATGGTGACTAACATAACATAGTAAAGAAAAATAAAAGAGTACACTTATCATGATGAGCATGGAGTAATGTATAGAATAGTTAAATCAGTATACTGTACAACTGAAAATAATGCAACACTGTATTATACTAGAATTAAAATTTTTAAATTAAAAAATATACCACAAAGAAAACTTAAAAATATATTGTTTGCTTATATGAGCCATACATCCAAAATGTCAATGTGCCTTTTAAAAGATTTTTGTATACATATATGTAAAATGTATTATTTTTACCTAAAAATTCAAGTATATTTAATATGATTTTGTCCTTGAAAAAAAAATTGCAGCATCATACAAAAAACTTATTATATATGTCCGAAAAATGTCTGGCAGAACTCATATTAAATGTTTAAAAAAAAAAACAAACAAAAGTGAAGCAATGAGTGGCAGGAAGAATATAAGAACACAACTTAGCCTGTAATTCGGAAGTAAACCCTTAGCACATTAACACCTACTAGGCTATGCAACAGGTGGGAGTGTCACAGTGCTTCATTGAATCAGCATGAAATAATTAGTGACCTTTCAGAATTATTCCTGCTAAATTTTCACAGTGAGGTGATGGGACTTTTTACATTTCCTACTGTCATTCCACATCACTAAACATCCTGCACTCAGTAAGCATTGCACTGGTTATCTAAAACAGAGATGGCAAGCTATCGTCTACAGGCCAAACACCTATTTTTGTAAATAAATTCTTATGGGAACATAGTTCCATCCATTTATTTATATGTTATCTATGGCTGCTTTTATGCTAAAACAGAATTCAGTAGTTGCAACAGAAATCCTATGACCTACAAACCTAAAATATTTGCTATATGGCCCCTTAGGAAAAGTATTTGTCAAACTTTAATCTAAGTTCTAGGCAAAAGTTTCTGGCTCTGGGTAAGATGGAGTAAATATATTCTCCCCACTGGTTCTCCCATTTGATTTGGTTATAAAACCTGGACAGAATGTACAGGGAAACTATTGGAGGACTCTGAAAATTAGCAGCAGGTGGACTGAGGACAAAGACCGTAATTCAAAGTACCACCAAACCATTTGTGAGTTTGCCATTTTCCTCTCCTTCAGTCAGAATTCTCACCATTTGTCCCTAACACATGGCACAGTTGCATAAGTCCATGGCAGACCAGGATAACTAAAGCCCCATGTATCTGGCCAAAAGACCAAAAGGGAAATTCCCTAGCAAGCTAGACAGTACTGAGAAGATTGTAGTGGTAGAGAAGCTTGTGACCTCATAAAGTGATCTCATAAATTTAATATTTATATTTTATTAATTCCTGGGTTCACCACTGAGTCATTTGTGTGCAGATAGGATCTTAATCAGAATATAACAGATTTTGAAAAATGAATAGACTACCACTCAAGATCTCAGACTGGCCACCACTGGCTGATGTAACAAGGGGTAGATGCAACCAACACTTCAAAGGCTTTGAAAACTGAGCTGATTTTGGAACCACAGCACACTGAAGGCAGCCTGAAGCTAATCAGGCTGCTAAAACCAAATGTCAACATTCACTATAGGATTAAACAAGACCCAGAATCTCACAACCTCATATTCAAATTGTGTCAGATGTAATCCAAAATTACTGTGGATACACTTGTTGTGATGAGCATTGAATATTTTATGTGTTGAATCACTAAACTGTACACCTGAAACTAATATTACACTGTATGTTAACTGGAATTTAAATAAAAACTTTTAAAAAGTTACTGTGCATACCAAGAACCAGGAAATTCTCCATTCCCATGTCACATGGGAAAGGCAACCCACAGATGTTAACACTGAGATTAAATAGATATTAGATCTGACAAAGACTTTAAAGTGACTATTATAAAAATGTTCCAAGCAATTGTAAATACTCTTGAAATAAACAGAAAAATATTAAGTCTCAGCAAATAAATGGGGATTAACAACAAAATGGAAATTTTACAACTTAAATTCAAGACAAATGGCTAACAGTTTAAACTTTCCTGTGAGAGACACTTCCTTTTCTAAAGCCATACAAACATGCTCTCACCAGTGGGGAAGATGACAGAGTAGGAGGACCCTAAACACACCTCTTTCCACAGATACAACTAGATTACACTTACATCAGAGCAAACAACCCAGAAAAGGACCCAAAGACTAACCAAACTCCACAACTAAATGTAGATAAGAGGCCACCACATCAAAGAGGGTAGGAAGGATGAGGACCTAAACCCTGTAGGTCTGACAGCTGGAGGGAGAGAATAGCAGGCAGAGAGAAGAGAAACAGTCATACCTAGGAGCCTGCAAGAAGTGAAATCCCCATAACATTTGGAAAATCAGAGGCACTGAGTTTCATGAGTGCTTATAACCAGCAGGACTTACGGCCTGGAACTTTAAAAAATCAGTGGGCTCACCTCTAAGAGCCTGAAGGGAACAGGAAGCTGAGCCCTTGCCTTTTTTTTTTTCTTTTAATTTTATTTAAATTCATTTCAGTTAACCTATAGTATATTATTAGTTTCAGGGGTAGTATTTAGTGATTCATCAGTTCATCAAGTGACCTCCTTAATGCCCATCACCCAATTACCCCATCCCTTCACCCCCTCCCTCCAGCAACTCTCATTTTGTTCCCTACAGTTGAGTCTCTTACAGTTTGCCTCCCTCTGTTTTTATCTTATTTTTTCCTTCCCTTCCCGTATGTTCATCAGTTTTGTTTCTTAAATTCTACAGCCTTTAAAGAGACAACACAGCAAATAGCCTGCAGAAATACAGCTCAGAAACAGTTGTTGGAAAGGCACCTGGGGTTTAAGGGAAAGAGTGTGACTTATTTCAGAGTTCACTGAGGGACTTCTCCAGGAACAAAGGAGTTGGTTGGCACCATTTTCCTCCCCTACCCCCACCACAAATACACAGCGATCTGCAGGAACCAGCAGGGCACTGGCATTCCCTACCCAACTTGCTTAAAGCATGCCCCAGACCCTCCAGCCAAGACTGCTTCAGTCCCAGGGCTATGGATCCCCTCCCCCATAAGACCCACACAAACTTTGCCAACATTCTCTCCTAACCTCCCATGGAGTATGGCCATACCTTGTTAAAACTACATATACCAGGGGCACCTGGGTGGCTCAGTCAGTTAAGTGTCTGCCTTCAGCTCAGGTCATGGTCCCAGGGTCCTGGGATTGAGCCCTGGATCAGGCTCCTTGCTCAGTGGGGAGCCTGCTTCTCCCTCTCCCCTGTACCCCCACTCGTGCTCCCTCTTGCTCTCTCTCAAAATCTTAAAAAACAAAAAACAAAAAAAAAAACTACACACACCAACCCCATACTATGCAGAACACCCCCAACTACGCAGTCTCTGCAGTGGCTGCAAGTCCCCTGTGGAGGAGGACCAGCACCACCTAGTTAGAAGTGTGCATTTATCCATTCTCATCAGATTGCTCATTTAAGATTGGTGAATGTTATTGCATGTAAATTCCATGTCAAAAAGCTGATTTTTAAAATTTTTCAAAAGAAAACTAGTGTCTTTCATGAAAGTGAGAATAATTTACCCTTTCACAAGGAATGCAACCTCATGCCTCTCCTTACTTTCTCAGGAGGAAAGGTGAAAGAGAAGGGAACTCACATTTCTCCTTAGCTTAGGAGAATATAACCATGAAATATAATTTCTTGTGTTCAGTCTCTAAGGAAGTAAGGTTATCTTCAAGCATGATTTTTTGTGTGCTTTTGGAACATGTCTCAGACTCTCTATTAAAACCTCTTATTAAAAATAAAAATAAGGGATGCCTGGGTGGCTCAGTCGTTAAGCATCTGCCTTCGGGTCAGGTCATGATCCCAGCGTCCTGGGATCGAGCCCCGCATCGGGCTCCCTGCTCAGCAGGGAGCCTGCTTCTCCCTCTCCCACTCCCCCTGCTCATGCTCCTTTTCTCACTGTCTCTCTGTCAAATAAATAAATAAAATCTTTAAAAAAAAATAATAAAAATAAAACTTAAAAAGAAGTGCCCATCCCACCCACTTTCAAGAGAAAGACTTAGCTGACTTTCCTAATACTCAAACAGTCAGATAGGTAAAATGAGGAGACAAAGGAATAGGTCACAAATGAAAGAACAGGGAAAAAACACAAAAGGAGACGTAAGCAAAATGGATATTCAAATTGCTTAAAAGCATAAAGTTGATCAAAAATCAAAATGGCTGCAGTAATGCTTCAATGAGGCTGGATTTTAAAGTAACATTTTTCCTACCTCCTGAAAACCTCCCTTTCACCCTTCTTAGCCTTTTGTTTCAGGAACCCAGGACCACCCTGAAGACCAACAGATGAGGCTGGCAGCACATACACAATTCCTGTTAAAAGAAGCTAGATCCTGTACTTCCCTATAAACCTTCAGGCAGGCTTCAGTTTTCAAGTCTTTAGCCTACTACAGCCTCCTTTGCCTGGAAAAGCAATAAAGCTATTCGTCCTCTTTATACCCAAACTCTGCCTTCACATTAGATATTCTAGCTGCAGAGCACAGAGGTCAGTTTTTAACAACAATTTGAGTAACATGCCTGAAAGAGAATTTAAAGTAATGATCATAAATATACTCACTGGACTTAGAAGTGGAGGACCTCAAGAGACCCTTAAAAGATAGAAAAAAAAACAGAAAGGAAGAACACAATAAATAAGATTAAAAATACGCTAGATAGAATAGCAGGCTGGAAGAAGCAGAGTAATAAATTAATGAACTAAAAGAGTAATGGAAAGTAATGAAGCTGAAAAAAATGAGAGAAAAAAAATTATGCAAAATGAGAACACACTTAGGGAACTCAGTGACTCCATCAAACATAACAACAGTCACATTATAGGGATCCCAGAAGGAAAAGATGGAGAGGAGGAGGCAGAAAACTTATTTGAAGAAATCATAGCTGAAAACTTCCTTAAATCTGGGGTAAGGAGACATATCCAGATCTAGGAAGCACAGAGATCCCCCAACAAAAATCAACCCAGGGAGGTCCACACAAAGACACACAGTAATCAAGATGGCAAAAAGTAGAGAAAAAATTTTAAAGCAACAGGAGAAAAGAAGGCAGTGACATACAAGGGAAACCACATAAGGCTACCAGCAGATTTTTCAGCAGAAACTCTGCAGGCCAGAAGAGCATGGCATAATATATTTAAAGTGCTGAAAGGGAAAAATCTGCAGCCAAGAATACTCTATATTCAGTAAGGCTATCAATTCAGAATAGGAGAGATTAAGAGTTCCCCAGACCAACAAAATCTATAGGAGTTCATGAGCACTAAACCAGCCCTACAAAAATATTAATGGGGACTCTTTAAGTGGAAAGAAAAGAGTGTGAGAGTATGAAAAGTAGGAAATACAAAAGCAGTAAAAAGCTTCTGTTAAAAAAAAAAAATCCATCAAGGTATTCACACAATAAAAGGATGTAAAATATGACACCATATGCCTAAACCATGGCGGGGGGGGGGGGAGGACAGTAAAGAATGGGCTTAAACTTAAGCAACTAGCAATATAGACTGCTAAATGCAAACTGTTAAATACAAACCTAAGAGTAACCACAAATCAAAAACCACTAATAGGTATGCAAAGAATAAAGAGAAAGGAATCCAAGTAAATCACTAAAGAAAGCCAAAAGACCATAAAAGAGCAAGGATCAGAGAAAAACTACAAAAATAAGCACAAAAAAGTAATAAAATGGCAGTAAATACATATCAATAATTACTTTGAATGGAAATGGACTAAATCCTCCAATCAAAAGACATAGGGTGATGGAATGGATAAAAAAGCAAGACCCATCTATTTGCTGCCTACATGATACTCATTTTAGACATAAAGACACCTGCAGATTCAAAGTAAGAGGATGGAGAAACATGCAAATGGATGTCAAAAGAAAGCCAGAATAGCAATACTTGTATCAGACAAAATAGACTATTTTTTTTAAGATTTTATTTATTTGAGAGAGAGGGGGAGAGAGAGAGAAAGACAGAGAGAAAGACAGAGAGAAAGAGAGAGAGCATGAGATGAGGGACAGTCAGTGGGAGAAGCAGACTTCCTGCTGAGCACAGAGCCTGATTCAGGGCTTGATCCCAGGACCCTAGGATCATGACTTGAGCCGAAGGCAGATGCTTAACCAACTGAGCCACCCAGGCACCCCCAAAATAGACTTTAAAGCAAATGCTGTAACAAGACCAAGAAGGACACTATATAATAAAGGGGACAAGACCACTTAGCTTCACAGGTGAATTCTATCAAACATGTAAGAGTTAAACGTGTTGTGATGAGCACTGGGCAACTAATGAATTATTGAACACTGCATCAAAAACTAATAATGTACTATGTTGGCCAACTGAAGATAATAAAGAAAGCCTATCCAAGATGTATGTATGGTTTAATTAATAGTAATAAAAGTTTTCCCCACCTTAAAAGAAACCATTTAAGAGTTAATAACTATTCTTAAACTATTCCGAAACATAGAAGGAATACTTCCAAATTCATTCTATGAGGCCAGTATCAAACCCAGCTAAAGACACCACAAAAAAACTACAGGACAATTTCTCTGATGTACATGGATGCAAAAATCAACAAAATACTAGCAAACCAAATCCAACAATACATTTAAAAAATCATTCATCACAATCAAGTGGAATTTATTCCTGGGAGGCAAGGGGGAATTCAATATTTACCCATCAGTGTGATACATCACATCAATAAGAGAAAGGATAAAAATGATATGATCATATTAATAGTCACAGAAAAAGCATTTAACAAAGTACAACATATATTCTTGATAAGAAACCCTCAACAAAGTAGGTTTAGATGGAACATACCTCAACATAATAAAGGCCATATATGAAAAACCCACAGCTAACATCATACTCAATAGAGAAAAACAGAGCTTTTCCCCTAAGGAAAGGAAAAAGACAAGACTGTCCACTTCCACTGTTTTTATTAACATAGTACTGGAAGTCCTAGTCACAGCAACCAGACAATAAAGAGAAATAAAAACCATCCAAATTGGTAAAGAAGAAGTAAAACTTTCATTCCCTTCAGATGGCATGATATTCTACACAGAAAATCTAAAGACCACCAAAAAAATAAACACTAAATGAATTCAGTGAAGTCACAGGATACAAAGATCAATGTGCAAAAATCTATTGCATTTCTGTACACTAATTATGAAGTAGCAGAAAGAGAAATTAAAAAAAAAAATCCCCTTTACAATTGCACCAAATGTAAGATACCTAGGAATAAAAATGACCAAACAGGTGAAAGACCTATACTCTAAAAGCTATACTAGTGAAATTGAATAGGACACAAAAAAATGGTAAGACATTCCATGCTCATGGATTGAAAGAATATTGTTTAAATGTCTAATACTACCCAAAGCAATCTACACATTTAGTGCAATCCCCATCAAAATACCCATAGCATTTTTCACAGAACTAGAACAAACAATCCCACAATTTCTATGGAGCCATGAAAGACCTTGAATAGCCAAAAGCAATCTTGGGAACAAAAAGCAAAGCTGGAGGTATCATAATTCCACACTTCAAGTTATATTACAAAGCTATAGTAATCAAAACACTATAGAACTGGCACCAAAATAGACACATAGGTCAATGGAAAAGTAGAGAAAACCCAAAAATAAACCCACAATTATATATGTTCAATTCATCTTCAGCAAAGGTGGCAAGAATATCTAATGGGAAAGAGTCTCTTCAACAAATGGTGTTGGGAATACTGGTCAGCTACATGCAAAACAATGAAACTGGACTACTTTCTTATGCCACACCTAAAAAAATAAACTCAAAATGAATTAAAGACCATAATATGAGACCTGAATCCATAAAAATACTAGAAGAGAACACAGGCAGTAATATCTGACATTGGCCAAAGCAACTTCTATTTATTTTTTATTTTTTTATTATGTTCAGTTAGCCACTGTATAGTACATAATTAGTCCTTGATACAGTGTTCAATGATTCATTAGTTAAGTATAACACCCAGTGCTCATCACAGCCCGTGCCCTCCTCAGTACCCATCACCCTGTTACCCCTCCCCCACCCACCTCCCCTCTGAAACTCCCAGATTGTTTCTCGGGGTCCATAGTTTCTCATGCTTCATCTCCCTCTCTGATTTCTCCCCCTTTGGATTTCCCTCCCTTCCCCTATAGTCCTCCGTGCTATTGCTTATGTTCCACATGAGTGAAACCATATGATAATTGTCTTTCTCTTTTTGACTTACTTCACTTTACATAATCCCCTCAGGTTCCATCCATATCAGTGCAAATGGTGGGTATTCATCCTTTCTGATGGCTGAATAATATTCCATTGTGTATATGTACCACATCTTCTTTATCTATTCATCTGTTGAAGGGCATCTCGGCTCCTTCCACAGTTTGGCTATTGTGGACATTGCTGCTATGAACATTGGGGTGCATTTGCCCCATATTTTCACTACATCTGTATCTTTGGGGTAAATACCCAGTAGTGCAATTGCTGGGACATAGGGTAGCTCTATTCTTAACATCTTGAGGAACCTCCATACTGTTTTCCAGAGTGGCAATACCAACTTGCATTCCCACTAACAGTGTAAGAGGGTTCCCCTTTCTCCACATCCTCGCCAACATCTGTTATTTCCTGTTTTGTTAATTTTTGCCATTCTAACTGGTGTAAGGTGGTATCTCATTGTGCTTTTGATTTGTATTTCCCTGATGGCTAGTGATGTTGAATATTTTTTCATGTGTCTGTTAGCCATTTGTAGGTCTTTTTTTTTTTTTTTTAGAGAAATGTCTGTTCATGTCTTCTGCATTAAAAGGATTATTCACCACAACCAAGTGGGTTTTATGCCTGGCATGCAAGGGCAGTTCAACATTCGCAAATCAATCAACGTGGTAGGGCACATCAATAAAAGACAAGAACCATATGATCCTCTCAACTGGTGCAGAAAAAGCATTTGAAAAAATACAGCATCCGTTCCTGATTAAAACTCTTCAGAGTATAGGAATAGAGGTAACATTCCTCAATATCATAAAAACCATCTATGAAAAGCCCACAGCACATATCATTCTCAATGGGCAAAAGCTGAGAGCTTTTCCCTTAAGATCAGGAACACGACAGGGATGCCCACTCTCACCACCATTGTTCAACAAAGTACTAGAAGTCCTAACCTCAGCAATCAGACAACAAAAAGATATAAAATGCATCCAAATTGGCAAAGAAGTAGTCAAACTCTCCCTCTGCACAGATGATGTGATACTTTATGTGGAAAATCCAAAAGACTCCACCCCCAAATTACTAGAACTCATACAGCAATTCAACAATGTGGTAGGATACATATCAGTGCACAGAAATCAGTTGCTTTTCTATACACAACAATGTAACTGTAGAAAGAGAAATTAAGGAATCAATTCCATTCACAATGGCAACAAAAACCGTAAGAGACCTAGGAATAAACCTAACTAAAGAGGTAAAGGATCTATACTCTAGAAACTACAGAACACATAGGAAAGAAACTGAGGAAGACACAAGATGGAAAAAATATTCCATGCTCATGGATTGGAAGAATAAACATTGTTAAAATGTCTATCCTCCCCAGAGTTATTTATACTTTCAATACCATCCCTATTAAAATACCATTGTCATTTTTCAAAGAGCTGGAACAAAAAATCCTAAAATTTGTATGGAACCAGAAAAGGCCCCAAATCACTAAGGGAAGGATGAAAAAGAAAGACAAAGCTGGGGGCATCACATTGCCTGATTTCAAGCGATATTACAAAGCAGTGATCACCAAGACAGCATGGTATTGGCACAAAAACAGACACATAAACCAATGGAACAGAATAGAGACTACAGAAATGGACCCTCAACTCTATGGCCAACTTATCTCTGACAAATCAGGAAAAAATATCCAATGGAAAAAAGACAGTCTCTTCAATAAGTGGTGCTGGGAAAATTGGACAGCTACATATAGAAGAATGAAACTGGACCATTCCCTTACACCATACACGAAGATAAACTCAAAATGGATCAAAGACTTCAATGTGAGATAGGAATCCATCAAAATCCTAGAGGAGAACATAGGCAGTTACCTCTTCGACATAGGCCACAGTAACTTCAAGTCACGTCTCCAAAGGCAAGGGAAACAAAAGCAAAAACGAACTTCTGGGACTTCATCAAGATAAAAAGCTTCTGCACAGCAAAGGAAACAGTCAACAAAATTAAGAGGCAGCCCACAGAATGGGAGAAGATATTTGTAAATGACTTTACAGATAAAGGGCTGATATCTAAGATCTATAAAGAACTTCTCAAACTCAACGCTCAAAAACTAATAACCCAGTCAAAAAATGGGCAGAAGACATGAACAGACACTTCTCTAAAAAAGAAAACTTTTTTTTTTTTTTTTTAGATAGGTCTCCTGAAACAAGGGAAACAAAAGCAAAAAATAAACTATTGGGGGCACATCAAAATAAAAAGTTTCTGCAGAGCGAACAATAAAACTAAAAGGCAACGTACTGAGTGGGAGAAGATATTTCCAAGTGACGTATTAAAGGGTTAGCACACAAAATATATGAAGACTTAATTCAACACCCCAAACCAAATAATCTAATTAAAAATGACAGAAGACATGAACTGACATTTGTCCAAAGAGGACATACAGAAGGCCTACAGACACATGTGCGCAAGCACACTAGAATATTACTCAGCCATACAAAGGAATGACATCTTGCCATTTGCAACAACATGGATTGAACTAGAGTGTATAATCCTAAATGAAATAAGTCAGAAAAAGGCAAATACCATATGATTTCACTCATATGTGGAATTTAAGCCATAAAACAAATGAGCGTACAAATGCACATACTGCATGGAGCACTGGGTGTTATACGAAAACAATGAATCATGGATCACTACATCAAAAACTAATGGTGTATTGTATGGTGACTAACATAATAAAATTAAATTAAACAAAGGAGCAAAGGAAAAAGAAAGACAAACCAAGAAACAGACTCAGACAGAACAAACTAATGGTTAGCAGAGGGAGGTGGCTGGGGGGTGATGGGTGAAATAGGTGATGGGGATTAAGGAGGGCACTTGTAATGAGCACTGAGTAATGTAAGGAATTGTTGAATCACTTTATTATACACTTGAAACTAGTCTAAAACTTTATATTCACTACACTGGAATTAAAATTAAAACATGCCTTTACCAAATAGTACAACTAAAATTTCTGGATCTCAAATTGTGCAAGTTTTCTAAAAATTTATTGTTGCTTCATTGATATACCTCTAAGATGAAGTTTTTGTGACTGAGAAACTTATCTTTATGGTTATATATGTTTTTTTGCTAGCTTAAACAAAACTGGTATCACCAAGCTCAGTTTTTCATCAAATGCAAAGCTTTCTGGCAGACACCTATCAAATATTTGGCACATTTAAACATTTTGTACTCATTAACAAAAAATATATCAAAGACAACTGGGTTGTGCCAAGTGAACATAGAAGCTTATCAGAAAGGGCTATCAAAGAATGAGGGCAACTGATAGAAACACTATTAAAATCTACAAATTCACAATGATTTAAAGAGATAAAAGGAAAAAAACTCATTGCACATCTTTGGAAGTAACTAGGCCACTAATTCCTTATTCAGGAGGTTGGCTATTTGAAATTAAGAGAATTGAACAATCATCTTGCCTTCCCTACATGAACTGTATTTTAGGTTAACTAGTTTTAGTTGACAGAAATTTTTATTTTTCTTAAAAGTATTCTAGCTAAACTATATGAGAGGGATAACAGACATACACAATAATGAATCATTGAACACTACACCAAAAACTAATGATGTACTATATGGTGGCTAACTTAATAAAAAAAAAAAAAAAAAAAGTCACTACTTTGTAGTCTCTAAAATAATTGATTCAGGCAACAAACATTTACAAGAAGAAACCCTTAGACATAAGCTGTTAGTATTAAATTTATAAGAAATACGGGTGATAGGGGCGCCTGGGTGGCTCAGTCCGTTAAGCGGCTGCTTTCGGCTCAGGTCATGATCCTGGGGTCTTGGGATCGAGCCCCACATCCAGCTCCCTGCTCAGCGGAGAGCCTGTTTCTCCCTCTCCATCTGCCTGTCACTCTGCCTACTTGTGCTCTCTGTCAAATAAATGAATAAAATCTTTATTAAAAAAAAAAAAGAAATACGGGTGATAGAAAAACTAAATGACAAAGAAGCAAACTATACTACAATTAGGACCTTCTACAGGTTTCTGTTAGCAAGTCACTGATCTGGTGCTGTAACAAGTCAAAATGTCATCAAGAGATATATGTGTTGTGATGGGCGCTGTGTACTGTGTAACACTGATGAATCACAGACCTGTACCCTGAAACAAATAATACATTACATGTTAATTAAAAAATAAAATTAAAATTAAAATTAAACCGATTAAAAAGAGAAATAGAGATGGAGCCAATATACATTAGAAGAGTCTTAGCAAACAATTATAAAATCCAATGCATAGATCTTGTTTGGATTCTGGCTTGAAAGAAATACACATCTTTGCATCTTTGAAACAATGGTATTGGGTAATAAAGAATTACTAGGTACAATGGCACTGTAGTTAAATTTAGAATGTCCTTTTTTGAGATGCACCTGAAGCATGGAGATGTAAAATGACATGTCTGATGTTTGGCTTCCAACACTTCAGAAAGGTAAAGTTATAAATACAGAAAAATCCTGGCAACTCAAATCCTGATGTTGAGCATATTGAAATACTAGTCTTTCTTCAAAGTCTACCAGCTAATTTCCAAAATCATCTCTGAAAAACAAAGTAACAGAAGATTTGGATGCATTACCAGCTTCTTTTAAATATGTGTTAGTTTTCTCAAAGTGGGTATTCATAAGGGGCAAAATTCTTCATTTTTAAGTTCTAGTGTGTTTTAGCTTTTAAAAAAATATTAAAAAAAAATATTTTATTTATTCATTTGACAGAGAGAGAGAGAGCGTGCACAAGCAGGGGTAGCAGCAAACAGAGGGAGAGGGAGAAGCAGGCTCAGCAGGGAGCCTGATCAATCCCAGGACCCTGGGATCATGACCTGAGCCAAAGGCAGACGCTTAATTGACTGAGCCACCCCAGACGCCCCTAATGTGTTTTCTTTAAAATGCAGTCAATTTTTTTTTTTTTTTTGTAGTCTCACATGTCTTCTTGTTTACTTTAAGGTAAAACCATTGTATCTCTTAGAAAAAAAAAAAAAGTCAAATCCCAGATCTTCCACTGATAATGGAAAAGAATGTCAGGGGGAAGAGAACAGATCACTGGACCTCATAACTATCCCTCTCATTCAGAAATTTACCTTATTGATTAAAGCTGCCTCCTGGGAGAACATCATTCAAATATTCCAGCCTAGATCACAGCCTAAGAACCTTCTCTTACAACTCAAGCAAAACTGAGGTAATGTAGAAACACTTACACAAGATTTTAGTTAAAAATAGGGAATGAAAAAGCACTAAGATTAACATAACTAGACCAGGGCTACACAAAGAGTACCCACTGAACCAGCAGCATCAGAATCACTTGGGAGTCTGCTACAAATACAAATTCATGGGCCCCACCCCAGAATTACTGAGTCAGAGTATCTGGGGATAGACTCTACAAATCCATGCTTTAAAAATCTTTAATTTTTAAGAATCATTGAACTTGATAACCACCAGAGATTATTAAGTTGGTTTATGATAATCATTTTCTCAAACTTGGAGACACATTAGAATCACTTGGGAAGCTTTTAAAAGTCCTAACATCCAGGCCTCACAATAAACCAATTAAATGAAAAACTCTGGGAAGAGATGCCAGGCATCAGTAGCTTTTAAAACTCCCCCAGAGGATTCCAACATGCAGCCAAACTTGAAAATCACTGGCCTAGGTTATGTCATGACCCAGCCATCACTATTTAGTAATTCCCCAGAGGATACAAAAGTGCAGCCTGAGTTGAGAACCAATGAATGGCTTGCATACAAGATACATTCTATTCATTTTCAATGAAGGGTCTAAGCCATCTCACTGTCTGCTTCCATAGGACATTGATAAGTTTTTCCCCACCCACCAGAAGTGCCCACAAGCATGACTCAATGCTGCAAAATCCAGGAGAGCAAGAATGAAGAAGGCCATCAATTCCCTCTACTAGCCTTAAGTGCGTTCCTTTCAAGTTCTCATTATTATCTTTTTCTACAGATGGGTGGTATTGGGACTATCAACCTCATCATAAGACCCCACTTCCTAACCAGAAGGTGACCTTATCCCAAAGACCTTAGTAACAACCTTATCAGAATCTACTACAACACAGTAACTTTAACATTTGAATATGAGATACCAATTTAGAGTATTAGGGAAAACTTGTAATCTGAATTATCAAAATAATTCAAGGAGCTGACTATCCAGAAACAGGGAGGTAATTAAAGGTTATGTGTGTACTATACACATGTGTGAACTACTCCGGTTTATAATTTAACTGATTGTAGACCCAATGGTTATTAAAGACTTTGGATATTGATTTCCAAGTTTTCTGAAGGCTGTAGGTTCCAAAAAAAACAATTCATCTCTTACTGATGCCATCCTGAACTACCAGCAGAAAAATACACCTCATTATGAATTTATGTTCAGGATTTAGACCTACATTTGAACCCAGATCCACCACTTACTATGGGATCTTGAACATTTAATCTACTCTAACCTTTATTTCCTTATCTATAAAGTGGGAATACCACCTGCCCTGAAGGACTTTTGTGATAATGTACAGGACATACTGAAATTGTTCAGCATATATATGGTCAGCAATGGGCAGCTATTATTTTCAAAATACCATGAGTCACTTTCATGCCTCCATGATTTTGCCTTACCATTCCCTCTGCCTGGAATACCTTTTGGCAACCTGGTTCATTCAATCATTTGGAATTTATTAAATACCTACCATGTGCTGGACCTTTATTATGCACCAAAGATAAAATAACCAAAATCAGATATTCCATTTTTGTTAGGACAACACAAACTGATAAAAGAAGGAAAAGATAAAAAGAAATTAAAGTATCTAAAAGGGAGCCTGTAGTCTAGGGTGTCAGAGAAGTACAATGTACAGTTTGAAAGCATGAACTCTGGAATCACTTCCAACACTGCTTAATGTTTGACACTGAATAAGTTTTTTCAGCCTCTGTGCTTCTGATTCCTTAGTACCTACTACTTAGTGTTGCTGGCACAATTAAATACTGTGTAATCAACATAATACCTGGCATGCAAGTACTTAATAAAGCCTTCATCAAAAACTACTGATGTACTGTATGGTGACTAACAAAATAATAATAAAGCCTTCATCTGGTGAAAGCCATCTTGACTTAAGTGTTGTATTTTCTATGAAATTTTCCTACTATCAGTGTAGGGCACATAGCAGAAACACGATACTGTTTCTGGTTGAATGGATACAATGCACATGTGCTGCAAGTAACTCAATGCTTGCACCAAGTTATACTAAATTGTATTGCAGTTCAGCATGGCAGCATTTTACCATCTAGTTTAAGGTCTTCATTTTAACCTCCGTATAATAGCTGATGTATTCCATTAGCATCCTCTAACATCTTCAAAGGGAAGCTGTGTTTTAGTACAGAAAATGGATTATCTTCAAGTATAGGCTACGTTTGTCTATCTTGTCAATTAATTTTGCACCTACCCATAATAACTATAAGGTGGCAACTACAATACCCTCCATGCATTAAAAAAAAAAAATCAAATTAAGCACTATTAAATACAGTTGTACACATTAAAATACATTATTAGAGGAATAAATCACAGCTTGAAGGCTACTACGTCCATGTTTGTGGCTACTAAAAGAAAGCCACAACTCCCTCAAACACAGGCTTCCAAGCTCCATGATCTTTTACCCTCTTGCAGCTAGAAATCACAAGATCCTTGCCATATTTAAACCCAATTTTTTAGGAAATTACTACCAATATCCCCAATAACTCTAAAGCCAACTGAGTCTGTCTATATGTACAGAAGCAAATGTTTCACTAAAACCAAGCCCCCCATAATTAGAATTCTAAAAGATCAACCCTGATAGCACTAACAATTATAGCAAGAAAATACCTAACATTTGTATTTACCATGTGCCAGGCACCATACAAAGCACTTCATGGGCATTATCTCATTTAATTCTCTCAACATCTGAGATAGCCAGTACCATTACCCTATTTCACAATAAGTAATTTGAAGCTTAGAAAGTTTAATCTAGTCTATTTTCAAAGCTTTCATTTTTCGCCATTTTTCCTTGTGGGGTTTTTAGCTTATTTGTGTTCTTGGTTATGGATATAATAACACCTTAGAGTTTCCCACTCTTGTCTTCTCTGTTGGTATTATAGTTCTCTGCTTCAGGTTATTTTTCCTGCTAGTCATTAAATACCCTGAAGAATTTTTCTTCTGAAAGTGTCCCACACTGGTTCTGAGAATCTGTGTTGAATCTATTAGTCCCTATACCTATGGGGGATAATGGGGCAAAAAGGGAACTCCTCTACTCTGTTGGTTGAAATCTAAATTGGTTCAGTCACTATAGAAAACAATATAGAGTTCCCTTAAAAAATTCTAACTTAAACTACCATAGGATTCAGCAATCCCACTTCCAGATATATATCCAATGGAAATGAAAAAAGGATATTAAACCAGTATCTGCATTTGCATTTATTTTTATTTTTATCTGTAGCAGCATCATTTACAATAGCCAAGATATGGAAACAACTTAAATGTCTATCATATCTAACAAATGGCTAAAGAAGATGTGGTATATATAAGAAGTATTATTCAGCCATGACCATCCTGCAATTTGAAACGTGAATGAAATTGGAGGGTATTACACCAAGTGAAAAAAGACAAAATACTGCATGATCTCACTTATATGTGGAATCTATAGAGCTTAACTCTTACAAATATAGTATAATGGTAGTTTACCAGGGACTGAGGAGTGGGATGATTGAGGAGAGGACTGTTAAAGGGTATAAACTTGCAGTTATAAGTTCTGAAAGTCTAATGCCCAGTATTGTGTTTACTCTCAACAACATTCTATTATATACTTACTTCAGAGTTGGTAGGAGTAGATCTTAACTTTCTAACCAAAAATTAAAATTAGAAAATAACAAAAATAAAAACTGTGACATGATGAACTGTTAGCTAACACTGTAATGGTTATGTTACAATATAAAAATGTATCATAACACACTGTACCCTTTAAATTTACAATGCTGCATGTCAGTTACATCTCAAAATACAAACGAACACACACACACCTCTACATATGGGTTCAAAATCCAGAGAATCTGACAGGAGACCACCAGGAAGATATCTTGTAGAAATGGAGTACAGATGAAGCCCTGAGAAGGTGCTATCCTAGGAAGGTTCATATGGAAAAAACTCAGACTTCAGAAATTGAATTTATGTTATCAGTAGAACAAATGTGGGAAGGGGCAGGGGAGAATCAGCTCCCTCAGGGAATAAGGCAAGTAGTGTAAGGACAGCCTTGAAGTAGGGAAGAGAAACGACTTCATTCCTTAAAAGGTCAAATCCTTGGCAAGTTAGGCCCTTGGATCATGCTTCGGGTCAGGCAAGGATTCCAAGCCACCTAGTCTGCCGCCATTGCGACAAGGATGGTAACAAACAGCAAAGCTATTACCAAGTAGGTAACAACTTCCAGCTCCTTTCAAACAATTCATGTGGGAAAGGTTCTAGATCAATTCTGGGACTGTCCAGCACATTGGGAGGTAGCAATGCCCACCAATCAGTTTCAGTTGTGAGGAGAAGGGATACATGCAGACAGACTGCCACCACAAAGAAATATACTTAGTGACTTAGCCATCCGTCTTTCTTCAGGAAATCCTGAAAAGAGATACTGAAGAGAAGTGGGAGGGAACCTACACAAAGTTCCTTCTCCTTTGCAGAGTAGGAGGAGGGTCAGACAACCCAGGTAGGAGGGCTGGACTCCTTTTGAAGAAAACACCAAAGGCAGCCCAGATGGGGATTCTTCCTAGTCACTGGTATGACTGAGTTTGACTCACTACTCAAACCCCAGTCTCTCAGGTTCCCTAAAACATTGGCTTAGTTCCTCAGATTAGCCATGCCCAATCCTGAAGGAGTGGGGAGGAGGTGAGTGGGCATAAGAGATGGAGCTCAACTATGACTGTTAGTCAAAAGGGAAATCAAGAAACAGTGATTACTACATAGGCTCCTTATATAAATAATCTGTCATCTTTCTCTTCTGCTGAAAGGGGCTTGTTGAGAAGCGAAGTCGATTGTTTTGGAACTAAGAAGAGTATGCAAACTAATGGGGACAGCTCACTCCTCTTAATAAGGGGGATTTTAGACAGATGGAGGGGCACATACGTGAGAAAAAAAGGTTTAATGGGGAATTCTTAATTTTTGCTGTATGGTGGTAGGATATAGATCTCTCCTCTAATCTACAAAGTAAAGGTACAAAGAAAGCACTTTCAGAAAAACTACCCAAGCATAGAGTACTATAATTGTTTTGGGGAGAAGAGAGTGGTAGGAGAAAGTGCTAAGTCTCACTGTAAGGTAGGAAAGCAGGGGAGATGGAATACACGGAGCCAGCTTCACCCAAGCTGTGTGAGGTCCTCCTATGGGTCGATGATCAAATATTGGGCAGGTCAAAGACAGAGAAAGAACTCACATTGCATGCCCCCATAAGATCAGACATGTGCACAGAGCTGGCAGGGGCCACTGGCAGAGGTAGCTACTGAAAATCTGAGACCCTTTGGTTGTCGGGGCAAACAAAGGAATGAACACATCCTGAGGAAAGTCAGAAGCCATTCCAGTTATCTAACGATTGCTGCATAATGAACTATTCCCAAAACTCAGTGGCTTAAAACAACCCTTGTGTTCTCTCTCACAATTCTAGGAGTCAGGAATTTGAACAAGGCATCAGCTGGGCAATTCTGTACCATGATAGTATCATCTTGGAGCACTCAGCTGTAATTAGCTGGTAATGGTCTGAATAAAAGGTCCAAAATATCTACACTCATGTGCCTGGGCCCTTCAGATGAAGGTGGCTAGAAGGCTGGGCTTGGCAGGGTCCCTGGACTTCTCCATGTAGTCTCAGAGCTACTCCAGAGTCCCTCCATCATGATAATTTACCATTGGTAAAGCCGTGGCAGGCCAGCCCAAATTCAAGGAAAGTAGACCCACCTCCCAAAGAGCTTTTAAATCTGTTAAAGGAACAAGTTTAGTCTGCAGATAATTGTGTTTTCCAAGAAGTATGACTGAATATATATGACACATGCTACTCAGTCCATACTACCACCTAGCCACATGCACCTGTTTTAATAGAGGGGGGCTGCAGTGAAGACATAGAAGAACTTCATCAGAGTGTTGTAAAAAACTGTAGAGACTGATTAACCTGAATTGGGGTAGACTGCCTTGTCAATATCAGATATGTAAGAGGCCAGGAGCCACAAAGGCCCTGAGCCTTCCTTCTGTATCACAGCCTCAGAGCGCTTCCACCACAGCCTGGGGAGAGGGCAAGGGAGGGTCAATTCACATGGCTGCCACATTCCCTCACACAGGTAATGGGCTTGCCAACCCCAGGGCCTCAAAGAGAAGGGGCTGGAGTCCCACAGTTTTGTGGGTGGAAAATGAGATCATACACTTCTATTCCTACTCTTGTGATTCCCCTTTTCCTCCCGGAGAACCGGGTGCCATTGATTCATCCCACTTACTTGTGATCTCTTGCTGAGAAAGCAGAAGGCAGGCTTGCTTTTATGGGGACTTGTACATACTGCATGAACAAGAATAAGCCATTTCTAGTGAATAATGACTTCCATATTTTGTCATTATTGCCAGTCCCTTCAAGCTGCAGTAAAATGTTACAAATATAGAACTTCTTGTTCCAGTCAGATTTTTTTATTTTCATGGCAATGTACCACGGTGGGCTCCCAAAAAGAACGTGGGTATACTCACTAAGCAGACATAGCCTGCTTCCCTAATCCCACAGACTCAATTACTTTATGTACAACTCAGCGGCATGACCAAGATTGGGGCACATGCTGGCTACCAGCATGACAACCTAATTTATTCATTAGCAGTGGGTGTAAATAATGATCTGAGGGAAGATGCTCAACAATAAGATGTAGCCAACGTATTTCTCCACTCATTTCCTTAGAATATCCACCCCCATTCCATGCAGCAATGGAAATCCTATGTGACAACCAAAATATTTCTTTGATTAGCATGCTTTTTCAATAACCTCATTACTCCTTAACATATGTAGTTGTTAACTGTGCCATATAGCATTAGGTAGTGTTAGGACTTTTTCAGGTGCAACTTGTAGAAGCTAATCAAACTACCTTAAACAAAACAAGGAAATTGATTCAGGCAACTGGAAATTTCAAGGGAGGATACACTTCAAGCACAGATAGATCTAGAGGCTTGAAAGTTGTCATTCACACTGTCTATCCATCATTTCACAGAACTCTATTTCAGTCCCCTTGGATGCCATGTTCACTCCTAGACACAGCACAGTGTTGATGGAGATAGGCTCCCAAATAAGGCTTAGTTAAGTCTTGTGCTCACCGTAAAGGTCAGCAGGCCATAAAAATAGGCCTATCAGAACCCCAGGCTTGAGAGAACAGTTGCCTCACTGAAAGAGGGATGCTAGGCAGACGAAAGCAACACATGTCCATCTCACATGATCAATCTTGTGTTTGGTTAAACTTGAAAGAGATTGGGGGGGGGGGGAACCTTATGAAACTAATGGAACAGTTTAAAATATGAACATTCTATGTTATTCTGATCTACTCTTAGGGTTATGTTTTTATTATATTTTCATTCCCACCTTATCCCACTTTACATTTAATGCAGTCATAGTTCTCTCTTCCCTTAGCATTTCCAGGTCCCTTGCTACAGAATGAAACAGGGCTCCCTTAAGCCCCATATTTTTCTCCAGCTCCCACACTATTTCTCTGCTCCTCTTTATGACAAAACTCAAGACCTATTAACTAGCTCTTTTTACCTCTCATTTTGTTCTCAATCTATCTCAGACTTTCATTCCACTCACTTCCTCAAACCTTTAGTCAACAAAGTCATGAAATAGTACCTCTTTAAGTCTTACAACCATTTATCAATCTTCTTTGTTCATTGCTCAGCAACATTTGACAGTCTGGTGATCTAGGAAGACTTCCTTCTTAGATTTCACGGTATTTCTCTTTCCTTATTGTCCTCTTACTTCAGTGGATGCTCCTTTTCTTTTGCCAGCTATCCCTCTTCTTGACTTCTACACTTTTACCTCACAGTTCAGCCCTTAGTCATCTTTTGTTCATCTCTGTTTACTGTCAGGCAAGGTTTCCAATCCCATAGCTTCAAAGACTATGTAGAAGTTGCAGACATTCAAATTTATATCCCAGTCCTAATCCCAATTCCAGGCTCATATATCCAATTGCTTATTTAGTATTTCAATTTGTGTGCCTAAGGGACACTACAAATTTAACATTTGCTCTCCACCCCAAAATAGGTTTCTCCCATCTTTCACATCTCAGTAAATGGTAACTCCATCGTATTGCTTAGGTCAGAAACCACAGTTGTCCTTGATTCTTTTCTTTCTCTCACACTCCACATTCAATCCATCAGCAAGTTCTGTTGGGTCTACCTTCATAATATATCCCCAACCCAATGGATATCTCATCACTTTTACCAAAATCAGGTAGTCCAAACCTAGATTATTTTAACAACCTCCATCTGGACTTCCTTCTACATCTCCTGCCTCCTACAACTGTCTACCCAACTGCAAAACACATTTGAGTTCTAAAGTCTCAAGCTGCTTAACCATGATTTGTGCAGCCCTACATAATCTGAGAGTTGCCCATTTCTCCAATCTCCTTAACCATCTGCCTCTCACTTTCCCCACTGTTAGCTAAACTAGACGTTATGCTGTTCCTCAAATATCCCAAATCCATCTGAAAGGGTCTTCACGTTTACTTTTCCATCTGCCTGGGGAGCCCTTGTACCAATTCTCAGAAATGGATTCCCCCCGTTATTCAGATCTTAGCTATAATATAACCTCCTAAGATCTTAACAACCCTATCTAAAGTACTCCCCACCCCATCTCCATATCTTCTTACACTGTGTCATTATCCTTGGCACTCACCATTGCCTGGCCAAATATTATATATTGATTTGTATACAGTGATCTATCTTCCCAAGTAGAATGGAATCTCTGTAAGGGAGAAATTAATTCCACTCTATTCACATCTATATACCCAGCATCTACAGCACTGCCTGGAAAAGTGGTAGGCTCATAATAAATAGTTAATGAGGGAGGCAAATGCCAGAGGCTGTTTGAGAGAAACTGGGGGAAGATGGTAACTGTCAGGGGAACTGGAACTGGAAAGAGATTACAGAAAACATCTTTCTCTTCAATTAGAGAGTTTTTATTAGAGACAGAACATCACTAACCCAATTATGTTTGCAGGAATCTAAGTGATTTTTAAATACTGTTAAAAAGGTAACAACACTAAGAATGTCAAACTTCTGACAGGAAAATGACAGCTGAAATTCGTTACGAATATGAAATGAACATCTTCTGAGTAGGCTATGATTAATAAATTGCATCTCAGAACTAATATGTTTAAGTAATGCATATGAAATTTGATGGTTTCCAGTTACCTTTGTAAATTCATGTTGTGCGGTATTTCTTCATTTAATATTAAAGGCTAATATATATGATTTATAATTTAAACTTTGTCTCAATCTAAAATATTCAGTCCATTTTCTTATAACCATTCACATTTAATTTGTTCACCTATACAGTTTTCAGACTGCTGAAGTGTTGTTAAACTAACTGGCCTCTTTTCTCACAAATGTAGCACAATTAAGGAAGAAAGTAATGGTTTCTAAAAATCTTAAGATTCTATACAATAACCATCTCCCAGAACATCAGCCTATTCATATTCCCTTTTCATAGGCTCTGCTTCCATCATCCTGAGTAGGTATTAAGTCCATGGCACTGCTGCTCTCCCCATAGATAAAGAGAGCAGAAGTGGGTAACTGGGCCATTCAGATGGTCTTTAATTCTGAGATGGTCTTCAAAATCCTCCAGCAAAAACTTCTGCTTCCAGGAATAAAGTGGAGACATACTTTTCCCTATTCTTTCCACTGAGTAGAACTAAAAGC
This sequence comes from Phoca vitulina, assembly GCF_004348235.1. Lineage (NCBI taxonomy): Eukaryota > Metazoa > Chordata > Mammalia > Carnivora > Phocidae > Phoca > Phoca vitulina. The sequence goes on along the minus strand of NW_022589708.1, from coordinate 56,466,995 downwards.
CCTAGATGTTTGTATGTAAAATGAACGTAAGACAATTCTGAATGGTGGAAAGGAGGCAGACCAGCTAGGGTCATTTGAACCCAAGGAACACCACAGTGGTGAATTCCTTGGGTTTTCTTTTGGCCTCCTATATTCCAGACTAATTTCTAGAGAGGAGGGAAACCTAGAAACACCAATAGAATTAGACAAGAAAAACCTTAAAATCCCCTCTCTATCCAAAGGATCAGGAAAGGGGCAGCCTTAAAAGATCGATGATTTTTTTAATAATAGCCACTCTATTCCAACCAAACATCAAAAAAATTAAACTACAGTCACATCCAGCAAAAGCAGAATGGAAAGCCTAGACTTCCACTCTTGCCAGGCTGTACTGAGGCACCTAAAGGATCTACGCACGCTGTTACTAGTGAAGGCTGAGTAGGTTGCCAAGACACTTATCTGTACTGAATGATAAGCAGCCCTAACTCAATGTGAGTGGCAACTACATGGAAAACCTAGACTTCTAATGCCCACACGGCAGTAACAAAGGCACTCCCCCTCCACCTCCTTATAAAAGCAGGTATCAAAGGAAGTCAACTAAAACAGAAGATATAAATAAGATCCAGAGTCTCTTAACAAAATATCCAAAGTCAGATTTCAGTTGAAAAAAAATTATACAAAGCAACAAGATCTAAAATTGAAAATAGATATCAACACCCAGATAATAGGTGTATTAGAGATTTCTGACAATTATTTTCAAGTGACCATCATAAAAATACTCCAAGAATTGAACACCGTTGCAACAAATGAAAAATAGCAAGTGTCAGCAAAGAAGATATAGAGAACCAAATGAAAATATTTTGTAAGTGAAAACTAAAATAAAAATTTTAAACTCTGAATGGGTTCAACAGCAGAGTGTAGAGGATCTGGGGGAAAAACAAACAGAACAACAGAAATTAGCCAATCTGAACACAGAAATTTGTAACATTAAAGTCACAGGTTGGAAATGAGGAAAAGCCTCAAGTCAATAATCAAAACTCCCACATTAAGGATCCAGAAAAAGAGCAAAAATAAACCACAAGAAAGGAACGAAGTAATAAAATATAGGGCATAATCAAAAAAATTGAACAGAAAAAAAGTCAATTAAAGAACTAATTCTTTGAAAAGAAAAAATTTCACAATCCTCCATTGAGATTGAAAAAAGATACAAAATTACCAATATCAAGAAAAAATCCAGGATATCATTAAAACCTTGCAAACATCAAAACAAATGTTTACTGTGAACAAGTTACACATGTAAATTTGATAATTTAGATGAAATGGACCAGTTAATTGAAAAATATAAACTATCACAACTCACCCAAAACAAAATAGATAATAGGGCTTTAAAAATTAAGTTGGGGTTCCTGGCTCAGTCCATTAAGGGTTAGACTTTTTTTTATTTAAATTCAATTAACCAACATAGTTACTACATCATTAGTTTCAGGTGTTGAGTTCAGTTATTCATCAGTTGCATATAACACCCAGTATTCATATCACATGCTCACCTTAGTACCCATCACCTAGTTACCCCATCCTCTCACCCACTTCCCCTCGAGCAACCCCCAGTTTGTTTCCTATAGTTAAGAGTCTCTCATGGTTTCTCTCCCTGTAAGACAAACTTCCCATTCAGGTTTCCTTCTCTTCCCCTATGATCCTCTGTGCTGTTTCTTATATTCCACATATGAGTGAAACCATATGATAATTGTCTTTCTCTGACTTATTTCGCTCAGCATAATACCCTCCAGTCACATCCATGCCAATGTAAATGGTAAGAATTCATCCTTTTTGAGAGCTAATTTTCCGTTGTATATATATATACCACATCTCTTTATTTTTTTATTAGCATATAATGTATTATATGTTTCAGGGGTACAGGTCTGTGATTCATCAGTCTTACACAATTCACAGTGCTCACCATAGCACATACCCTCCCCAACGTCCATCACCCAGCCACCCCATCCCTCCCACCCCGCTCCACTCCAGCAACCCTCAGTTTGTTTCCTGAGATTAAGAGTCTCGTATGGTCTGTCACCCTCTCAGGTTTCATCTTGTTTCACTTTTCCCTCCCTTCCCTTATGATCCTGTCATTTCTCAAATTCCTCATATCAGTGATATCATAGGATACTTGTCTTTCTCTGATTCACTTATTTCGCTTAGCATAATACCCTCTAGTTCCATCCATGTCATTGCAAATGGCAAGATTTCGTTTTTGATGGCTACATAATATTCCTGCACGCATGCACACACACACACAATCTTCTTTATCTATTCATCTGTCAGTGGACATCTGGGCTCTTTCCATAGTTTGGCTCTTGTGGACATTGCTGCTATAAACTTCGGGGTGCAGGTACCCTTTCGGATCCCTACATTTGTATCTTTGGGATAAATACCCAGTAGTGCAATTGCTGGGTCCTAGGGTAGCTCTATTTTTAACTTCTTGAGGAACATCCATACTGTTTTCCAGAGTGACTGCACCAGCTTCCATCCCCACCAACAGAGAGGTTCCCCTCTTTCTGCATCCTCACAAACATTTTTTTGTTGTCTCTTGACTTGTTAATTTTAGCCATCTGACTACTGTGAGGTGGTATCTCATTGTGGTTTTGATTTGTATTTTCCTGATGCCAAGTGATGTGGAGCATTTTTTCATGTCTGTTGGCCATTTGTAGGTCTTCTTTGGAGAAATGTCTGTTCATGTCTTCTGCCCATTTCTTGACTGCATTATTTGGTTTTTTGGGTGTTGAGTTTGATAAGTTCTTTATAGATCTTGGATACTAGCCCTTTATCTGCTATGTCATATTTGCTAGCATCTTCTCCCATTCCGTAGGTTGCCTTTCAAGTTTTGATGACTGCTTTCTTTGCTGTGCAGCAGCTTTTTATCTTGATGTTCATTTTTGATCTTGTTTCCCTTGCCGATAGAGATGTGTCTAGCAAGAAGTTGCTGTGGCCGAGATCACAGAGGTTGCTGCCTCTGTTCTCCTCTAGGATTTTGATGGATTCCTGTCTCACATTTAGGTCTTTCATCCATTTTGAGTTTATCTTTGTGTGTGGTGTAAGAAAATGGTCCAGTTTCATTCTTCTGCATGTGGCTGTCCAATTTTCCCAACACC
>NW_022589708.1:56359518-56463860 GCF_004348235.1 Phoca vitulina | reverse complement strand
ATATTCTTTCCTGCTTTGTCAAAGATTAGTTGACCATAAAGTTGAGGATCCATTTCTGGGTTCTCTAATCTGTTCCACTGACCTATTTGTTTTCATGCCAGTACCATACTGTCTTGATCACTACAGTTTTGTTATATAACTTGAAGTCCGGAATTGTGATGTCCTCAGCTTTGGTTTTCTTTTTCAACATTCCTCAGGCTATTTGGGGTCTTTCCTGGTTCCATGCATAAGGGGTACCTGCACCCAATGTTCATAGCTGCAATGTCCACAATAGCCAAACTGTGGAAAGAGCCCAGATGTCCACTGACAGATCAATGGATAAAGATGATGTGGTATATACGTACAATGAAATACTACTCAGCCATCAGAAAGGATGAATACTTAACATTTACATCGATGTGGATGGAACTGGAGGAGATTATGCTAAGTGAAATAAGTCAGAGAAAGACTATTATATGGTTTCATTCATATGTGGAATATAAGAAACAGTGCAGAGTATCATAAGGGAAGAGAGGGAAAACTTCATGGGAAGTCATCAGAGAGGAAGAAAAACCAGGAGAGACTCTTTAACTATAGGAAACAAACTGAGGGAGTTTGCTGGAGAGGAGATGGGTAGAAGGATGGGGTAATTGGGTGATGGGCATTAAGGAGGGCACATGACAAGATGAGCATTGGGTGTTATACACAACCGATAAATTACTGAACACTACATCTGAAACTAATGATGTACTTATGTTGGCTAATTGAATTTAAAGATGCCAAAATAAAAAAAAAATTACTGAAATGCAATTATCCAATCTTCACTTTCACCTTTCTATTCTGAGAATTCACCTGCAATCCAGCAAACACACTAAGTATTTGGCTAAAGAATACAAAAATACTAATTCAAAGGGATACATGCACCCCAATGTTAATAGCAGCATTGTCTACAATAGCCAGATTATGGAAGTAGCTCAAGTGTCCATGGACTGATGAATGAATGCAATGGAATATTACTCAATAAAGAATAAAATCTTGCCCTCTGCAACAACCTGGCTGGAGCTAAAGTGTGCTATGCCAAGTAAAATTAGTCAGAGAAAGACAAATATCATGTGATTTCACTCATATGTGGAATTTAAGCAACAAAACAAATGAGCAAAGGGGCGGGGGGGGGGGAGGAAGAATCAAAGCAAGAAAGAGAGTCTTAACTATAGAAAACAAACTGATAGTTACCAGAAGGGAGATGGGTGGGTGGATGGGTTAAATAGGTGATGGGGATTAAGGAGGGGACTTGTTGCGATGAGCACCAGGTGATGCATGAAAGTGTTGAATCACTATATTGTACACCTGAAACTAATACTGCACTGTTGGTTAACTGGAATTTAACTAAAAGCTTAAAAATAAGAACAGTATAAAAAATAAAAGGGAGCTCACGAAAGTGAAAATTTGGCTTTTCTGATATACAGTTTTACTCGTGAGGAATCAACACTTCCTATTCACATTGACTAATCTGTGGTTACTGAACGCACTGGAATATAGAAGAAGTATATGGTCTACCCATTTTATTCTTCAAAATTCAGATGAAGAGCTCCAACATGGGTCCAAACCAAGGGCACAATCAGGCCACAGTGCTAAAAGATACAGCCTTCACTGAAAGAAGCAAAGACATTAAAAATTTGTCCTCTGAGCAGTGAGCACTCATTTGCTTTTTTGATGCATTTCCTCTCATAGGCTGTTTTCATAGTGCTTGTTCAGTAAAATTGGCCCAAAGGGTTTTTCTCCCTTGGAAATTACCTCAACTATAAGTCTCCCCATCCCCTACTACTCCCCCCACAAGGGTTAAGTTGGAAATGGAGTGGGCACAGAGGAGAGGTCCAACAGTTGTTAGGCAGGACTCTGATCACACAAATAGAACCCTCACAACCCATTCTGGATCACTACATACCCTAGTTAGGCATAAGTATACTTGCCAGGAATAATCCTCCAGCACATATCACAGACAGCTACCAGGGTGGCTGTATCCACAGTTGGTGCCAGGACAAAATTTGGGATCCTGCCTAAGTATCTTTGAGATACTTTTTACCCAATAGGCATCTGCAAAATTTTATGAGTTAATTCTTTGGGATCAGCAAATATATTTGCCTCAATTAGTTCTGTTTTTCTTAATCTTTTTTATTTTCATTTTTTAAACATCCATTTAGAGAAAGAGACAAAGAGCACACACATGAGTGGGGGGAGAGGCAGAGGAAGGAGGAGAGAAGCAGACTCCCTGCTGAGCAGGGGAACCCCACACAGGCCAATCCCACAACCCTGAGATCACGACCTGATCTGAAATCAAGAGTCTGATGCCCAACCGAGCCACCCAAGTGCCCTGTGCTTTTCTTCTAAAAGGTTATCCTCTCGCCCTATAGTTAGTCTAAATAATGTATTTATTTATCTCAAGCCTAGGTCATGTCTGGTAGTAAGTTAGGTATTTCAGGAAATATACCTGGTAAGAATTTACCAAGTGGCCTCCTTGTGACTTGAAACAAAGTCAGTGCCCTTTGATGCACCTCAGTATGACTCAGGTACCATAGCCAATCTGACTAAAACACAGCTAGAAATAGGTAAATCAAGTAAGACTTTCCACTAAGAGACTAGACAGTCTTTTTCCTAGTCTGAGCAGAAATCCTTATTTAGAAAGGAGTCCATTCCAAAGAGTCCCAATGAAGTGGTTAACCACATTGCCCTGATCGCTTTTTCCACAAGGATGGGCAGGTGGCAGGACCCAGACTGACCCAGTTCAAGTACTCCATTCTTCCAGCCATCTCGATTGGTTCAGAGATAGGCATATGAACATCAGGTCCAATCAGGGTCTTTGCTGCATGTGATAAAGGGCTATCAGTTAAGTCCTTTTTCACAAGCTTAAATATTGGGAAAAAATGGCACTGTCAACAGCCATCTTTCCCAGCTACTTGAAGGAAGACATCTGCAGTAAAAAGAAAACCAAGTCAGCCCAGAGGAAAGCTAATTCTAGAGACAGAAATACAGTCTGCATCTTTTTAGCCCCTAGATCTTGCCATGTTTGAAGTACCAGCTCTATTCCTGGACTTGTCAGTTACATGCGACTCTCCTTTTGATGCTTTTTTGACTTAGATGTATGCCACTCGCCAATAAGATCTTGAACACTACAACTGCTATGCCTTAAAGGAACAAGCTATTTTTTAAAATCTCACCTTAAAGCCAGTGTATCCCAGTCATGGTAAGGATATAAGATCATCCCTGGCTCTCTTCCTATGACCTTTAATCATTAAGTAATAAATAATTACCTTGTCATAAACTTTACATAAGGCTCAGAAAACTTATAAAATCCAAAATAAAAAATGACTCTAATTCCTTGGCCCAGATTGTTGTGACCATTTTAATGTGTTTCCTCTCAGTTTAAAAAAGACATACAGGTTCCTAAAGGTAAGATAATATTCCAGAGGGGTCTTCCTATCCTATTGTTGTTTAACATTAACATGTGAGTAGTTTCCCACATAATGAAAGACTTTTCAAGTATATGACTCTCAAAAGCTTCTCATTAGTTCATTTGCTCTATTTTAAGAAAACCATCCCATTTACAATTGCACCAAAAGAGTAATATACCTTAGAATAAGCTTAACCAAAGAGGTGGAAGACCTATACTTCGAAAACTAAAACACTGATAACGAAATTGAAGTGGACACAGATGGAAAGATATTCCATGCAGATGGATTAGAAGAATGTTGTTAAAATGTCCATACTACCCAAAGCAGTATACAGATTCAGTGCAATACCAACAGCTTTTTTCACAGAACTAGGATGTTAAAATTTGTATGGAATCATAGAAGACCCCAACTAGCCAAGCAATCTTAACAACAAAGCTAGAAGTATCACAATTCCAGATGTCATGTTATACTACAAAGCTGTAGTAATAAAAACAGTATGGTACTGGCACAAAAAGTAGACATGTGAATCAACAGAACAGAATAGAGAGTCTAGAAGTAAACCCATGCTTATGTGGTCAATTAATCTAGGACAAACGAGGAAAATGGGGAAAAGACAGTCTCTTCAATAAATGATACTGGGGAAACTGGACCAGTTTCTTACACCATACACAAAAATGAACTCAAAATGGATTAAAGACCTGAAACCAAACAACCTGAAAAAAATAGGCAGTAATCTCAGACATCAACCACAGAAACATTTTTCTAAAGGTCTCCTAAGGCAAGGGAAACAAAAGCAAAAATCAACTATTGGAACTACACCAAAATCAAAAGCTTTTGCACAGTGAAGGAAAGTAACAAAAGAGCAACATAGTGGATGGAATATATTTACAAATGACATATTTGACAAGGGGTTAATATCTAAAATATATCAAGAACTCCTCCAACTCAACACCAAAAAAGACAAATAATCCAATTAAAAGCTGGGCAGAGTACCTGAATAGACCTTTTACCAAAGAAGATATACAGATAGCTGACAGACATATGAAAAGATGCTCAATAACAATCATCAGGAAAATGTATATCCAAACCACAGTGAGATATCACCTCACACCAGTCAGAATGACTAGTATCCAAAAGACAAGACATAACAAGCGTTGGTGAGGATGTGTAGAAAAAGGAACATTCGTGCACTGTTGTTGGGAATACAAATTGGTACAGCCACTCTGGAAAACAGTATGGAAGTTCAAGAAATTAAAAATAGGACTACTGTATGAGCCAGTACTTCCACTACTAGTTATCTACTCAAAAAATAATGGAAACACTGATTTGAGAAGATCTATACACCCCTCTATTGCAGCATCAACAATAGTCAACAAATGGAAGCAACTCAAGTGTCCATCAATAGATGGATAGTGTTACATATATACAAAGGAATATTACTCAGCCATAAAAAATGAGATCTTATATTTTCAACATGGGTGGACCTAAAGGTATAATGCTAAATCAAGGAAGTCAGAATGAGAAAGACAAATACCATAGGACTTTACTCATATGTGAAATCTCAGAAACAAAAAGTACAAAAAGACCATTAAATACAGAGAACAAACTGGTGGTTACCAGTGGGAAATGGGTGGGGAGGGGGTTGGGTGAAACAGATAAAGGATATTAAGAGTACACTTATGAGCAGCACTGGGTAACATACAGAGTTTTTAAACCCTTCTGTTGTACACTGTATGTCATACTTCATTGTAAATAAAAATTTTAGAAATGTTTTATTCTCTTGGCTCCCAGGACAACATATTCTGATTTTTCTCCTTATCACCCCCACCACCCCAGTGTCCTTGGCAGGTTCTTTCTCATCTCCCTCACCTCTAAATGTTGAGGTATCTCTGGGTTCAGTTTTCAGACTGCTTCTTACTCTCCTTCGATAGGATGACATTTCTTAAATATCTCATGACTTTCAATACCATCTATATACTCACAATATCCTAACTTATATCTGCAGCCTGGACCTCCCATTCTCCTCTGGATCCTTACATTCAACTGTGTTATAAGACAGTTATTTGTTATATCTCCAGTTTAACGCACCCAAAACTGATCTGACATCTATCCAAAACTTGTATGCTAAATCCAATGGACTCATCTATGCTTTCATCTTAATAGACATCTCAATGTAGTAGACCTCAGGCTTTTTCTTGAAATCAGTTTTTTCTTTTGGGTTCTAGGACACCAGACTCTTAGTTGCCTTACCATTTCTCAAAGGAATTTTTTTGCTGAATCTTCTACCTCTTTCAAACCTTTAAAAATCCATCCCTTCTCTTCAAATCAAGATCATTCCAGCAATTATCTCCTGCTTCTATTGCATTGTCCACTTCTCCCTTTCTTCTGGATCATTCCATCGCAAAACCATGTTATAATGTATCCTATCTTGAAAAATCCTCTTTGCTTCTTATCCCATCAGTTATAACTCCATTTGTTTTCCAAGAAAAATCCTCAAAGTAATTGTCTACACTGTCTACACTTACCACTTCTTCCTATTCCTTTTTCTTTTATCTATGTTGTTGAGCTCTTACTTCAACTGCTCTTTTTTTATGTTACGTTAATCACCATACATTACATCATTAGTTTTTGATGTAGTGTTCCATGATTCATTGTTTGCGTATAACACCCAGTGCTCCATGCAGAACGTGCCTTCTTTAAAACCCGTCACCAGGCTAACCCATCCCCCCACCCCCCTCCCCTCTAGAACCCTCAGTTTGTTTTTCAGAGTCCATAGTCTCCCATGGTTCTCCGCTCCCCCTCTGATTTCCACCCCTTCATTCTAATCAAAGCCAAAAGTTTCCATTTTGACAAACATGATGGTCCTTTCTTATTTCTCACACTCAGCTCAGCAGGAGTGCTTGACAGTTGAGTACATTCCCCCCGCCACTGTCTCTCTCTACCGGACTTCTGGGATACAACTCTGTGTCCCTCCTTACTCACTGGCTGCTCCTTCTCCTTCTGCTTGAGTAGTTCCCTCTAGATTTCCCCAACCTCAAAATACTGGAGTACTCCAGGGCCCATTCCTCAAACCTCTTTTCCTTTCTCTATTCCCACTCACTCCCCCTAGATGATCTCACCCAGTTTCACACTTTATATACCACCAACATGCCATTGATCACCAAGTTTATACCTCCTCCCTAAACCCCTGTACTCCTACTTGCTACCACCAACTACTTAAGTGCATGAATTAAGGCAAGAGTATAGCACTCAAAGGTTGTCTGTTATTTTTATGAGTATTGTTAAACTGAATACCCCGTGGGAAGATTTAAAAGAAAAGAGTCAGTAGCTAATTCCAAGTAGTTGCTTCTTTTGACACAAGTCAATGGTGTAAGAGAAGGCAGTTTAAAGCCTTATTTTCCAGGCATGCAGTGATCAAGCAATCTGGTTTGTCCCAAACCTGAGAACTGGAACATCCAAAGGAAGGAATGGATTATTTATCATTTGGGAAATCTTCTATGAAAATTTGTTCTCATTCTCAGACTATTAATAAGATTTGGACAGCATAAATCTCAGGGACAGATTCTTAAAAAAGAACATAGAGTTTAAGAATTCCATGCAGCCATTTCAAAATAAAATCAGATATAGGCCACTGAGCAGAGGTAAAGGTCGGCATGGTCTTGAAAAGAAACCTAAAAAGAACAGACCAAGGATCTAGTCCATGTTTCTTTGAACAAGAGAAAATAAATTATTTCCCAAATATCCAGGCCACATAACAGTTTTTCAGACTACAATCCATAGAAAGTTTATGCACAGCAACATGGGTAAATCTCACAAACATATTATTGAGCAAAAGAAGCCAGAACCAAAATGAGTATATACTACATGCTTCCATTTAAATCAAGGTTAGACGAACATGAGAGAACTTCCGCAAGTGTGGGTGGCTATCTTGATTTGGGGGATGGTTACACAGGTGTATAGTTGTCAAAACTTGAACTATATACTTAATATCTTCACACTTTAAGTTGGGTTACATTTTACATTCATTAAATAAAAGGGTCCTGAAATCAGTGTTCTAGGGCATAGATGGGGAGTGAGCAAGTTAAGGTCAACAAATTTCTTCACTGCACTATCTCTCACCGCATTTAGTATGTTAATATACACTGTAGCTCTCTAAGAGGAGGCTATAGGATGCATTATGTTCCAGGCTTACTCGCTCAAGGAATTTCCTTCACACATATACTAACATCTGTAAGGTGCTAATGTTTCAGAAGCCACTAACTTTTAACTGGAAAAAAAAATTAAGGGCTACAAATATCGCCACAGACATTAAAAAAAAAAAAAGTCAACACCTGATTTAAGCAATTCTCTTAAACTGTTTGCAAAACATATCCCTAAAGAAAGTCCAATTGGGTACTCAAGAAACTGTGCCACAAATAACTTTCACTTTGGGGTTGTTGACCTTAAATTCCCTATGGAAGTAGATAGTAAAACCAGTTGTCTATTGAAGAACTTCTAGTTTCTGAGAAGAAGGTATTCATCAACATACAATAATTTTGTTTTCTGTGAGACAATCAACTCATCCAGAGTGGCACTGAAGCGTTAAAACACAGGTTTAAAAATATAGGCCTTAGGTTCCCCAGGAAGCCGACTCTGAGATAGACTTGTGTGTGGGAGATTGATTGCTGAGAACTCCAGACCAATACCTGCAGGGGAGTGAGAAAGGCAGGACTAGGGAGGGGGAGGAGATTAACTGTGATGCAGTCTCAACAAAGGCCTGGACAGATCGCATGGAAACTCTGGTACCAGGACATCCTTCAGCAGCGTCCAGGCTTGAGGCAAGGAAGCCAGACTTTTGTATCCTCACAACAGACCAGTTCTAGTCTGGCTGCTCTAGAGGAGATGCTTGACTATGGGGAAGGTGGCCTCTTCGGCTGAGGGTAATTTTCACAGCGAGAATCAGCTGAGAGCCATCAGTCATCAACACTTCCAGCTGCAGGGAAATGAGCGTCTGTCCCAAAGGGGGACCTGAGCTGCACACCAGTGTTCACTACAGCAGGAAATGTACATCCCTCTTCGAAACTCGAGAGTGTCTGACCTCCAAGAAACCATTCCTCCCAAATCTAACTCCCATGCTATTAATAGACAAGCTCTGTTTAACTATTACTAGCCAGAGGTCTGATTTTTGAACATATTCCTTTGTCCTGAACAAGTATTCATAAAACTACAAATAATCTCCAATGGCTACTAACAAAATTATTTCACAATATAAACCATACAGCAAGGAATTCATTGACTAGCTTTGTCATGATTGGAAACCTGGCTGTCCATGAAGACCTCAAGCCTGAGAACATCAGATTTCTCCAAGAAAAACACAGCAAGCCATAAAAATTTATCAAAAAGCCTTAATTTTCTAACAGAATTTTTAACATTTCCCTTTGCCCTCTTTAATAAAATTTGGTATCCCATTGCACAAATAAAAAAGGAAGTAGGGTTGTTTCTCCCTGACTATGCTTTTTAATATAGGCTGTCAACTCATTTATTCTTTCAAAATGCATTTACTGAGAACCTGCCATTAGGAGATACCATGCTTGGTCTTGTAGGTAGAGAGAGGACTAAGAAGTCCATTGTCTAATACAGACAGACATGTAAGTTATCAGTCACACATTTCATTCAACAAACAGAACTAAGCACTATGTGTATTACCATTAACAAGACAAATGTCTTTGCCTACATGCAAGGTGAGACCTGATAGAATAGAAAGCTTCTGAAGGTACCATGGTCTTTGCCTACACTGGGGAAGGAGAGCCGTGGAAAGTGGATATCTGTAAACCAAGGATTAGCCTTTACAGAGCACTCACGTTTACACATGCCTGGTACATTTCAACTCTCAATCAATCCTCTCATGTATTACCTTTATTTACAGATAAGGAAATTAAGGCACAGAGATGAAGCAGTTTAGTCAAGGTCACCCAGGTGGTGAGTGGCAGGAGTGGGATTCAGAGGACTTACCTTTAGAACTGAGCCTTGACAACTGAGTAGAAATTTGCCAGATGGATACTAAGAGGGGGTGGTGAGAGCATTCCAGACACAGGGAACTACAAGTACAAATGCTTTAAAATTATCAACCTGCAAGTTCGTCTGCATGTAGCCTGCTTATAGAAGAAAACAGGAGTCTAGGCTGGGAAGTGGGAGCAGATAGACAAAGTGAGGGACAAAGATAGGAGTTGTGTTCCATTCAAGGGAGGGGCTAAAGGAATGGAAGCACAAATTGATTACAGTGATGTCAATTTTGTTTTAATAACAGGATTTTTTTTTTTTAAAGATTTTATTTATTTGACAGAGACAGAGAGAGCAGGAACACAAGTAGCGGGAGTGGGAGAGGGAGAGCAGGCTTCCCACCGAGGAGGGAGTCCGATGTGGGACTCGATCCCAGGACCCTGGGATCATGAGCTGAGCCGAAGGCAGACGCTTAACGACTGAGCCACCAAGGCGCCCAACATCAAACAGGATTAATAAAAATGGCTAACATAAAGAGCATCCTATAAACATGTGGGTTTAAGTATTTATATGCATGACCCCATTTTAGTTTCACTACCACCTTGAGGGAGGTACTACTATTATTCCACTTACAAGAGAGAATACAGAGTCTTAAGGAAGACAGCTCGATTGTCCAGGGTTCTACTGTTGGACTTACAGAGCTGGGATTCAAAACTAAGGAGCTGTAATCCAGAGCCTGGGCTTTCAGCTGCCTGCTCAAGATGCACAGCAATCATACTCTCCTCCAAGAGATGGCACAAAGGGCAAATTCCCACGAGGGAGATGCTCTAGCCCAGATGACAGGTAAGATGTGGGCTGGAGGATAGGAAATCTGTGTACACGCAAGTGGCACTGGAGACTAAAATCTGGCAGCAAGAACGAAGGCAGAGTCTTGGCTAACAGCCAGTTGTCTGAAGAGATGCTGATTCCATTGACTGAGAGAATGGGTGGAGATAAGCATCAAGAAGCAGGCAGGGGGATGGGAGAAAGATGCAGAGGTCAAGGTCTTCTAGAGCACAGATGAAGGTCTCAGTAGGCAACTGAATTTTTAGGTCAAGAGCTGAGAAAAATCACTTGCTAAGAAGGTACCGATTTGTCCAAAGACACATTGAAAGCACACAAGTAACAGAACTTGTCTAGAGAGAATGTGAAGATAAAGGAAACCCCCCACTCTTCAGGGAAGAATCCTTTTTTCATCTAAAAATAAGGAGATCTAGTGTGTATACATATATACAACTTACGTATCTGCCACATAGCTGCAGTCTTTAGAAACCGGAGAAGGTTTTTTTTTTTTTTTTTTTTTTAAACAAAGAAGGCAGGAGGTCTTTAAAATGCTCTCTGAAAAACTTCTCTTCCACATGTGAGGTTTTGAATTACTTCTAGGTAAGTTTATTTCTGGAGAAAATAAGTTAGTTGAATGGTGCATGCTTTTAATAAGTAAAACTACTACTAATAGCTCGAGTACCGCCCAGGAGGTGCTTGGCCACCCTGAGCCCAAGTCGCTGGCGTCGGTAACTGCACTTCAGGCATAAGCACTCTGGGCTCTGGGTGGAAGTTCTGCATGCTTCCAGCGCTCCCGGGATATGCCGTTTCCCAGCCTTATTTATGTGCTCTCTTCACACTAAGAACCTCACAGCACAGCTTACCTGCCTTAGCCATCTGCATAAAAGGGGATTTCTAACGTAACAAAACTTCCCAATGTTGACGTGTGAGGGGAAAAAAGGAGAGAGAGAAACAAGGGGAAAAAAAAAATCCAGCCTGTTTGGTCCGCCCTCCCTGGCTGTTACTACCTTGCAGTTTATGACATACAGATAGAGGGAGGTCTGGGGGAAATGAAGGAGGCAGCCCGAGAGCCGGTCCATTCCCGTGGAAACCACGAGTCCTCTAGCACAGGCAGCTAGCTCTCCCTACTTTCCTGAGGGATTTCTTTTGTGTGACTTGGAGAGGGGCTCATGAATGATTTCTGAACGTGTGCCTCGCTCAGGCAAGCCGCACAGGGAGGGAGTAACCCAGCCGAGTGGGGGCAGAGCCAGCAAACACAGACCGCGCAGGGCTGGAAGTGGCTCTACTCTTGCATGCAGTTTTTGAAGTCAGCAAAACAGAAATCAAATTACTCTATTATGCCTGTGGACACTCGAGAAGAAGAGACTCTACCCTGGCTTAATTACCATGGGAGATGCAGCAAGTCACAGAACAGCAAAGTATGTCTCATGTGTGGACCCTGAAGACAAATGTAAGTTCTCACGCTGCTGTATTTTATTTCTGTGTTAATTTTCTTTCTGGCTTGAAATCACGCTTGGCCAAAACGTTATCATTTCAATGAGAATTTCTAGTGTGGAAAGTTGTTGGCTAATCTTTGCTTAAGACTTTTCTTCTTTTATTAACTAAGCATAATGCAAATGGAAATTCCCGACAGCAACTATGGCAATTCAGCCTAGAGACTGAGAACTATAACCCCAAGTACATCCAATTACTATGGGATTAACACTGGATGTATTTTTAATTGACTTTCTTCATGTAGAATGCATACCACCCCACTGTTTTTGGATTGCATGCTGTTTTAATACCGCTGTGGCTAAACTAGTCTGATCAACATAACCAACAGAATGAGATAGAGCTCAATGAGATTCCTGGTAATTACAAAACTTTTCTTTTCTGGCCAGGATCACATTTTTCTCCCTGAATGCTCAAAACTCTGCAACTGCTAGGTTAAAAAGTTCATTCTGCTTTTTTTGACCTTGCTTTGAAGAAAAAAAAAGAAAAACTAAGCAAGACTCCACTAACACCATGAAGGCAGGAGATACAAAGAGCCCCTGCAGTTCAGCTCCCATTGTAATAACGAGAGAAAAAAGGCGACCGAAGGAGCTCAGCATGTATACCGGCTTCAGTGTGACCAAGCGTGGGGACAGAAAGATGGATGGCGAGCTGAGGCTATAACTTGGTAGTTTTTCTTTACTTCATCTGCTACAAATTCCGGCTTAGAAATGGATATTCTTTTTGAGGAAAATGCTTCTTTGAGCTCAACTACAAACTCCTTAATGCAATTAAATGAGGACCCAAGGCTCTACATCAATGACTTTAACTCCGGAGAAGCTAACACTTCAGACGCATTTAACTGGACAGTGGACTCGGAAAATCGAACCAACCTTTCCTGTGAGGGCTGTCTCTCACCACCATGCTTCTCCTTACTTCATCTCCAGGAAAAAAACTGGTCTGCTTTGTTGACAGCTGTAGTGATTATTCTAACCATTGCTGGAAACATACTCGTCATCATGGCAGTGTCCCTAGAGAAAAAGCTGCAGAACGCCACCAACTATTTCCTGATGTCACTTGCCATAGCCGATATGCTGCTGGGTTTCCTTGTCATGCCCGTGTCCATGCTAACCATCCTGTATGGTGAGTGGCATTAGCCTCCCAGCTGCACCCACACAGAATAGACAGCATGTGCATGTTATGAGCAGATGAGCTGGGGCTCAAGGGACAAACTAAACACAAGGGTTTATTTATAGACAAGGGTCTACCATGGTACACTAGTTAAATCTTAAAGTGAGCTTTCACATATTGAGAGATCAGACAACCTATTATCCCTGGAGAGTTTTGTGCTTTGAAACACATACATTTTATGTAGTCACTTTAAATGCCCCCCAATACAGTCATAAAGCAGTAATTTAGCTGTCATTCTGAATCCACTTGATTTTCGCTTCTATATATTCCCAAATATTCCAGCCTTCAGGACACAACACAGTTTTATCTTTGTCACACAGTTTTCAGCACCTCTAATGGAGTGGTAAAACCTTCCCAATTACCTTGGAACATGTGCAGGGAGAACATTAGTGGTACAGTGGGTTTACTGTTAAAATATGGAGATTCTGCCTTCGAATAAATGAATTACTGCAGTTTCAATTGTTCCCTACCCCAGAGAAGCTAATTTAGAAGTGTGCCTTTGAATTATACCCTCAACTCTTTAAAAATACATATACATCAACTCCTTCAGTCTTGTTTGGAGAAGGGTAGAAAACAAATGGAAGACATTAATCTCGATTTCTTCAACAGTTTGAGAGAGTCAAACCCCTTAGCAAGTCAGCAAACATTGGGAGGGCTTCAGCAGGAAGCAGAATGTGATGCTCTTTTCATATTATGAGTAATACAGCTGGATTTCTTCTTTAAAAAAAAAGTATTTAGGCTGCTGACACAGGCACATAGCAATCACCCAGAGCTAGAAATACATTATGATCTTTGTAAACGGGGATTTTCTGGCCAAGTCTTAAGGGCTAAAATTATATACATACATATATTACCCCAGCGCTGAGGGGTATGGAGGAGGAAGGAGATGGGCAATGAAGAACAGGTGCCAGTTTGCACGGGGTCGATACTGCTCCTTGCAAGGCCAACCTCCGTTTGACCACTCAAATGTCACACCAAGATGATTTCATCAAATTTGCTCGTCATTTCCCAGACAGGCTGCAGAGGTTCTCGCTTCCTAAGACCCGACCCCCGCCTCAAAGGCAAACTCCGGGAGTGATGCAGGGCTCCCAGAGGTCCTGACAGGGAACCAAAACCACTGCCAGAGGCGGGGGTGACCCCAGTTGCAGGTGGGGAGCAGGCACCCTTGAGCTGGGTTAAGAAGGTAGGACCTGGCCGCTGCCTCCCGCTCGGGGTGCAACGGCGCCCCCTGGCGGCGGCCGCTCCGCACGCAGCCAGTTCCAGCCAGAGTTGCAACTCTCCCTGGACTGGTCCTCTCTCACCCCGCAGGGTAAGGAAATGCCCCCTCCCTATCCCTGCTTCGGAAACCAGACTGTGGCCTGACCTCGGCTGCCTCTTTGCAGAGAAAACTCCAAGGGCCAACATCAGTTTCGACCAGGCAGCGTGTGACTTTAAGTTAGGCTTGTATCCTGCACCCTTTACTTTCCTCAATATAGGTGGTGGCATTTTGGTAGAGTATACTTGGAAACGTGGAACTTGTTCAGCTCTGTCGGTCTGGACTATCGTAAAGAAAAGGAGATCTTTATGATTGCCTTCTCCCTCGTACTCAGATGTAATATCGCTTATACAGTTACCAAAGCTAATTTGGGTTTATATAACCATTTGATCCCTTTTAAAACAAAAACAGGAACTTAGAATATGCATTAAGGGCCTCCTGCAGCGCTCTTCATTTTGGGATCATCAGGAGAGCTCTGGAACACTTTATTTGGGGCCTACCTCCTCCTACCCTCCCTGAGCACCAAGACCTAGAGAAAAAGCTTTCCGGCTGAGTCTCAAGTGCAGCCAGGGCTGACAACCACTGCTGTAAGCAGCTGTTGCCAAAGTGTTATCCCTGGACCAGCAGCACCACCTGGAAACTTGTTAGAAGTGGCAATTCTCCTGCCCTGTTGCAGTCACAAAATCAGCACCTCCAGGTGGGGTCCAGCAGTACCATTTTAAGACCCTACCTCGGAGACTCTGAGGCTCGCTAAAGTTTGAGAACCACTGCCCTGAAACACTCATCAGGACAAGAATGCCAGGCTTTTCTGCGTATTCCCCCCCCCAACACACACACCCCAAATTTGAGTTGAACCCCTAAAGCAATTATCTTTCATTTTTCCAAAAAATATTCTCCATCTGGACTTGTTAATCATTTATTCATTCACACCAACAGCATTTATTGACAGACCACTAAATGACATCACTGTGCAAGACTGAGCAGTTATAGTGATTAAGAGGTGGGCTGAACCTCAGGGAACCCAAAGGATGTCAAAGATATGAACAAGTAAAGGCAGTGTCCTATAAGAGGCGCTTTAATAGCGGAGCTCCAACGACATCGAGGCTTCTAACTCATTAAAAACAAAGAAAAAAGGTAGATGTTGTTAGGGGACACACAGCAAGAGAAACCCTGAAGATAACCCAAGCTTACTACAACACACTGGCATGATTCCAACCACAAGAAATTTCTAAACCCTGTGTTCATCAGCTAGTAGGATCTTATCGTTGTTCAGTACAATTGTTCTTAGGCTTTTTAAAATCTTGAAAATATCTGGTGTTGCCCTTTGCAACTTCCTGTACCTCTCCCCCCACCCCCCGAATGGAAACACTTCTGGCAGGGTCGGTTCCACACACCATGGGAGGCCTGATATCCCTTATTAACGCTAACCTTCTGCATCCCAGGTTACCGGTGGCCTCTGCCTAGCAAGCTCTGTGCGGTCTGGATTTACCTGGACGTGCTCTTCTCCACGGCTTCCATCATGCACCTCTGTGCCATCTCACTAGACCGCTACGTTGCCATCCAGAACCCCATCCATCATAGCCGATTCAACTCCAGAACAAAGGCCTTTCTGAAAATAATTGCTGTTTGGACCATATCAGTGGGTAAGTGGGTATAGGATTTCAGGGGCTTATTTGAAATAACTGTTGATGACTTCCAAAGAGACTCGTTCTGTTTTGTTGCACGGAAACCTGACACCCTGACTCTATGGGGGTTTTGTTATTGTCCTCTCTAGGTTGTAATGTAGTAATTATCAGATTTGCTTTAGGAAGAAAAAGTATTAATGTCACTGGCTGACAATGTAAGTTTGCACAGTTAAGAACATATGTACCTACAGAGCCAAAATTAGAAATAACTGTGCCATAGCCCCTTCCAAATGCTTTTTCCACATCTCACACTTTCAAATTCGCTACTCTAAATCTTGAGCTTCCCCAGAAACCCCCACATTTATCATCACTGGACTTGTTGCCAGTTTAAGACGGCAGATCCCCATGCTGGAGAATACACAGCTTCCGGAGGTTGGAGAAAGGTACCAGGTGCTGTAACTCAGAGGCAGAAGGGGAGGACAGAGGAAGGTGGCAGGACTAGCTCAGGGGCAAGGCATTTCCGCCTGCCCAGTGCCTCGGTAACTCCTCTTGTTAGGTCACCACACACAAGATTTCAACCCACTTCACTTGCTTTGATTACACATTCACCTCTCACCAGTATCGATCTCCTGTCACGCACACTCAACAGGCAGGAAAGCCCAGGTAATGGGAGCCAAAGGGGCAGCTCCCAGGTAGTTAAGTCAATGGCACCTGTCACCTCAGCAGGCTTGGTTTGTAACCAAAAATTCCCTGGGATTTGTTTTAAGGTTACAAAGCTTTCAGGCAAGAACACTGCACCTGCTTATGGCCACATAGGTTCCAGCATCTGCTAACACGAGAGAGACTGTGGGATTTGATGGCAGGCTTGATACCAAAAACTTGAGTCTTTGTAATAAAAATCCAAGTTAATAGCAAACGCAATAGGATATTTTGTGTTTTTCAGTTCCTATTGCTTGCCCTGCTGCTAAAGATGTCCTCTGCAGAGTAGGCAACTCCATTTTACGGATGAACAAACTGGGGTTCAAGTGAAATGACCCAAACAAGACCCCACAGCTAGGAAATAGGACAGTGCCAATTTTATGATGGAAATGTTAACAAATTACATTTGCAGGATTTTCAAAGTTTTGAAGGGTCTTACCTGGTTTCCATTTTAAACTTCCTAGTACAGGTTGAGGTGGATAGAAGAGATTATGCTTATTTGATCAGTTAGGGAACCAGAGCATAGAGAAGTTTTGGGGCTTGCTGGATCAGCTCTCCAACTAGTGACTGGGCTAGGACTCCAAACTTCTGGCACCAAGCCATGTGCTTACTGCTGCATGACCACTTTCTTTAGGAAACCATTTTTGCTCCCCCCGCCAAAAAAAAATGCAGCTTGTGGTTTCTGGGCCCATGCGATCTCAGACTCTTATTAGGAGCAAGAGAATGAAGGACTAGTGGCTCTCCATCCCAGCTGCACCTAAGAACCCCTGTGGAGCATTGTGATTTAATTGGTCCATGATAGGGTGACTAAGGTGCAACCAGGGTTGAGGACCACTGAAACACATGTGATTAGCAAAGGTGGCCAATAATGCAAACAAAGCAAATCATGCTATAGTCAGGTTTATTCTAGTTTTACCTTTGTACACAGTCCCATTGGTGAGACACATGCTGGGGGCATCACCCATCTTTTACCTTCTGCCATACTGACACCCCTTGCCCCATCCTAGTAAAGCTCAATAGCACTAGGCTATTTCTGGGCTGTTTCAGAGCAAAGACAACCAACCCACAATGTTTAAAGGATCTTACAGAAAATAAACTGTAGATAAGGTGCACAGGATGACATCACTCCATTCAGCTATCACTCCAGGAGACAGGCAGGATGCAATGGTTGTGGGGGTGCTAGGAAGAGCTATCAATTTGGCCATACTTACAACATAGCTACTATGTGCTTAGTACTAAATATATCTAAGATGAGTAAGATCTGTATTTGGAGGCCTCCAACAATGTGGTGGAGGAAGGCAAATAAGGAAACAAAAGAGCTAAGGTTACATACCTAGGCTCTATACCACAAGTCTGAGATATAAGGCTGAGGAGATGGCAATTGGGAAAGGCTTTTTAAAAAAAAAAAAGTTCTAACCAAGAGCCTGAAGGTACTTATCACACACATTCTGAATTTTCTCCTAGTTTCCACTTCTGTTTTACATTTACTTAGTCCAGATGGAATTTTGTGTATACAATCTAACAGGTTCTTCTATCAATGAATACAGCCTGAAAAGCATCTATTGATATATCAATAAATTGATGACAAACTGATATTTTTTCTTGATAGATTGAATTTGAACTGCCCTTGCATTCCTGAAATAAATTCATAAATGAAATCGGTTTTGGAGGACTTTGTTGGTTTATCATTCTTACAAGGTTTTTTTTTTTTCTTCCTTTTTAGCTATGTTAAATTGGAGCATTACTATTTTTTTCTCTGTGGTCTTCAAATATTTAAATAGGAATGTTCTTAAATAAATAGGAATGTTCTTTAGAGATTATATAGAACTTAGTTCTAAAGTTCTCTCATCCTGGTATCTTTTTAAATGTTCTCTTTAATTACAACTCTAAACTTTCTTCAGTGGTTTCTTACAATTTCTACCTTGTCTTGGGTTATTAGCTACGTAGAAAGTTGAAATCATCTTTTATATTGATTCTTCGTTACTAAATGCAATTCTTGCCTTTACATCTACTTCATCTGATATTAGTATAGCTATGCCAGCTCTCTTTTGGTCATTTTCTGAATATTTCTTATTCCGTCTTACTACTGTCACTTCTGATTTAATATTTAAAGTATATTGCTTATAAGCAGCACAAAGGTTTTTTTAATCCAATCTATCTTTTAATTGGAATATTTACTCCATTTATATTTAATGGAGGCCATAGTATTTGGGTTTAAAATTACCCTGTTACTTATTTCTTTTGTCCCATTTGTTCTATATTCTAGTTTCTATCCTTGCCTTATGGCCTGATCAAGAATTCATTGTTCCCCTTTATAAGCTTGTTATCCATGCTTTTAAATCCTTGTGATTTTTTTTTTAACCTAATATAGTCTAACAAATTTTATCATTTCTTAGATAATGGAAAAACCTTGGAATATTTTAACTCCATTTTTCCCTATCTTTCATGTTATTTTTTCCTATTGTCTAATTTTAAGTAACCTTTTAAAACCCATAGGACATAAGTGTTCTACTCACTATTTCCCACATATTGATCCTTTCTGTTGCCTTCTATTGCTTTTGTCATTTCCATGATTCTGCCTGTCATTTCTATGATTCACAGTCCTTGCTTCTGAATTTTAGAGTAACCATTGTCGTTTTCTTTCAGCTTGTTATTCTAAACCTCTTTGCCTTCATTTTAAGCATATTTTCTTGCTCAATATACAACTCAAGGTTTCAGGTTTTCTGGCCATTTAGAAGGGGTATTCCAAAGTTCTAGCTTATAGAATTTTGTTTGATAATGAGAACTCAGCTGTCAGACTTAGCAGTGTCCCTTAGAAACCACCATCTCTTGCCACCCTTTACTGCTTTAGGATTTTTTTCTTTGTATTTTAGCAATTTTACCATGAATGTGCCTAGATGTCTGTTAGCTTTGTGTTTGTCCTGCATGGTGTTTATATTCATTCCTTCATTTTTTTACTCAATGTCTTTCGTTCATTTAGCAACATTTTTGGCCATTATCTTTTCAAGTGTTGCTCCTGCCACATTCTTTCTCCCCAACACATTTCTTGGACTCCAGTTTCACAGATGGTAGAAATGTTACCCATGGTTATGACTCAAATAACTTTTCTACATTTTTCACCTTTAAGTCTTTAGTCCAGGTAGTTTTACTCCTTTATCTTCTGGATTATTAATCCTCTCACCAGCTACTTCAAATTTGCTGCTCAACAGATGTGTTGTAGCCTTAATAGGTCACTGTATTTCTAGTTTTAAAATTCCCATTTTATTGTATTTAGTTCTGAAATAATTCTCCATATTTTCATCTGTTTTCTTAAAGGTTAATCACAGGTATCTCGACAGCTGATTACCTGGGATATTCTATTTTCTGGGGTCTTTTCCCCTTGGACTGTTAGTACACCTGGTAATTTTTTTTTTTTTTTTATTGAATACCAGACACCATAAGAAAAAAGAAACTGTTAATATTCTTGTTCAGAGAGGTGTTCCTTAGCTTTAGCAGCCAACTGCAATTAAATTCCCTTAATCCAGTCAGGGATTGAGCTTATTTTAGGCTGGCTTTTCATAAGCACTGTTTTTTAGTTTATCCTTACACTTAGGGTATATTCCTTCATTTTTTTCAAATGAAAGCCTGAGGTGTTCTCCATTTTGAAGAACTCCGAACTCCCACCCCCTCAGCACTACAAGACTGCTACTGACTCTTCAGGTACTCAGCCTCTCAGTCTATCCCTCTAACAACCTGGTAAATGACTAAATGGGAAAAGGGGCTCCTACTAATACCTTCCTTCCCTTCACTCCAGAATCTTAATTCCTGAAATCCCGGCTACCTTGGTAGCCCTAACTTCAATTTTTTCTCTAACCCCTGAGACAAGGTTTTGGGCCTTGAGTTCTGCCTTATTTGAAATTAGTATTACCATACCTCTTCCTCATTTGAAATTCTCCCTTGCATCTTTTCTCATCTCTTCATTTTTGTCATGTCTTTGTTCCTTTCATATTTTTTTTAAGATTTTTTTTTTTTATTTGAGAAAGAGCATGAGAGAGAGCACAAGTTGGGTGGGAGAGAGGCAGAGGGAGAAGCAGACTCCCCGCTGAGCAGGGAGCCCAGTGTGGGGCTCGATCCCAGGACTCTGGGATCATGACCTGAGCCAGAGGTGGACACTTAACAGCCAGCCACCCAGGCACCCCATATATTTTCACATTTTTAAAACACAATTTTCCTACCTCTGCCTTTTGATAAATTCATCCTATGTTACTATCACAATTAACAAAAATCAATTTTATTCTTCCCATCTTCTATTTCATATATTTTCTAACAGTTCATTTACCTTATTTCATGCATTTACTGACTTGTCCAAGGTCATTCTTTCCTTAACCCCATCCCAATCGGTTTGAATTATTTGGCTTTTCCATTCCTTTTATTATTGCAGTCCCATCCCAAATAATTGCACTGATATTTCTATTAGAAGATCATAAATAATCAACTAGGTTGTATTATTTCCTCATTCACCGAGTCCCAATTTAGACTTCTCCATAATTTTAAAATAATAGTGCAATAGCTTTTTAAGCAAGTCAAAGAAATGCACAAACTATAAAGATATAGACATTGCTTACTACATGAGAAAGTTTTATGGCTAAAATCAATATAAGCCAAGTCAAAAGAAGGTTTCAGTGTGTATGAACAGACCAAGGGTTGATGTTCCTAACATACAAGGAGTACCTACATTTCAATAAAAAGACAATTCAATGGGGAAAGAAACCTGAACATGAACAGAAACATGAAATGGACAATAAATGCTGAAAAGCGGACAACAAATGGACTGGAAAATGCTTAGTTTAACAGTCATGGAAATGTAATTTAAGACAATGCATTACCATTTTTCATCTGATTGGCAAAATTAAAATAAGTGGAAACACCCAGAGTGATGCCCTATGTATGCTCTTATTTGTGAATATGATTTGTTCTTGGACAGTGTAGCCAAAGTTGTTAAAATTTGACTTACCAATCCTACCTCAGACTGTCCTACAGAAAAATAAAAGTAGATGTAAGGACATTTAACTCAGAAGTCTTGGAAAATAGCAGAAAGATTGGATTATGGTTCACTGTATTGTTTTTATCCTAATTACAGAACATTTTATAGCTCTTAAGAATATTGAGGTGGGGTTATTGGATACTCTACTGGAAAAATGTCCATGATGTAAATGCAAAAATCAAGATTTCAGGGTGGTATGGATGGTCCGAGCCCATTCTGGTAAAATAGGAATAATTTATGTAAATCTGTTAGCAGGAAGAATCTGAGGACTTCACATTTGTCAAGAAGGGGAAATTAGAAAAAAACAGATTGTTATGTTTTCCCCTGTAGCCTTCTGTATAGTTTTGTCACAAATATTATAAATGCATCATTTTTGATCATCATAACATCTGTGGTGTGGGAGAGAAGGCTTCATGGAGAAGGTGGATGACCTTCCAAGTCTGCTAGGATCTAACAAATGGCAACCTTGGGAACCACAGCCTAGATGATTCAAGTTTTCCTGCACTTGGTATTTCTGAAATTTGCTGCTGCATCCCCCTGCTTACTGCTACCAGCTTGGTCATTTTACTGTTGCCAAGGCTTTCATCCAATTCTGAGGAAAATGAACATAATTACAAATCAAATGTACTTTCTATTTGTGAGCTCTGAGTAAAGAGCTGATGACAGAAAGACTGACGCATTAGATTAAGAATGAATCTAGGATTTTCTGGATTTCATCATCCTTTCATAAACCCAATTCCCATGATCAGAGGTAACCGTGACTTCACTACAATATAAAAAATGAGCAAACGCTTTCCTCACAACAATTGCCTTGCTAACATCATGTAAGAAAATACTTTATTCCCTATCTTTAGCAGGTAAAGGTACAGATTAGATAAAGTGAAAAGGACTATTTTTCACATTGTCATAGGACAGGCAAAGACCCCAATTAAAATTTTTTTCTTCTATTTCAAAGATTTTATTTATTTATTTGAGAGAGAGAGAATGAGAGACAGAGAGCATGAGAGGGAAGAGGGTCAGAGGGAGAAGCAGACTCCCTGCCGAGCAGGGAGCCCGATGCGGGACTCGATCCCAAGACTCCAGGATCATGACCTGAGCCGAAGGCAGTCGCTTAACCAACTGAGCCACCCAGGCGCCCCTCTTCTATTTCAGAAATATATTTGCAGCTCATGGAGTAATTTTTGAAGTATCACAAGTCCAGATAGCCTTGAGGGGGGAGGGGAAAAAATTCTATTCATGACTACTATTCTCTACATTACCACTACTTTTGTAATAGGATAAAAACAAGCTGTCACATTTATTCAGAACATTTGTCTTCACAAACGGACACCTTTGCATAAATCCTCAGTTGAATGCTTAGGTCACCAGGTACAACTCTTGCCTTTAGGCACGTCAGAAATTTACTATCTTAGTGCAGATTTATAAAGAAACTTTGAAGGACAAAGAAGAAACTTTGAAGAATAGTGAACTATGCTTAATTTTTTTTTTTATAGAGGACTTTGAGCATCTTTTTGTCTATCAACAAATTTCCATTTTGTATAGCTGATTGGTCATAAATCTTGTTTATAAGCTAAATGTCTGGAGTCAGATTATCTGGCTCTGTCGCTCCTAAGCTGTGTGACATAGGGCAAGTTACTAACCTCTCTACCTTAGGTTCCCAATGAATAAATTTTAGTAACAGTACCTATGTCGTGAAGTTTACTGATTGAGTAAATATGGGGTTTGTGTCATAAGCGTTATAACATGTAAACTTTTCTGTAAGGTTCTTGGTTTCTTCCTAACAAATTAGCAGGATTAGCTTCTTGTCTGTTTTCACAATTTATCTAGGTATTCCCAATGTGTTACTAGTCATTTGACATTGGTGGGGTTTTCCACATGAATTTTTGTTTTTATAGGATTTTTTTATGTATGTTCTTTAGGTTTTCTGAATTTTGAATCATTACTGAGCTTGCCTTTCCCACTAGAAAGTTTAAAAAAATCTTCCATTACTTTTATAGGTTTTATATTATAGTCTTTGAACCACTTAGAATTTAACCTGTGATCTTATTCTTTCTACACAGCTACTTATGCCACTTTATCATAACCCAAGTTCCCATATATATTTGGGTTTATTTCTGGACTTGTTCTGTTGATCAGTTTACTCTTACCCAGAATATACTTTCAGTTGAGAATATATAATGGCATTACCTTAGATCAACTCTTTCTCAGACTTTTCATGACCATTTTCATGTGCTTTGAGTTTTAGAAATCAGCTTCTATCTAGTTTCTGAAAAATAAAATGGTTTTATTGAAACCCCATGTAGTTTTATAAGTCAACTTTCTAGACCTTTTGGGTGGCATACCTGTGTACTTTTTTGGTCTTTTCTATTTTTGTGTGTTTGTGAGCACTCATTCTATGTAGAACAAAGTGAATGTACATAAACAAAAACAAGATTTTAGCATTTAGAATTTTAAGTCACATGCAATTTAAGTCCAAGAAGAATAGTGAACTATGCTCAATTTTTCTATCATATACTATCTTCTGAAAGAAATACTTGCAAAAATACAAAGTGAATCAGCTGAATAAAATGTGCTTAAATCCAGTGTTCTGTTGGCCTTCATGCCTGAGGGAATTCCCAGCTGAAACAAAGTATATGGAGTCGTCCTAGGATTCTCTCCTCTGGGACCTGTCAGGTTTATGCCCAACTCCCTTATTGCCAGGAGTCAGCCAGCCTAGGAAGTAGAGTCCAGAGATTCATCAAGCAACCAGGACAGGAAACAAATGGGTTACCTCTTTTCCACTGCTGGGAGATCATAATGTAGGCTAGCACCTAGCAGGACACAAAGGCAAACTTGAGGAATTAATCTAACTTTTCTTTTCTCTTGGTTTCTTGATTCATTCTCTTTCCTGGGTGAGGCAAAAATGGTCTTTTTTTCTTTTTGCTTCCACCATGTGGCAATGTCCTATCCAGAAGGCTAGGAAGGAGCTCTGGGCACCATCTCAGTCTGCAGGGGAGTGGGCCAGTATCTAGGAGCAGGGATGCTAACAGCCACATGGAGATTGCAGTCCTTCCCAAGAGTATCATGGCACCAGACAGCTGCTAAGTGGCCGGCCACACTGTCACAGCCCTGAAACAAAGGCTCTGCAGAGCCACTACCCACTCAGCCCACCGTCTCTTAGCTCTTGGAGTGCCATGGTCCTTTCCCCTTCTGCCCATAGGTGCAGAATGTAGGGACCTCTCCCATGCTAACCAGCACTTCATACTTAGAAACATCATAGAAAGGCTATGCTTTTGGAGGACACATCCTTGGTTGTCCTTCAGCACACTTGCCCATGGGTAAGAGGCCATTTAATGGCCCATGTAGCTCAAAAGCTGCCAGAATGACAGCTGACTTCTTTCTGCATGGCAGACTCAGCCATAGCCATGGCACAATATGCTCAATAAAACAGCACTTAGCATAAACTCTCCAGGGCTACTGGAAACTGGTGAGAAAAATTAAGAAGTGATTTGGTGGTAAACAAGTGCTCTATGCCTTGTCAGTCTGCTACTTTGGCATGCTTCATGGACTTTTTTGCTCTTTTGATCATTCTCTCAAGGAAAATGAGGAAGGAAAGGAGGGGCAGGACTGAGAATTTTGTTACTTCCGGATATTGAGAGCAGAGGACTAGCATCCATATACTGCCCCTTCCTGCCCACGGGCCGTGCAAGTTATGGTACCTGCAAGTTATGGAGCCTTCCACTTTCTCCAGATCTAACCATCCTTTCTGGGCTAGAAGGTAGGAACCCTCAAGTCAGGGGCTGTGGTAGATCATCCGATAGGTTATCACCAGCACCCTTCATATCCTAGTACTTGTTCCTTCATTGGCCTAACAAAACCTCAACCCTGGATCACTCAGACCACCACCCCTTACAGTTACTGCACCCACATAACCAACAGCTGCTGGAGAAAGTCTCATACTGAATCACATGGTGCCCATCTCTCTGGTTTCCAACTTCGCCTGCCCTTTGTTATGGTCAGTCCTTTGGTCTGTCCCTAGTGCAACTTTCAAGTTTTTTCCTATTTACTTTTCTCAACCTCAGACCTTTATTCTCCAACCAGAAGGCCTTATCCCATTCTCCTCTATGAAAAGGCCATTAAAGCTAATTACCTTTTTCCCTACTTTTACTTTCCAATTCTTTCAATTTCCAGTTTCCAAACAGGCATGCCAGGACCATCCACGTTCTTCTGTACTTTGTCTCTTCTTCCTGTCCTTCCCCAAAGTATCTTCAAAATCCTCCCCATCCATCTCTGATTTATGTTAACTCCCCTAATGATTCTACCCTTGCTTGCTGCATTTTGTCACATTGTTCACACCTCAAAGCACCATCCAGCTTTGGCTGCCCTTTTTACTGTTCAAGGTCACCAAAGCCTTCCTGCTTCCTAGTCATATCTAGGAGACTCTAATAATGTACTCAAGTAATACAAGAGTACTTTCTCAATGTGAGAATCTAGCAGCTCAGACTACAGAGCATGCAAACTTGCCCTTCATCCCTCCTGCCTTTCCAGACCAGCACCCAATCTGTGCTAACCCGAACCTCACCATTATCATTCAGTGCAGAGTACAAGCAGGAGAGGAGCAAGTGAGTCGTACCAAGCAAAGCTCCCTCAGATTTCAGCCCTTTGAGAATGCCTCAGTCCCCTTTCACTTGGATATCCTTTGACTCATTTTGCTCTTCAAACTTTTGCTGCAGCTTCTCTTGTTTTGGCCCTTCTCGTTGTTTTTTCTAAACGATCTACTGTCCTCCATTTGTGAATTACTAATAAGAGCACATTCTTTTCTTGGGTTGTTCTAGTTGATTGTGACCAATGCATTTTGTTTAATCAGTGAAAGGAACTTCAGGATCATATATACACGTCTGGACATGGTCCTGATTCAAAAATATTTCTTTCCTTACTATCCTTTTATGTATTTAATTCTACGGATTAATCACTTTCAATACTATCTCTTTTTCTCTGTTCCTTTATTAACTCCCAAATGAACCACTGAAGGTTTATACGAGGAACCATATTTACAGGCTACATTCAAATGGTTAAGATGTGACCAATTCCCACCACATTTAAGGAAACCACCCAGTTTACATGTTTGATATAGGAACTTTGGAAATCATCCAGGATACAGAAACCCACAGTCTGTTTATTCAGGGGTGCTTTTTACTTCTGATACAGCAATTAACCCACCTGTGTTTTTTTAAAGGTTGATTATTAAAATTTCATTTCATCCAATGAAAGATAACTCAAGCCTGTCTGGAAGAAAGTTGATCTTTTTTGTGGTCTTGTTTGGTCCACTGGTTGTGTCTTTGTTTTAGGCACTGGCTACTGAATCCCTGGTAAATGCCCATGATGTACCATAAACCATGTATCTGTGGTTCCTCTAATTCAAGGGAAAGGAGAGATTCCTCTTATATCTCCCAGCACCTTCCTGTACAATTCTGCCAGCATTCTATCATGACTCCAGCCACTCTATTCCAGCATCACCATTCTTAGATGCAAATTCACCAACCATGCCCTATCATTCTGGTTTAACACACATGCTCCCCACATATACTTGAAGACACTATTTCTTTGGATTTGTCTCCAAAAGCCATTTACCAAGGAATCAGACACCTAGGAGACAAAGTAGGAGAGTATTTAGCCATACATAGGAGCTCCATTATGCTGTTTGAATGAATCAAGTACATGAATGAGAAAAGGAGGAAGACGTGGAAGGAAGGGATAGGGAAATAAAGGGAGGGAGAGAAATAAGGTTTCTTGAGAGGCCCTTGTCACTTTTCCCCTGACAGGTCATCTTTAATATGTCCACCTATGCCCAGCTGTTTTATGTACAGGACCTCACTTGGCCAAGTACAGCAGATAAAGGTTTGCATACACATCTCTAGAGTAGCTTTTTCAGTATTCAGATTTAATGTCTGTTTCCATAACAACAGGTTTGGCAAGGCTGGTTCACAGAAGCTAAGAATGAGATACATTCCATGAGAATTTCACTAACTTCAGGCAAAAACTAAAAGTCACACTTTTGTCTTTTCAGTAACTTGGTGCTTTAAACTCAGCAGGAGAGCGCCTTAAGTCAAGCAAGAAATATTTTTCATTAATGAGGTTTCTTTTTTGACTGTTCACATTTCTCAAAATTGAGAGCAGTTACAGAACAGTGTTAACAGGGAATGTTCCTCAGGGGAATGGAAAACTTTCAGATTCTGGTTAATGGTCTTCAGAACCGCCCCCACCCAGCCCTTTCCTCAGTGAAAGGTCTTAGCCGCCACTTGTTCACCTGCCTATTTTGAGTGAGGTATTTTGTCGTTTAGCCAGACATTAAGAGTGTTAAAGAAAACTGGAAAAACTCGAACAATAAGACTAAACTGTAAAAGTAAAGTATTTCTCTAAGCATCCCTAAGTAACCATCCTATCAGTTTCTGAAACCATGTGAAACAGACAAAAGTGATAACCCATAACTGAAGACCATTTATTTCACCCTTGGATGAAAACTTCCTTTGTGTCTGTGAAGGACTTTTCTGTAAGGAAACAATGGAAGCACAGTAAAAATTACTGTAAAATGCATATGCTTAGAGCCATTCTCAGATAATCTTGTTCAATAGAAATGGAGAAGCCCCGGAATTGGAATACCTCAAGAAGCACTGCCTGAACTATCAGTTTAGAATTTAAATTTTTTAATGTATATTCTCATGAACTGTATTTCATATTCAAGATTTCAGACTTGTACATTGCATGTACATGTATTTTTAAGGAACCATGTAAGCATTTCTACTAGAAGTACACAGCTGCTCAACCATGCAGAACATACCAGGCTTTTAACTTAAGGGTAGGGAGGAGCCATGTCTTACTTGTCTGTGTTCTTCATCCCTAGTACAGTAGGTGTTCAATAAATGTTTGCAAAACTGACCAGTAATGAGCCAATCCTGGTTTCTTCAATTTTCATTTCAAATTGGTCAAGGTAATAAAGTACCTTCTCACATAAAGGAATATCATGATGTTTGAAAGATAGCACTGCCCATCAATAACCCTACCAGAATTAAAGAGGAAAAATACAACTAAGATGACCAACTAATTTCCCTGGAGCTCTTTTGAAATAGTTTAGAAAGTCTTAAGTCTCAATGAGATTTGTCTAGAATACCTAAAACTGTCAGCAAGCCTCTGAACAAAGATGTTTTTATTCTAGTAGCAAAGAATTCTATTTCTAGGTCTCCAACCTTCAAAATCATACTCAGAACAAGTTGGGTGTCAAAATACGGAGAAAAGCACTGAAACCTCCTACTGGCCTGACCTAAGTAGTGTTATCCGCAACTCCTATCTGTTCACCTACCTGGAAAGTTTACCAACTCTTCATAATTATTTTGAAATAGGGATGGTTCACTGGGTGAATAAACTAATTCCTAGACTCTACGTAAAGAGTAACACTAAACAGCCTATCTTCAGAATGATTTGCTTTTTCTTTTTCCATAGTGGTTGAAGGCAGAGAAGACAGTTGATTTAGCAACCCAATCAGTGGCTCAGCAGCCTGAAACAGGGTAGAAATATAGAAATAGAAATAGACCAGGTGAGGGCGCCTGGGTGGCTCAGTTGGTTAAGCGACTGCCTTCGGCTCAGGTCATGATCCTGGAGTCCCAGGATCGAGTCCCACATCGGGCTCCCTGCTCGGCGGGGAGTCTGCTTCTCCCTCTGACCCTCCCTCCTCTCATGCTGTCTCTCATTCTCTCCCTCGCAAATAAATAAAATCTTAAAAAAAAAAAAAAAGAAATAGACCAGGTGAGAACCAACAAGTCAAAAGGTTTTTGTTCTTTTTTAACCCATCCCCAGTTGCAAGTAGAATTGAATAGACAACAATCATAAAAGAAGGTAGGGTCTTATGATTGATTTCCCTTTGTTTTTCAGGTCAAAATTGACCTGTTTAGTTCATGGGCTTTTAACAGATTTTTCACAAGGATAAAATAAGAAATCTGAATCAAATTGTTTTCATGGTTCTTTAGAAAGCTTTTTCCACATTAGTACATGCTAGAAGCTGAAAGTCCAATTCCTCAAAGTTGAAATAATTCTCATAATGTAAAAGATCCTAAAAGTTGAAAGGGAGGAGAGAAGGAATGATGGGTTTGGTTAACTTAGTGGCAATAAACTAAACATTTTAGAGTGGTTTTGCAGCACCAAGCTCCTCTGTCCATAATAAATTGCCATTCAGAGTTCAGCACCAGGTAAGAAGCTGCTCTGGCAAGAGGAGCAGCGTATTGAGACGCAGGCAGCCTGGGCCATCGTCCAGCTTTTATGGGCACATGGGCTGGGTCCATTTCCTCACTTGTGAAGTGAGAAGTTTGGATTACTGAATTCTTAAACTCATGGTCAACTCTACAGTCCTATAGTCTAAACTGAACCCTCAAGTCTTGGTATTGAGAATATTTAGGGAGAGTCCAAGCAAAACTTAATTGGAATTTAACATCTCCAAACTACTACTTAGCTATACTTCATGTTAGACCAATTGAGATAAAATTCATCAGATTAAAATTGAGTATAATTGATATAGCTCCAAGATAAGATATAGCTCAAAAGTCCAATTAATAGGTCACTATTAATAGAGACCCAAGGTATTGAGCCCACCAAGATCTTTCAAGAACAGGAAAGATCATTAGCAATTTTAATCCTAGAACTATTTTCATTTGTCTCCCACATAGAACATATTTTAGCAAATAGCCTACATACGATTCTATATCATACTTTAACTTGTAATACATTTCTATTATTCCATTACAGGCTCTATTGTTAGGATTTTAATGGCTGCAATTTATTCCCTCATGTTGGTAAAGCATAATCTGTTAGCCATTCTCCCAATTCTGTTTCTAGTTTTGACTAGCAATAGTATATTCAGAACACTCACTTGGCATTTAGTAGCATTGGTTTATTCTGTCCTTACAGTCGGTTACATTTTAGTTTAGTCCTTTGTGTTTCACTTGCCTTTAATTTCCTCAGATATATTTACTTCAGTCCAAATGATCCCTTTACTTTTCTCCTGTTTAAGGAAGTCTGACCATTTTAGAAGTTGCTTTTCTTTTTAAAAAGTCACAAATGAAGGCAAGTACTTTAAAAAATTGTGGCAAAACAACCAATGTGCCATTTCACTATTAAGCTATGTAGTTCAGTGGTATTACATTCAGAATCTTGTACAACCATAACCACTATTCCCAAACCTACCATCCGAAGCAGAAACTGCGTTAAGCAATTCTTTTCCATTCCCTCCTACCCCAACCCCTGTAACTGCTAATCTACTTTGCCTCTACAAATTGGTCGCTTACATTTCATAGAGGTGGAATTATATTTGTCCTTTCAGGTCTAGCTTAGGTTTTCAAGGTTTATTACACTACATATAAAACTATTCCTTCTTATAGTTCAATAGTCCATTGTAAGTACATTTTATTGATTTGTCTGATGGTGGACAGGAGTTATTTCTACCTTTTGGCTATTGTGAATACTGCTGTATTGAATGCTGGCATACAAGGATCTATTGGAGTCCCATTCTCAATTCTTTTGTGTATCTATCAAGGAGTGGAATCAGGTCATATTCTAGATTTACCTTTTCGAGTAACTGCTACATCGTCTTCCACAGTACCTATACCACTTTACATTTCCATCAGCAATGTAGAAGGGCTCGTTTCTCCACATCATCAGCCAAAGTTACCTTGCCTTTTTTTTAAAGATTTTATTTGAGAGAGAGACGGAGACAGAGTACAAGCAGGAGGCAGAGGGAGAGGGAGCAGACGACTCCCCAACCGAGCCGGGAGCCTGATGCAGGGCTCGATCCCAGGACCTGAAGATCATGACCTGAACTGAAGGCAGACGCTCAACCATCTGAGCCACCCAGGTGCCCCTACCTTGCTTTTTATTGTAGCCACACTAGTAGTGTGAAGTGATATCTCATTGTGGCTTTGATTTGTATTTTCCTAATGACTGTTTTTTGACTTTTGTGTATCTTTGATGAAATTTCTTCAAGCCCTCCATCCACTTTTTAATTGGTATGTTTATCCTTTCATTTAGGAATTCTTTACATGTTCTGGATATAAGCCTTTCAGAGAACATTTGCAAACATTTTCTCCTCATAGGTTGTCATTTTCTTGATAATCAAAATTAAACTTGTGCACAGAGGGACATTAAGTCCAATTTACCTTTTTCTTCTGTTGTGTGCACTTTTGGTTCCCCATTTCCAACATTTTTTATTCCTTTAATCTAGCTTTCTTACTCCCTACATCTTCCCTAAGGTTTCTTTATCATCACAAGTTGTACTATTGTTAGTGATTTTATCAGTTATCAAGGATTAAAAGGATTTGTGAAAAATTGTTTTCCTGTCATTTAAAGTACTGAAATTCTGTGTGGCAATATTAATAGCAGTGAATAACTTCCATTTTTAGAAATGGCACTATTTCAGTAGCCAGTAAATGTTGATGTAGTTTATAAAGCACTTTTGGATGCTTCAAGGATGAAGAGCCACCCTGGGCTTCTTTGGGTAAGTGCCTGAAGATAATGAAAATGTAGTATAGAGGATAAAATAGGAACACAGTCAAATATGGGGAATTTAAAATATGCTACACCTGTGAGTACACTCAAAAGAACTAGGTATGATAATTAAGCATTTGATGGTGCTAATTCCTTCATTTAAAATGTAAAAGAATCCAACAATATTTTAGGCAGGTGTTAGTCTAATTCCTTCAGTTGGAGTCTGTTTTTGGTCATTTGGTGGATTCTTCCCAATACAGGATCTTCTGAATAGTTCTTTGTTCTTGGCCATGCATTCACCCTCAAAGACCTTGTACAAATGTTAAATCTCAATACCAAGTTGTCAGGGCTTTGCCTTCTATTTCATCTACAGATTGCATTTCCAGCCGCACAGCAGCCTTCAGTAATTCCATTCAGCTTGACTCTCTGACCCAGCTCTGGCAGCTTTGCACATCCAAGGATGTGGAGCTTTCAGATTATGCAAATATTATGTGCTTCCTGAAGTCTGACCTCTCTACAGAGAGGACATCCCCATGGTTTTAGAGAAATGGAAACAAAATGTTTGAAAATGGGAACAATTTCCCCTGATCGTCTCTTAAATTCATGATTTGTATTCTCTAGGTTTCCAATTGCCTAAGGAAACCAGCTACTTAAGAACTGACCATCTCTTTGCAGTAGACTGAGACAATTAATCTAAGGCAAGGAACCTGAGCTTAAACCCAAGTCCTTCATGATGAGCAGCAAGAAACCAGCCCCTTGTTCCAGATAGAGAGGTTACCGGTCATCCAAGGCTGTTCACTATTCAAACATTCTCAAAAAGATACTCTAGAGGAGCAGCAACTCAGTTCTGTGGAGAATCGTCTCCTCAGTTTTATTATTTTCCCTTTTAAAATTTTAATTCCAGTGTAGTTAGCATACAGAATTGTCTCCTCAGCTTTAAGCCATGTTGCACATGCATGTAGCAGGCTGTCACGATGTTGATATAAAATGACAAATGGTAAATGGTAAAACAAGAGATTAAGTGAAAAATGACAAGTTACCAGTCACAGGGAAGGGGACAAGATAATGGGGTTGCCTTTACTTTCTAGGATGAAGGCTAGTTAGTACCAACTTGTAAGGTAGATAAAGTATTTTAGATATAATCTATGCCAGAGACTTTGTCCACTCTAGATCTAGCATATAATAAGCATTTTCAGAGTAGCTGTTAATGTTATTAGTTCCAGGCAAGGGTTGTTTAGACTATATATGGAAACTAGTTGGTTAATATATAAAACTATACATAAAATATGTAAGAAACAAAAAACTAGTTTTTCTTCTATGCCTAGACTCAAACCTACTTAGAAAGCTTCTCCCCAGACTGGAAGTGAACCAACAGAACATGTACCTTCAAGCCTTTGCTCAAATGTTCATTTCCTGGTGAGGCCTACCTAACTTCTCCCCCAACCCAGAGAAGTTTTCACATTGTCCGGTCTACTTCCCACCCATTCTACCCAGCTTATTACCTTCTATTGTGTATTTTTTATCTTCAGCTTATCCCACTGGAAGCTATGTCCCATGAGGGTAACGGTTTGTAATCTAGTACACATGATGAATCTCCAGCCCCAAACAATGTGTAACCACCCACAGTCAATGCTCAGGAAATTTGCTTATATGAGAGAACGGAGGCCCAAAGAGATGAAGTATCTCAGCAGGATATCATAACAACGTAGGATTGGGACACAGATGCAGGTCTTCTGACTCAGTTACCATTTCCACTGTATGTCACTTACTTTGCTAGCCTCCCCCTGCCCCAGGCCTCTAGGTACATGTATGCAAGCTCTACCCAGGAGCTGAGACCCCCCAAGAAAGGGAGGGACTGTGAGGGGAGGCAGAGCCTGAAGGATGGGTCAGCTCTCCAGGTAAACAGACCACCTGACCCAACTGTATGTTTGGGTTAGCCTCCTGGGTTAGTAACAGATGCAGTTCTCTGAACTTTATAAAAGGTAAGCTTTCAGAAGTCTAATCTCTAAGTCAGGACTGCCCATAGGATTTTATATAGAATTTTAATCTACAAAGCAATTTCTAAAACTCTCCCAAGTGAATCCTCTTAGGATTCCCAGGATGTGGGCAAGATAGCAATAACAGAACTTGAAAATAATGAAGTATGTGAGAACGATAGCAGAAAGGCCTCATGAGATGGCTGGAAAGCCCAGAAAAGCTTACTTGGGTCTGAGCATCCCTACGTTCCCATCACTGCTAACTCTGAGGACTTTCACTCCAGTGTCTACATATCCTGCCGTCAGTGTCCTATACATAGGACTTATTTCCACTCCTAACACAAGTCTGTGTGTATAGATCCACATATACTCTTAAGTGACCCCAAGATTTCCCTTGAATCAAGTAGTTCCATAAAGCTATCCATCAAGTAGCCACCAGAAATGTGTGCTTTTTAAAACTTGAAGCTAAAAAATAAAATGTAATTCCTCACAGCGCTCACATTTTCAATGTTCAGTAGACACAGCGAAGGCTGTGTTGGCCAACACAGACCTAGGACATTTCCAATACAAAGTTCTACTGGACAGTGCCCTTCTAGATGTAACCCACGTGATACAGGACCATTTACAGTCTACATCTCAATCTGGTAGAGCTGTAATGGTTTCATGTGGCAGTCTGTTGGCAGCCCCGGTGTTAGAATTTGTGCCTAATAGCTCTTTGACACTTGATTTTCATGAACTTTGAGCAATTGTTTTATCTTGTCCTATGAGACTAGTAGTTTTCTCTTCCATCAGATCATACGCACTGACCTTCAGTCTTCAACAGCTGAGCCTCTTCCCTCCCCACCTGCAATAGTTTTTGTCAGCTAGCTGACAGTTCCTGGCCATGTGAGGCTTGGGACAACCTACTTTGCTATCCTCTCCTTTGATAGATCATAAAATTCTCAATGTCCCAATTAAAGTTACAGATTACCTAGAAGGCCAGAAGATGGGGAAGGGCAGCAAAATGTATTCTAAGTAAAAATAGGCCAGATTCAGAGGTAGGATAACTCGGAATTTGGCAGTCATGGTTAACCCACAGACCATTCCCCTAACTTCCCTCAAAGTCTCCTTTGTTATTTGTAGAAGCATTCACATCTGCTGGAGGCCTGGGGGAATATTTTAACAGCATGAAGTAGAACTACATCGATTTTAGATCTGGTTGAGAAATTAAACTCAGATTCTCCCAACCCAGAAAACCTCTCCACGAAAGGTAACCAAGAGTTATTAATGAAGCAGCATTAGTCAGAATGTGCTCTGCATCACATCAACCTAGGAGTGCTGAAACCAGGAAATCGCACCGTTTTATATAGCCAGGCAGATGCAACCTGTTACTATGTGGTCTCAAGTTCACTAGTCCTCCGGTTTAGAGGACTTACCAGCAACATCTGTCACATCAAGTCCGTCCTAGACTTACCTGGTAATTGGTGTGACCATCTGTGTTAGCTAACTAGCTGTATACAAATATAAATTTTTCATCTTTATGACCGAAGGTAGTTTTGCAACTCAGAGGGGGTTATCAGCCAAAGTCAGGGTCCCACCTTCCCACAAAACTTGGTAGATGTAGTAGCTCTTAATTTCAAAAGGATGGCTCCCTGGTCCTAATTCTAAGCCCTACAATAGACTTGTAAGAAGACTTAAAACTCAAGGCAGAGGAAGAATTACAACTTTATAAAAGTGAACACCCTAAGAAAAAGGAGAGGGCAGGTCTCTCCCTTTTTCCTTATGACAATTAAGCCTTTTGATTTTCATTGTATTTGCCCTGCAAATATCCATAAGCAATAGGTTATTTCAAATTTGTATCATCACTTAAAATGGAACCTTATCTAATTGTTGGGAAAGTAAACCTGGATTAAACAATCTAAAGTGCATATTAATTTTTTCTCTCACGTGCTCATAGTAAACTAGATCAAAATAAACGGACCAAGGAGAAAGGTCAGTGAATGCAGGTCCTTGGGATCTTCTTCCATTCATTTGGAGAGCTGTATAATTAGTGATTTACACAGAAAGGACCACGTACCTGAAAGCTGTCTAGACAACTTCAATATTTCTACCAATAGCTTATTTGAAGTTATTTGTAGGAATGTCACTTTGTAGATCAAATATGAGAAATATTTGTACTATAGTGATATTCAAATGAAGTTTTATTCCATCAACCAAAGAACATTTTTTCTTGGATGGCTTGCATTACAGGCATTACTATAGGTTTTTGCCTCATTCATTGTGATTGAAAAATCTACGTAACACTAATACTCTCACCAGCTTTGTTGTAGTTTAGGCAAACTAAAACTACACCCTACTACATAATAGTTGATTCTAGTACTGGATAAAAGTCCGTCGAGAGTCATAGCATCATTCACCTCAAGAACAGTCGCCTAGGGTCCACACAGTCTAGGTTTCATGCTCATAAGAGGTCTTAATGAGCATCAAGTGGTCAGAACAGTACGAAGATTTTTATGTACTCATTAAATATATGTACCTGTTAACCCCGTTAATTTGTAGTTGAACACGGAAATGTTTAAACCAGAGGCTTGATGCATTATTTTAGGTATTCAGAATTCAGAAGTGGGTATTATCTGAGATCTTTTAGTAACTTTTCCATTGTCCTTAGGAGTTTGAAATGAGTTCATTAGGCTTAGAGGCAAAGTCAGCCCTTCTGCCCCCAGACACCTGCCCATTTCTCCACCCTCTTTATTCCATTTGTTCCTTAACACTCTTCAAGTCTGCCTAGACTTTCCCCACTTACCAGGCTTCAGAGCTGAAGTATTTCCTACCCCACCCACCATTCACTTCACTTTCCACTCTTCCTTTCGGTCTTGACTGACTGGTTTTACAACTAGAGCCATTACCAGTTAGAGGACACAGAGTTAGTAGACCCAACAAAAGTTATCTTAGGAGTTTAATAGAAGCCACTAACAACTTTACTTCCTATCCATGGTCAGCCAAATTCTCATTTTTCTTCCTATTTCTGGGGTTGCTCATTAGGGGGCCTCTAGGTCACTGAAAGCCACCTCTGATCTATCCCAAAGTGAATTCTACAATATTTTCCAGCTAATTTTCCTTACTTTATATTTGATTAGACTTGATAGTAAAATATAGTTTATCTTCCCCAATACATTTGGGTAGAACCAATCTTTTAGTGTTTACCTCTATACTGATTATAGTACTTACCAGAGTAGGCCCTTAATGATTTAAGTAATACACAAAATCCCTACCCCCCCACCCCTCCCCCAGAGAGGTGCTTGCTGGGAGTCTAAACAGCTCACATTGGAAGAAATAAACTGCTTGGTTCAAAACTATAGATGTATTGCCTATATGCCATGTAGTACTTTCAAAAGATACAGTAATTTCCTTCATTGTAATAGTCAAATCTGACAAGCAACTTACTTGTCCTCTGGTTCTCTGTTGCATGCTTGGATAGAGGTCATTTAAGTCCACAGCTAATTTCTTATGTAAGAAACTAGGATCCCAGACCACTGACCCAGAAACTATAGGACAGGCAATAGCAAGACAATTTTTGTCACAAAGAGGTTGTCCCAATGTATATCCAGTATGTATTATCTTGGGCTCTTTGGCAGTATGTAAAAGGCATAAAGACTGAAATTGATTTTAGTTGGGGGAATTAGTGATCAGGGAAGTGGCAATAGCAATTAAACCAGAGAAGGAGCCTCCTCTTCAGAGGAGCACAACAGGCAAAAAAAAAAAAAAAAAAAAAAAAAACAAACCAAAAACAAACAGCTCTTCTACCTCTTACAAGTGTTATTCACCCCCCCTCCCCGCTTTCAAATGCTAATATCCAGATAATCCTTTCTACCTGCTTCAATTCCCCCCCCCCCCAGGATTTCTCTTTGGGTTAAGATTTTAATAAGCGCTAATGGGTTTGAAGTTACTACCCCTTCCAGAAATGTGTGCTTTTTAGGCAGAGTGCTAGAAGAAAAAAGATGATGCTTGATAGATACAACGAATGAATCAGATGGAAAAATTTTAGGATGGTAGGAGAGCTCATTAGAGAACAGGCCTTTCCAATGTCTCCCAAACTGTATTCTAGAAGCAGGTTCATTTCTCTACCCCCAGCTGAGGGGGGGCGGGGTGAAGGGAGGAGAGGAACTGTGTCGCTAGTTCTTGTTTCTGGGGCCTGGGGCTGGAGGTAATAGTCTGGGAGATGAGGGAAGGAAAATTTTTACAATCTCAAAGTACGTCAGTGAGAAGGAAGCTGCTTAGAAGAAAAATAAAATCTCATGCTTTTGTACATCAGCCCAAGCTTCCAAGTTTCAGAAATGCTAACACTCAATTGGATTTGATCTTATTTATTCTCCTTTTCACTTCTAAGCTTTTCTCCTCCATTTCCCTCTGAACCTGGTTGCTTTTTCATTCTTTCAGTTCAGTTTCCTACAAGCTGTTAGGAAATAACTAGGACCTTTTAAAAGGATAAATTCGTGTATTTCCCCCCACTCAGTCAGCTTCCCATTCCTGCTTAGAACAAAAACATCTGGCAAGTCTAATTTTAAATAATCAACTTTTCTGATACAGTAATTAAAAGATATGGATCTGAATTTGCATTTATTTGTAGAAATTCTTCCTGCAAGCCATTCGTTTTTCATCAAGCTCCCTGTGCTTTTCATTACTTCCTTCCTCCCTGTGGTCAACCTACCTGACTAAGCAGCCCTATTTCACTCCAGGCTCATGCTCTGCAAATGTAAAACTATTAGCAAATGTTAATAGTAACCCATCAGACTTCATTATTTCAGTAATGGAATCTGTCAGTCAGCCACGGATGGCTGTTAATGACCACTTTGTTGATAAATAGGGGGTAACTTCAACAATATTCATTTTAAATAAAATCTGTTCTGATTAAGAACTCATTCTGCCCAGTGGGAATCCAATTAAGCCAGCTTCTAGAGGAAGGTTCATTCAGGATCTCTCCACTTAGTCATAGAAACTTAGTTTGATTTCAATAAAGCTATCCTCTTTGGAAGCAAAGAAGTTTTGTCCTCCCTCCAAAAGAAAGAGTGACTGCTCTGCAATCCTTGCTTGCCACGAACTTCCCCATCTCAGACCCTAACAGGAGCCCCTAGAACACAGACGTACCCACTGCCCAGTAGTATCGGACACTATGTTTTTTCTTGAGTTTGTTCATGTTACCATTGGGGATCTCAAATTACGGAGGTTTCCATGTATCATATAGCCACATAAAGCAGATTCTGGCTTCAAATCAGAAGTGTAGCCAGGGGTGACAGTCAAAATATTTCACCAGCCCATATAACACAGCCACCAAGACCTCATAGTGAGAACAAATATGTAAACAAAAAACATGATTTGAAGCTGCTGGAAGTGCTCTGAATGCACAGTACATAGTTCCCGTTATTAGGATACTATTTAGAGAAGGTATTCAAGGAAGGCTTTTCAGAACATTTCAGCTGAAACTTTAAAAATAGATCAGCTGTATAACATCTTGAGGCATTGGACAAATTATTGAAAAGCTTTTGTTGCAGATACTTGGTTTGGGAAAGAAATAGGCGCTACCAATTCTAAGTCCCAGTATTCCCCACCCCCCACCCGCCCCCAAGTGTTGAATACCGAGGTCTCTTTAGAAAACAAAGTAATTTTACAGAGTGAATTCCTGTCCGTTAATACTGATAGAAAAAGGTCAAGTGACATCGCCACAATTCTTCACTACGGACAGAAGTTAAAATTGCTTTTTTTTTTAAAGGTTTTATTTATTTATTTGAGAGAGAGAGAATGAGAGCACATGAGAGGGGGGAGGGTCAGAGGGAGAAGCACACTCCCTGCCTAGCAGGGAGCCCGATGTGGGACTCGATCCAGAGACTCCAGGATCATGACCTGAGCCGAAGGCAGTCGCTTAACCAACTGAGC
This sequence comes from Phoca vitulina, assembly GCF_004348235.1. Classification (NCBI taxonomy): domain Eukaryota; kingdom Metazoa; phylum Chordata; class Mammalia; order Carnivora; family Phocidae; genus Phoca; species Phoca vitulina. Next base: position 56,423,976 of record NW_022589708.1, on the reverse strand, counting down.
CACCCAGGCGCCCCAAAATTGCTGTTTCTTATAGTGAACACAATTTCTAATCCTTTAGTAACTCAGGACTTTAGTAAGATGAAAAACTAAGGTTTATGGCCCATTTATACTGCTTTTCTCAAAGCTACCCCTTGCCGTCACCCACCTGGTGCTGTCCTTTTCAAGTGGCCCACCATCAGCTGAGTCAGAACCCTGAACGTCATTTTGCCATCTTGCCTCCTAGAGTCCATGGCTACATCTGTCATTTCCACTGCCTCAATATTGCCTGTATTCACGCCTCTTTCATCCCCTCTGCCTCAATTTGGGACCTCATCTTTGGACAGGAATAGTACTATGTTCTCTGAACTAGTGTGACTTATTCCCATTTCTAGTACTCTTGCTAGTCCCTTAATTTCTAAAGCACAAATATCAGGTCCCTCCCCTGCCTACAACCTTATTAGTTCCTTCCTAGTCCTGTAGGCATAGAACAGGACATGCAAGACCCAGTTATTCCCTGCCTTCCTCCTCCAGCTCAACCCTTCTATGCCACCTATAGTTCCTCATTGTCTTCTGGTCTCTTTCACCAACATGCTCCTTTCTGGAGGATCTTCCCCTTCTTTATCACCTGACCACTGCTATTCATCTTTCAAAACTCAGCACAGTACTCCCTTCCTCCTGGAGTCCTCCCCCAAAAGCTGTCTGAGGGACTTATCCTGGAGGAACCCCTGGCACCTTCCTTCTCCAGATCTCACAGATCTGTTTACCAAGCAGCTCTACTTGGATATCTCCAGTTTCACAAATTAATGTGTCCCAAGCTAACTCACTTCCTTTTCCCTAGAACTGGTCCTTCTCCCCGAGTTCCTGAGTTCCATGAGGGGTATGACTCTACTAAGCTACGAAACCTTCAGTCTTCCTTTTCTCCCTTATACCCACGCCCACTCACAAAGTTCTACCAGTTGTTTTTTAGTATCTCATGTGTCCCCCACTTCTCGGTCACCCCCACTGCCACCATTGTCCGTCACTTCTCTCGTTACTGCATCAGCCCCTTTACAGGTCTAATTCCCTGTAATCCATTTTCCACACTGCCAGGCAACTCATTTGATCCTTTTCGTTCTCTGCCGAGGATCATTTAATGGCTGCCAGTTGCTCTCAGGATAAAATTAAAACTTCTCAAATGGCTCACAAGGCCCTTCGAGATGTGGCTCTTGCATACCTCTCCAGGCTCCTCTCGAGGATCCTTATTTCCTAGTGAATTACTTTCAGTTCATATTATGTGTTCTGCTTTTTTGCCTCTAGGGAATTTGTCCAGTTTGAATAAACCCTTATTTTTGTGGTCTTAGCTTAGGATCCTTTCCTATAGAAAGCTTTCTTGATCAGTCCCCAAATCTAAGTCAACTCTCCTCCATAGTGTTCCTCACAGCACCTTGAGACAGCCATCATCCCTAGAACTTATTAACATGAATTATTAATGCCTCTTACTGAACTGTAAACTTCGTGTTTTGGCCAAGGATCCAACCTTAGCATCACACTTGACACTTAGTAGACATTCAGAAATTATTTGCAAGATGAATAATTAGATAATGATCACTCTTTAACCTAAATCACAAGGATTTTAATAAGAAACTGATCCCTGAAGAAGAGTACTTTGAGTATAAGCATAACAATCACCCTATTATTCTAGGTGTCCATTCATCCTTGTATTTTGTTCCTAAGAGTTGAAGCCCACTGGGAAATTTATAGGCTTGAAGTCTGAGACTCTTATTTAAAAGATTCCTATCCCATAAAGGTTATCCTTAACCAAGCTTCACATCCATTTAGAGGACTCCTATTAAAAACTCCGCTGCATTTTTTAAACCTCTTGAGTTTCATAAGCTTGGATCACAGTCAACGTAACATCTCCTTATATTTTTACTTCCTACTTTGTTGGGAAAAAGAGAGGTTAAGTAAGTCAGCATACTGAGGCTTCACTGTCAAGTCAGGAAGTTGTACCTAGGGATGTGCTTTTATTTCAAGTCTTTTCTAAATCGCGTCGTTGATTATGAAGCCACAGGGGATTGCAGTTTTCATTAATGAAAAATTTTTATAGAGAAAACTCCTCAAATTGGCGACTCTTACAAAACAGGTAAGTATTGGCAGGGACAGACATGCCTGAGTCTTGTTCCTAACGCACTATCAGAACATCATTTCTCCCCAGAGAAATGTATAACTGGAGATGAAGCAGCACAAAAGACTGCTTTCTTCCATACCTTTGTCCTCAATCCAAGGAGGATCTAAGCTCATCTTAGCGGTCAATAAATGTACCAGCCAGGAAGAAGGTTTAAGTACAGGATGGTGTACTAACAGAAGCTGTAAGTACAGCTAGAGGAGGGAGGAAAGACCATTTGCCCCAATGCCCAGGGCTGTTGAAAATTAGTAACTCTTAGAGACTCCACCCACATCATAGCTTAAATGATTTAATGTGATATATTAATCTAGAATTATCAGAACTGATCTGGCTGAAAATGTTATGTTTTAGATATTCAAGTTAAGTGTTTGAGGTTACCTGTATTTTGAATCATTTTTTCCAGGTCTTAAGATTTTTGTAGGCTCTTCAGAATACCAAAATGTCCCCATCTACCCACCCACCTCAGACCTTCTTAGGGAGGTAAGGCTCTGGGGTCCTGTTCCTCCCCCCTCATCCCATTAGATTTTACCTGGCTACATGGAATAGATAGAAGCATCCCAAAAGCCTAAGGGAAAGCCAAAGAACTAGGTAGCCAGGATGTCCCCCGGTTGAGGTACCTCCCTATGCCCGACAAGGGAATAAATGAATGAAAAAAAAAAAAAAAAAATCGAGAAACAGCCCCCACCCGCACTGAGATTTATAGGTCACAGGAAAGGCTCCCCCCACCCCCAAGAAAAGTCTTAAGTTGGATCATGTGACACTGCCCTCTCTGAAGGTCAAAATGGTTAAATATCAGCCTTTTCACTTTTCAACCTAGTAATTCAATGCAGGTCTTTGAATTCAACCAATCCACAGCATCCCTTCTCCTGACAAAGTGAGGGAAATGCGGTGTTAGTTTCCTAGGGTTGCCATAACGAAATACTACAAACTAGGTGACTCAACTAACAAATTTATTGTCTCAATTCTGGAGACTAGAAGACCAAAATAAAGGTGTTGGCAGGGTTAGTTCCTTTCAAGGGCTGTGAGGATCTATTGCATGCTTCTCTCCCAGCTTCTGCTGGTTTGCTGACAATCTTCTGTATTCCTTGAATTGATGGATTTCTGCCTTAATCTTCACATAGTATTATCCTTGTGTGCTCATCTGACCCCCCATTTCACCTTCTTTCTAAGGTCACCAGTCATAATGGATTAGGGCTCACCCTAATGATCTTACTTTCACTTGTGCATCTACAGAGATCCTATTTCCAAATGAGGTCACATTTCACAGGTACACATTCACAGGGATTAGGACCTTAACATCTTTTGGAGGAACACTATTCAACCCATAATGGGGCAGGAGGGAATCTATTGTCTACTGGCCAAAGGCACAGATCAGTTTCAGCCTCAAGTGTTACCAGAGGTTAGTTATATTACCTCATCTCCATACCACCAAGTTCTGTTAGTCAGGTAGACTAATAATCTCAGGGTAGATTCCACAAAGAACTGAAGTCAGATAGGGCCAGACCTGGAATGGTGAGATTTTATTCTGATGTATTCTAATACAGACTCAAAAAACAACAAACCACTACTTTAAGTCTGGACACAAAGTTGCAGCAGCTTCTACCTCAAAGTCGGTCCAAGACCGAAGTGAGCTAAATTACATGAGCTTTATTATATGCCCCTCTTGTAGCATAACAAATCTAATAAGCTAACTTCTAACAAATTAAAATAAGCAATCCTAACAGATGGAAGCACTAAGGTGTGGCTCGTGGCCACTGAGGAACATCTGAACCTGATATTTGTAACACCACCTATTAGATGGTTCTTTCATTCTCTGATGGCTGATCCCCTGGTCACACATCAGTTAATGTTTGTCCTGTTCACACCACAGGAGTTAAAAATCCAGCTAATATCTAAGATTATCTCCTGAGAGCCCATTGCTGGTGTGTACTTTTCCATTTTATCCCATTTAATCCTCACAAGAACTCAGGGATAAGTTTGTTTTGTTAGCTAAGAATCTAATCCCAGACTTGGCACTCTGTCCTATGTCTTCTCCAATACCCCCCTCAATTTGAGAATGTTCTGAAGCAAAATACACATGGCACGGACAACCAGGACACTTCAGGCTGGTTTCCCTTTAGTTCTCCAGGTTTAAAGGGCCTCCAGGTACTATTATGTAGGCAAACCAACTAGGACTGCCAGCTACCTCTCCTAAATCTAAGGTAAGTTGGTGAACTGGAGAACGTAAGAGCTTTGAAAAACCTCTAAGAAAGAGGGTGATTAGACCCATACATGGCAGACACATAGCCCAGATAGGAAAACCAGAGAGCCACAAGTAGGGTAGTCTGGGCAGGGGCCCACCTGCCTGGTGACCAAGCAAAGCAGAGAAACAAAAATGGTGGCCTAGCACCTCCTCCAGCTGGTTGGGTAACTTTAGCATAGGTCTAGAGCCACCTAGATAGAGCTCAGTCTTAGTGACACATTAGAATCACCTGTGTAGTTTTAAGACCTCTTTATGCCCTAGGCCTTACCTGGGGCTCATAAAAAATCAGACCACGGGTTCAGTCCAAGCATCAGTATTTTTAAAGCTCCCAGGTGGTTCCATCCTGCTCCATGGTCGAGAACCCCAGAATTAGGGCACGTAGGGAGGGAAAGGAGCAGCCAGCTGCCTGGCCATATCTTTCGCTCCTCCTGCTTCTCCAAGCCCAAGGGTTAGAGATCAGGAGCTAGAAAAGCAGCCCAGACAGGTGTCCATGGAGGTATCCAGGCAGGATGTGGGTAAATGGGGGAGGTGTCCTTGAGCCCACATTTTAATTCTAGAGGTTCTCTGCCCTAATTTCCATCTTCCTCCCCAGTCACAATCACCAGGAAGGGACAGGCTGCAACACCTCCTCCCGATGTCCAGAATCAGTTATGGTAGCTTATACCCCCAAGGGAGCATTTACACACACACACACACACACACACACACAATTACCTAGGCATAGGAAAACCAAGTCTCTGTAAAAGAGATAGAACAAGAATACCAACATTTACCCCACAATTCAGAAGCAACACACCATACAAAAGGAACAAAATGAATAAAAAGAATGCTACAGCAGTACTAGATACAAAGATAGGTTTAACAATAAGAACTTGCAAGACCTTTTTGGGGGAAAAAAATGAAACCTTAAAATCATAGGACATAAATGACTTAACTTGTTAAAAAATACAATGTGTTTGTACTGGGATAACGTAGCATTGTAAATTACAGGACTAAGATATTTGTTCTTTCCTAAATTAACCCACAGTTTCAATTCAAATGTCAGAAGGATTTGAGGAACTTGATGAAGTTACTGTAAAATGTTTATGGGAAAATAACCATTCATCACAGCCACTTGCACAAGGCAGAGGAAGGAAAAGGGAAAAGCCAGGGCTCCCATCACCCAGTCCAGGGCTTACTTTACCCCAGTTGGCTACAGTTCTGAGTCGCATTTTAATAGCCTACATAAAACTGAAAAGCAACGCCATTTTCATTATGGAATGGTTATCTTACTCACAGAAAGGTTTAAAAGTTAATACAGAGTCTGAAGGTCATCAAAACTCATCAAGTTTGTCCCTTTGAAGAATTCTCATGGCGAGGACCACTCCAAGGGCACAAGGACAAAAGCAACGCCATTAAGAATAGTGGGAGCAGGGGAGTCCTCCATATAAGCAAACATGGTCATCCTAGGCTAGAGAGCCCCCCACCTCCAGGACCATGCACACCTACAGCAACACCCAAGAATTGGAGCAGGAATGGGTCCAGACAACAAACATGTGTTTCCTTTTGTTGCTAGAAAAAACTACCACAAACTTAAACAACACTTTCTTTAGCTCAAAAAAAAAAAAAAATTCATTACTCACAATTTTAGTTCAAGGTCTAAACCGGGTCTCACCAGGCCAAAATCAAGGTGTCAGCAAGTCCACTTTCTTTCTGGAGACGCTAAGGGAGAAGGCGTCCACTTGAGGCTGCTCCATGGTCGAGAACCCCAGAATTAGGGCACGTAGGGAGGGAAAGGAGCAGCCAGCTGCCTGGTCATATCTTTCGCTCCTCCTGCTTCTCCAAGCCCAAGGGTTAGAGATCGGGAGCTAGAAAAGCAACCCAGACAGGCGTCCATGGAGGTCTTTCTCCTAGAAAGACACCTTCCGCTCTCTACAGAGACTGAATCACTCTGACATACCTCTCCTGTCTCCGCTTCCACTTTTAAGAACGCTTGTGATTAGACTGGACCCACCTGGATAACCCAGGGGTCGCGCCCTATTTAAAGGTCAGCTATTTAGCCTTAATACCCCTTTCCTGTGCAGTGTCCAGGAGACAGATGGAGACTTCTCGGGGGGATCATAATTCCCACCACAAAAGGCATCAGGGTCAAATATTTAGTGGGCTGAAGTTGGTTAAACAGTGTCTTTGTTACTGTCACAAAACTTAGAAAAGTGATGAGTGCATCATGAGCAAGTACACAGTTTAATTAACTGGATCCGCAACCACCCCAGGTGCCCAAAATATTGTTAAAAGGAGGGCTTTTCCCCCAGTTAGTCTCAAACCTATCCTTATAAGGTAAGGTGGAGAGCTGAATCAATTTTTCAGATGTTCCTGTTTCCATCAGGTAGATATTCTATGTGAAAGTATTCTTTTGGTCTGACTTATTCTAAGTGCTCCAGTTTTAACATGTGGATAGCCTGGCAAATTAACTTCTCCGCAGGATACTAAAGTTAATTAATTAACGTGTTTTGTGGAGTGTGTGTCTCTGTGTGTGTGTGTTTTAACCTGAATACACAATTCATCAAGGAGCTAGTTCTATATCACTCTCCTGCATTTTCCTTTAAACTATCTGGCTCATTAGATTTTGACTGTGACTTTTGCTTCTTAATGTCTTTCAAAAATATGATTTGCCTCCATATTCTCGGAAAAGTACTATCCAGGGGAAGTGCAATTCTGAAACTGTGAAGCTGTATTTTTATTAGGACACACAACATAGCCTTTGTACATCCAGGCTCAGTGGCTCAGAATTGTTTTTCTATTACAGAGTATTGGGGGATTTCCTCTTTTCTGAAAAATTTACATAGTCACAATAATATAAATTTTCTATCCATTTTCAGGCGGTTCCTGCCCCACCCTTACCCTTGAAATCATCTAAAGGTTAAGTTGGAAGAAAAAACATTCAACATCAAAACAGGTGTGGGATACTAATCAGCTGAAACCCATGGAAAGAAAATAAGCATAGTAAGAAATCATAAAGGATTAAATGCTAACAAGTCTTATTATGTCTCAAAAACATAGCATGAACTTCTGTAAAAAAATATAAATGGTTAAAATAGTAAATTTTACATTATGTTTGTTATACCACAATAAAAAAGGGAATTCAGACATACCATATAGGTACAAATTTCCATTTCTTTCAACATTTAGTGCATGTAAGCTCTCACAATTATTTTCTAAAACACCCAAAACAATAAGAGCACAAAAAAAGGTGAACACTTAGCAGATGCTTATTTTTTTAATATAAAGTATACAATTTTTATTAAAAATATCAATTATATAGGTGTACGTATTTAACATGGGAGGACACCTGGGGGGGGGGTTAGACTACCTGCAAGCTCAGCAATGGTGTGAGGAGGCTTAGCAGATGTTTAAAAACATATCTCACAGATATAATATTAGTGAAAAGCCAAGCACAAAAGAATCCATACTGGTGATTCCACTGTATAGAGTTTAAAAGCAGATGAAGCTAACCTACCTTAGAGGTCAGAAGAGCCGGAGGAGAGGAGGAGTGCACAAGAAGTGTCTCCAGGGCCCCTGTGAGGTGCTGGTAATGCTGTGTGCCACACTTTTCTGTATGGATGTTATACTTCAATTAAGTTGTGTCTGCTTTAAAAAAGTAGAGGAAATTATAATCTTTTAAATGTTAAAATTGTTAATATTACTGTAATATTAATGTAAAAATGTTAAATTAGAAAAAGAAACAAACCTGAGAGAAGTGTATTAAAGGCTTACAATGCATAATGACTCCTTAACCATGAGCTCCTAAGCAGCAGGTCCCATATCTATCATACCTCCTTCATGACTCAAGGCCATGCCTGGCCTTTCCGTGGAGAACATCCACATGACCGTAAATGTGAAATTTATGCACAAACACAGGAAGAAGGAGACTTGCACTCGTTGTACTCATCTTATCAGTAGGACACAATGTGGATGTCAGTATCCAGACCTGAGGCTGCAGAAACCAGGCCGGACTGACCTGTCTTGTTAAGGAGCAGATTCCCTACAGTGAGGTAGTTTGACTACCCCCTCCCCCACCCCAAGCCTGCGTGCCTGATGGCTAAGCCGTCCTGAGGCCACAGAACAAAGCAGCCACAGACCATGGCACCAGGCTGAAAGTATCTTGAAAACCTAGTTCCACCACTTACTGTGTGACCCGAGGCATGTTGGTTAATTTCTCTGTGTCTCAAGATTTTCATCAGCAAATGAGGAGAATCTAGAACCTAACTCACAGTGTTGCTATGAGGATCAGGCAAGCTAATTTGTGTAAAGTACTTAGGACAATGCTTGGAACACAGGAAACCTCATACACGTATTTGCTACCATTATTATTATTATTATTACTACTACCACCATTGCATAGTGTCCCTGATGTAGTTAGGTTATAAAGATAAAGTATCATTATTAACTCCAGGATATTAGAGAAGGAGTAATATCTATAAAAAGCCCTCATGTTTAATAGCTTTACCTTTATCATCTAAAAAGACCTAATTTATTAGAATTTTTAGTGCCTCAAATGACCTATATTTGGGCAAACTCTTGCCCTTACCCCTATAACCAAGATAATGAAGAGGATTATGATTTAGTCATAATTGTTCTTTTTATGTCCTAAAGGCCTCTGAATTTACCTGTTCCTTTATTCCACAGATCGTTATTTAGTATTTAACACTTAAATACTATGTACCAGGCATAACTATCTTAGGAAAACTCCTTGCTTTTATAGAGTTCACATTCATGAAAAAAGACAGCAAACAAGCAAATAAATAGACCAACAAAAATTTCATGTAGTGACAAATGCTATGGAGAAAACAAATCAGGGAAATGTGCTATAGAGTGACTCAGGTAGGGTGAGGAAGGGCTAACTTATGTTAGCTTCTCAGGAAGGGTCTCACTGAGGAGAGGGCATTAAAATTAATGCCAAATAATAAGAAGGAGCCAGCCAAGGGATTATCGGTGGAGGGCATGTTCCTGGTCATGGGATCCGCAAATTCTAAGGCCCTAATGTGGAAACCAGCTTATGGAGTTGAAGGATCAGAAAGAAGTTAATGCAGTTCAAGAAATTCATCAAGAAGGGATGAGTGAGGGGCGCCTGGGTGGCTCAGTCGTTAAGCGTCTGCCTTCGGCTCAGGTCATGGTCCCAGGGATCGAGCCCCACATCGGGCTCCCCGCTCAGCGGGAAGCCTGCTTCTCTCTCTCCCACTCCCCCTGATTGTGTTCCCTCTCTCGCTGTGTCTCTATCAAATAAATAAATAAAATCTTTAAAAAAAAAAAGAAGGGATGAGTGATAGGAGACAAGGAAGGAGAGGTAGGCAGGGCCTTATAACCAAGGTAAGGAGTTTGGACATTGTTCTGAGTGCAGTAGGGGACCTCTGAGAGTTTTAAGCAGGGGCAGGGGTACACAGGTAAGAGTAGAAACAGTGAGAGCTGTAAGGAAGCTCTTGCGGTATTGGCGTGGAGTACAGAGACGGCTGTGGAGATGGAGAGAGGTGAACAGATTCGGGCACAAGATATATTTGGGAGGTAGAATTAATAGGATGTGGGTAAGTTTTTTGCAAGGAGAGAATAATGGAAAGAATGACTCCTAAATGTTTGAGCTGTGCCCCTGGGTGGATGGTAGCACCACTAGCCAGGATGGAGAAAGGATGGGAAATTGGCAGTTGGGAGGTGGGGGGGGGGCAGCATGCATTCCAGAGTTCTACTGTGCCATGTACGGGTAGGGGACATCCAAGCTGAGGGGCAAAGGAGGTAGCTAGATATTTGTTTATTCCTTATTAAAGAGTTATTTGTGACCTTGAATAGCATACTTTTATTGAAGAGCTTCGTGAACCTGGGGGTAGAGGTTTTATTTGTTTTCTATTCCCTATCTCTTGTTGCTATTCCTGTCTCCCACATATAAGATCTCACATAATGCTCAAGTGCATCTCCAGGCTCTTTACAAATAAACACTCTTAATCCTTAAAGCCTAACAAAGTATTAGCTATAAAATGAAAGCAATGAAAAAGCTGACTAAACACTGATGTGGTTGAAGGCCCTCTAGACTAGGGATGTGGAGGCCACGGTCCTAACACAAAGTGAGGTTACAGAAGAAAACCAAAGAGTCCTACATTTGAATCCTAGCCCATTCATGCATTAAGGGAAAGACCTAGAGCCAATTATGGAATATCTTGAAACCTCAGTTTTCTCTACCTGAAAATGGGGATAATAATTCTTGCCCCATGGATGCCTAGTGAGGATGAAGTTTGTTGACATCTGTGAAGGTTTCCACAGTGTCTGACACATGATGGACACCTGTAAATAGGTGTAAATAGGACATCTGTAAATAGGATTCTTTCACTCTTTTTGCCAAAGAACCACTTTTTATCAGTGTAAACTTTCATAAAGCATTTAATATCTCTCTACCTTGGTTCATCGACTTTGAAAGGAAGCAGCTTCACCAGATGATCATTAAGCTCCATGTTAAGTGTTGGAAAACAAAAACAACAACAACAAAAAGTGATCTTCTTGATAACAACCAGATAAACTTCTTAGTGAAAGCTGCTTTTTAACCTGATATCAGTGCATCTTTCTGCAAACTTCTTAGACCAGGGAAGACGGGGCATTCAGAAGCAGAAATTACACCAGAGAAATGTCTCTCCAATGTCACAAAAATGTTCTCCCCCAAATCACTAAAATTTCAGGATATAAATGCTTTGCAGAAGATGGAGTAAATGAAATCCCACTGAGTAGCGACTTTGGGATCACTCACTGCAAATACAGTCTGAGAGAAATCAAAACCCAAAGCCCTTCATCTCAGGCTTCCCTAAACTGGATGGGAAGTTTGGAGGTCTGGGCCAACCAGACTGATGAGTAATGAAAGGGATGGGAAAGTGGAATTGTAGAGAAGCTTCTAGAATCCTAGCAGCTCAAAGAGAGGGTGGCTACGGGGCGCCTGGGTGGCTCAGTCCTTAAGTGTCTGCCTTTGGCTCAGGTCATGGTCCCAGGGTCCTGGGATCGAGCCCCGCATCGGGCTCCCTGCTCAGGCAGGAAGCCTGCTTCTCCCTCTCCCACTCCCCCTGCCTGTGCTCCCTCTCTCTCTGTGTCTCTGTCTGTCAAATAAATAAATAAAATCTTTAAAAAAAAAAAAAAGAGAGGGTGGCTACAACAGGAGGGAGATCCTGAAGTTTAGCTCAGGTTAGAAAAATGAGTTGCTGGTTGGGGACTGTCTGTGTCCCCTCCTCCACGGGCACTGTCAGAACAAGAACGTATCCACCTTTGTGACAACACTGATCTAAATCCAAGGTGAGCACATCTGAAACCCAAGCTGAGAAAGACCTTGCTTGATCACTGGACTTAGGAACCAAGTCAAAATTGTCTTTAAGCCTCTGGTGGAAATAGCGTCAGTCTATTAATACAGGGACAATGACTCCAAGAGCAAAGCCAAGATGAGAAGCCCATAAGATATACGAAAAAGAAGACCCAAAGAAACCTTATTTAAAGTTCCAAACCTGTGCCGAACTAAATGAATAATGAAAACTTTGTCTAGCCCAGAGATATGTCTTCTATGGCTTGCACAATGTGTAATTTTTTTAACTGAACTTGATTGTCCTTAGACACTGTCCAGTTTACCAAGCACTATTCTCCCTATCATCTTATACCCCAGGACATAGCTCAGTTATACCATGCTAGCCCCATAAGCATTTCATAGATACCAGTATGTAATGTTCAGATTGATTCATTTTTAAGTATTAAATACTTGGACATATGCTGACTACAGAGATGACAGAGAAAGGGGACGATCACAGGAAAAAGATAAAAATAGGAAAAGGCCAGAAATTCTAGCATCGCCATCTTTGGAAGAGGCATCTCCCCAGCCCAGCCCAATCACAACAGCTACGAATCATGCCATACAAGGGCCAAGTTAAATGGATGCCTGCCATATTTGTGGCTGCCTATCTCTTTCAACTAACCTTTCTATATTTGGGGAAATTCCCAAGAGGCAGAACTCAAATTCTAAGCCTCCCTTATAGCTAGAACATTGGCTTATAGCCTAGGTTCACCCAAATAGCAGTACCCTGGCAAAACTGTTATGTGGAAAAGAGCAAAGTGAACAAATAGGATGAGCAAGCTGCCTCCGTTTTTGCCAGCATGGAGGTGGCTGAAGTGTGAGGCTTCCAGCAGGTGCATAATTGAATCCCTGTTATAGAAGTGGCATTGGTGAGGCAGGAGCTTCTGTTGTTGTTTCCCCTGATGCTCAGTGGACAAGCAAAACAGTGGAAATTTCCTCATCAAACCAGGTCTGTAATGTAATTTTACTCCTGGAATCTTAGCCTGGAGCCCAGCCCTGTCAAGAATTCTTTGAACTACTCAATATCATTTTATTAAACTCATTTTCTGTTAAATCAGCCCAAATCAGCTTCTATAGCTTAAAACCAAAGTACCCTAACTGATAAAACAAGCGCTGGCAGATGGGTCTTGGAGAACCTTTTATTGGGGGTACTTTGGGAGAAAGCCATTCACACTAATTTCTATGAAACCTATTACCTGTGAAAGAAGCCCCAGATTTTATAAGGCCATCCTTGTCCCCACAGAGGAAGTACAGAGTAGAAATCTCTCTTTATTCTTGCTCTGTGAATCCTACATGTACTTTCTAAAGCAATATCACATTACACATATTACTCAGTACTCCTGGCAGTTGACTTAATTGTTACCATCCACAGAAGAGGTCATTAAATTTTCACCATTTGCTAGTCAGTTATGGAAAGTTGCAGCGCTGAGGAGTCCATTATCAACCATCTGGGAGATGGTCTTGCTCTGCAAGGCCTCTATGTTAAGTGATGAATGGGTTCCATATTAACAGACCTCTACCCGAGCAAGCAAGGCACAGATTTTTAAGCTTAAACTGTAAGGATGACATCAAGCTGGTTTGGATTTCTGTTACAACCAAACAAGGGGCATTGGAGGTTTGAGCTATAGAAGGGATTTTTAGATTTTTAGATAGGATGAAGAACTCAGTGCATTAAGGAAGGCTGTAGAACATTCCTGTCTAAGATTTCCATCTGCCAGACAATACTGTATTTTACTACCAAAGGAATAAAAATTCCCACTGTCCCTCATGATAATCTTTTAAAGGGAATACTATAATAATCAAATAATCCTCATTTAAAAGGTGAAAATTCTCACAGGGATTAAGTGGCTTGCCTAAACGTCCTGGGGAATCCAAACTTGGGTTTTCTGATGTCAAGCTGATGGTTTTTTCTCCTACATCAGTGGCTTTCAAAGTGTGTTCCTGGGAGTTCTGGAGATAATATATACGTATATATATGCAATGTAATATCATTCAGCCATGAAAAAGAAGGAATCCTGTTATTTGTGACAACATGGATAGACTTTGAGGCCATTATACTAAGTGAAATAAGTCAAAGAAAGACAAATACTGTATGACCTCAATTACATATGGAATCTAAAAATATCAAACTCATAGAAACAGAGTAGAATGATGGTTACCTGGGACTGAATGGTGGGGGAAATGGGGAAATGGACACAGGGTACAAACTTTCAGTTATAAGACAAATAAGTTCTGGGGATCTAAGGTATAGCATGGTGACAATAGTTAATAATACCGTATTCTATATTTGCAAGTTGCTATGAGAGTAGAGCTCCAATGTTTTCACCATAACAATAACAACAAAATGGTAACTGTGTGAGGTGAAGGATGTGTTAACTAACCTTATTGTGACAAACATGTCTCAATGTGTAGGTGTATCATATCATCTTAAACTTACACAATGTTACATGTCAATTGTATCTTACTAAAGCTGGAAAGAAATAAGCTATTATCTTCCCTTTTCCCTTTTCATACTTTTATAAGATATGGTGGAGTTTAGTGGAGGATATGTGATGTGTGATACAGCAGACTAAAGTAGAAGCATCTATGAGAATCCAGCTGTCTATTTAGAAGCCAGACATTAAAAGAGACTTTCAAAACTAAAACAACGCCCTTCCTCACACTATTTGATTTGTTCCGGAAAGTATAATTATTTTTCATAAAAATGTTATTTATGTTAATATGGAATGGGTTTATTAGCTATTTTTGATGAATTGATAAATTATTTTAAGTTTTCATTTATAACACAACAAATATTTATAGGTATAACCCACAGAAACAAAGATTCTTTGGAGTCCTCAATCATTTTTTTAAATTTATTTATTTATTTGAGAGAGAGACAGCTTAAGTGGGGGGGGGTGCAGAGGGGGAGGGAGAGGACAAGCAGACTCTGCTGAGTGCAGAGCCCACATGGGAGCTCCATCCCAGGACTCAAGATCATGATCTCAGCCAAAATCAAGGGTTAGATGCTGGGGTGCATGGGTGGCTCAGTTGGTTAAGCGTCTGCCTTCAGCTCAGGTCATGATCTCAGGGTCCTGGGATCAAGCCCTACATCTGTCTCCCTGCTCAGCGGGGAGCATGCTTCTCCTTCTGCCCTTCCCCACCTCTTGTGCTCACACTCTATGTCTCTCTCTCTGTCTCTCAAATAAATAAATAAAATTCAAAAAAAAAAAGAGCCAGATGCTCAACCGACTGAGCCACCGGGGCGCCCCTGGAGTCCTCAATCATTTTTAAATGTGTAAAGGAGACTTGAGACCAAAATATTTGAGAACTGCTATCCTGAATTAAGCTGCCTTAAAAAAAAAAAAAAAAAAAAAACTCCAGGCTAACCACAGATTTACTTAGTTTGTGTTATTTTTAACCAACTGATGCTGGGGCTAAACCTAGTTTTTCTGCTTACATCTCTGTGCCATTTTTCTCCCCAGTATTGTTTTGGATTGATGAGTTCATGAATGAGAGCAAAAAGTCTTGGTTTGTAAAGCAGTGATTATAGACTCAAGTACCTTCTTCCTCTCAAATTCCTAAAGTACCTAGTTCACTGTATGTTCGATTAATATTTAATTAATGGATGAATGACTGAAGCTGATTGCTATCACACAGAGAGGACCTACTTGATGCCCCTGATAAGTAACGTGTGCTTGCCCCTGAGTTCACAGGTGCGTGCCAAACATGGCAGAACTCAGCCCCAGCAAGGCCAAGTGCAGTGCAGCCTGGAGGCCCAGCGATCATATACCTGTCTCCCCCATCCACAGCATGCCGCCATCCAGATTCTGTTTACCCACGAGACCCAGATCAGCAGCCCTGTCTCCTCCACAGCTCTTTCCTGGAGACAGTAACCCACCATGAGCATCACATTCTAACCTCATACATCAGTCTGTAGCCACATCATCATCTATTTTGCCTCTCGGTCTCATTCTATTCTGCACCACGGTCTTTGTAGATTAGGTGCGTATATTTTGTTTTCCCTACAAGATCTTAGGCTTCATGAAGGTTCTCAAAGGCCTTTTGTGGCGCCCAAGAGTCTAGCATAGTGCTAAGGAAATGATAATCACTTTCACCTTAAAAGTTTACAAAAGAATTCAGACACATTACCTCACTATTTTCTCACCAAAGCCCTATGTGTAAATTAGGGAAGCCCTCAGTTTATTATCTCTACCTTACAGAGGGAGGCTTTAAAGTTAAGCAACCTGAGGTCTCCCAGCCAGTGACTGACAGAGTCAGGATGCACCCCTGCGTCTTGGGATGACCCAGCCTGTGCTATTCTCACTGTATCATGCTCTCATTTCTCCATACATACTTATTTAATTTATCTGAAAAAAAGAGCTTTGAGAAAAATAACAGCTCTAAATCCAGGTGATGAGTCAAAACATACAAGAATAAACCCAGGTCTCTTGATTCCCACGCAGGCACTTTGTTTTACAGCATCTTTTCCCTTGTGCTTTTAGCTGTTAAGGTAGTCAGCTCCTGTGCTGGTTGATCTTATATGTAGTTCTCACAGCACACAAATTAGCATCACAGTAATATCCATTTTCCTTCTGTGTGCCCTATGCGGCTAATTAGCAGCCACATTTACTGTGTTTTCCCAGCAAAAATGAAGGGAAACATTATAAAATAATTCAGTAAATTCAAGCTGGGTCTATAAAATTGATTATAATTCACATTTATTATAACTCCTTATCTTTGTTCCCCCCCCCCTTCTCATTCACTTACTCATCAATCCCTCAAGAATTTACTAAGCCCCTAGGATGAGCAGAACTGCATCAGATGCTGGAGTGGCTTGCAATAAGTAAAAGATATCCCTGCCATTAATTAGATTATCATCTCATGGGTGAAATGACACTCCTAGAGAAAAATTCTATGGTATTACAAGTGTGAATTAGCACAGTATAAATTATTTATGGAGGCAATGAAGGAATATAGAGTAAAAAGTCTCTTATCACAGAGAGAACTTTAGGAAAGCTTCCAACAGAGGATGTCTTGAAAGAAAGATGTCATGAGCTATGTCTTCAATGTAAGATATGGTTTGGGAATATAACCTCTATCTGTAGCCCCCAAACCCAAATAATCATATAGTCAAAGCAAAAACAGTGTGCTTCCTATGCAAATGTAGCCACAAAATAAGGTTGCCTCAGTCCCCTATGCCCAGCCAGCTGCCACCCCTAGGAGCCCGCTACAGAGAAATTCTGGAGTCCCCACTGGTTGGTAGAGCATTTCAGGGAAGAGGATAGAATCAGAACTGGTCCAGGGCAAAATGGAGAAATGAGCCTGTACCTTCCAGCCACTATTTCCTGTGCACCTTCCCCCATGGGAAACCCAACATGCCACAGACACCACGGCCCTCTCCAACCTGCATCTCTTTATGCTCTGTGTCTTCTCTCCTATGACTGCCTTCCTTTCCAAGGGCCATGCCCCCCGAGTCTCCCCTGCTGTGCATCTCTGTACCACTACAACTTGAGCTTGGATTAATAGTTAACCCTCAGAAGTTTTACAGGTACAAAAAAAATGGGACCTCTCTCATTCTAACAATGGGACATGGCAGTGTACCAAGCAAGCTACCGGCAAAAGAGACTTGCGGGAACAGGCAGATCTTGAGAGCTCCTCAGATCATGCTATGAGATTAACTGAAAAATCAAGCTATGTGTAACTCCATTCTAAATAATTCAAGAGATAGCCTAAAGAAGAGAGAAAACACCACATCACATGACTATATCAAAAACTGAGAACATTGAATGATCACATTAAGACCAGATCACAAAGACCTTGGAGGATGGACTCAGTAGTTGGTAATGGCTTGAGCATTAGGGACACTGTAGTTCTTCATTATGTAATATGATAAATGTGGTGCTTTGGAAAGGTGTGTGTAAGAGAGTCTAGGGGAAGGAGAACTGACAACCTGTAGGCCTGGATTATGTGGGGACCTGCTGCAAGCTAACTTTCCAGATACCATAACTGATTCTGCACACACACTCTAGGCCAGAGTCTCTGAAATGAGATGTCACATGTGAGACTCATTCTCCAAGCTTTCAGAAAGAAACACTATAAAATCTGTCCCTTTTAAAACAAATGGGAGAAAGGATATGATCCTTTAAAGTTGAGGTTCAGTAATATGGGGCAGAGATGAATTTTTCTTTTTTTTTTTTTTAAGATTTATTTATTTGAGGGGGTAGGGGCAGAGAGCGAGGGAGAGAAAGTATCTCAAGTAGACTCCCTGCTGAGCTGGGAGCCTCAATCGAGGCTCAATCTCATGACCCTGAGATCATGACCTGAGCCGATGCTTAACCAACTGAGCCACCTGGCACCCTGGAATTTTTTTTAATAATAAACCTCTATTAGTGAGTATGTTGCTAAAAGAGACTTTTCCATTGTTGGCAAATAGTGTACTATCAACTTATTTAAAAAGAGTCAGTGGATGACAAGGTGAATTGAAGAATTTGAAAAGTTTCTCCATGACTTGTGATTCCAACAGCAAAATGAGGCTCTGATACTTTATCCATATGCCATCCTATCATTCAGATTCTATTTGGGCTTCGTAACATATTGACAGGGAAAAAAGATGGTCCATGGAAGTCAACCTGCCTAGGATGAAAGATATGGATGGGCTACCAGGTGTCACAGTGACAGGTGACAATCCATATCCTGCAAGTCAGAACTCAGCCCCTTTGCCTTTCAAGAATGCAAGATCGTGATATGAAAGCACAATTTCTGGGCTATGAAACCAAAAGGAAAAGGAATGAGGGTCTGAAGAGCAAGATACCACCTTTCCAGGAATCTCTGGCAGGGCAGTTAGTTGGGCCACCAACTTCAGCAGTTCACAGCTGGTCATACTTCAGGAGGGCTCTGAGCATTTCTTCTGAGTATCATATATTGCCTGGGACAGAACACAAGCTTTAAGCCTTTTTGGAGATTTAGCCACAACAGTCAAAATATTGAAACAAGGATACGTGGCTTTATACAATAACCTCACTCAACACATTTTTTTTTTTTTTTCAGATAACTCATGCCCAAGTTGAGGGAGGGGTAGAGGGGAGGTTTCTTTCCCTCTCCATCATTTCTCCACTTGACTTTGCTGTGGGAAGTCAGCCTCAGCCTATTGGAAAGTAATAGATTTGTTTAACAAAGGCAAAGGGAGCAGCTATAAAACTACTCTATTTAGTTTCATTTCAAAATAAAGACATTATTTATTTATTTTTTAGAGAGGGAGGAGAGGGGGGAGGGCAGAGGGGAGGGAGAGAGACTCTTAAGGAGGCTCCACACCCAGTGCGGAGCCAGATGCGGGGCTAGATCTCACGACCCTGAGATCATGACCTGAGTCAAAATCAAGAGTTGGACGCTTAACTGACTGAGCCACCCAGGTGCCCCTCAAAATAAAGACCTGAGTCAAAATCAAGAGTTGGACGCTTAACTGACTGAGCCACCCAGGTGCCCCTCAAAATAAAGACATTTTTACTATGCTTTTAACCCTATACATCCCAGGTTCTCAGCACTAGTTGTGTATCGGTGTTACCCAGGTATTCTTTTGTTTGAATAACAATGTTCATGTGGGGCCTGAGCATTAGCATTTTTAAAAAGTACTAATATCAGAACCTCTGGGAATGGAGCCCATGCAATGTAATTCTTAAAAGCACTCTAGGTGATTCTAATATGCAGCTGAAGTTAAGAATAACTGCCACATAAAAAAGAAACTAGGGGTTGATTATAAGGATTTTAGTTTTGGAATACCTGTCTGGCCTCAAAGAATAATGTCTCAACAGAGGAAATTTTGACTTTGAGATTAAAGAATGAAAAAAGAAAGAAAGTATCTAGATGCAGAGAATCATGAGAGAGAGAGAGAGAGAGAGAGAGAGAGAGAGAGAGTGTGTGTGTGTGTGTGTGTGTGTGTGTGTGTGTGTGTGTGTGTTCTGTACGTAGGGCATTGATATAACTTAGTGGTCATTAACTACCTTGGGGGCTGGAACATTTTTGCTAATCTGATGAAAGCTCTGTCTCAAAAAAAATGTACATATATGAAAATTTTGCAGATTTTAGGAACATCACAGACTTCCTAAAACCAATGTTAAGGACCTCTGGTATAGTCATAAACTTTTATAACTACTTTTATAAATAAGCAGGTAAAAAAAAAATCATCCATAAGAAATGAGACCTAAGTAGGAGTCTTGACTTTGTGCCTAAATGGCTTGTGAATCTAAATAAATTACCTAAGCTTGCTCCCCCACTCCCCAGCTTTTCCACCAAGTGAAATTTTTATCTACCCATAGGACAGTGTGGGTAATGTTTGTACAATTGTGTAAAAAAGGTCGAGAGTCAATGAATATATGTGAAAGTACTTCGAGAAGTTATGATTTATTATTAGAGATATCAAGAATTAATCCAAGGGGAAAAAAGAATTGATTTAAGAAGAAACATACAATTTCTTGAGTAACTGACATGTTTATCTAGCTCTCACTTTTATGGACATCTGCCTGTCAGAAGACCACAGATTATAAGGAATTTGGTAACTCTTGAGCTTTACATTTTGTATTAGAAGGATGAGTCCCAGCCCCAATTCCCTATATACTCAATCTCTCTCTCCTCGCAGTATGATGACGATCCTGCAGTATTCACTCATGGTGCTTTCTGTCAAACTGCTAGTAAATCCATTCTAACATGAAAAAATTCAGCATAAGTTAAAATACAAAGGAAAGATAGTAGTTCTAGAGGAAATGAAACCTATGAACCAAAATTCAGTCTTTTTCACAAGAGCCCTAGAGTATTTGTTTCTTTCCCCTCTACCTCCCACAAGACCCGAGGCCCTGGGGACTCCCACTGTCATGTTCCCTATCAGAGGACCACCACCTAGTAAGGCGACCTTCTTATTCCCCAAGGAGACACCTCAGAAGCACGTACCGACCCTTGATACTAAAGTGTGAAAATCTAGGATTGAGAATAAAGCGTATCTTTCACAGCCGGTGCTTCTGAGGGAAGGCCAGTCACCAGACCGGGGTCAGAGGTTAAGCAGAGGCACAGACGTGATGTACACAGTAAGCAGAGCTACCCTGAAAGGAAGACACCAGCCCCAGCCTTTGTGTGCCTGGGTGTCAATGTTTCCCATTCATTTCATTGTCTGAGTTGTAAGGAAAATGTGCATGGAGGGTCCAATACTGAGAGTGAATCTTCACTGCTATTCACCACTCCTCAGAAAAATATATTAAACAAAATGCAGAGTCACGTAGTTTAAGCTACTGTCTGTTTGTTCATAAAGGAAAATGCTTTATATGCAGAAATTTCAAGTGAGAGGAGATGTCAGGTCTCCAAAAGCAGCTATTATCAAACAAAGCAGCCAGAAAATTAATGCACTGCAGATGGCTGTGACCGCAACCTTGGATATGAGCCAGCGTCTTCATCTCTCTCGGTAGGAGAGTGTTTTTGAACTGCTTCTTGTACCCACAAAGCTTCCCTAAATGTTCTAGTTCTCCGACGTAGAATTCTTTCCCCTTTTTTACAGAGTATTGCTCTGTCTAGTTATTCTTTCCATAAACACTTGCTGACCCCTTACTAGGAGGGAGGCACTGAGAAAGAGTGGTATACAACAGTGGTCAGGACATTTTTGTTAAACCTAAGAAGGAATGGACCATTTAAAGAAAAAATCAGTTTGATTCTTCTCCTCCAAATCAAGGACCCGCTTCCAGACAGCCTGCCTGTGCCTTCTTGCCATATCCATTTTAAAGTGGCTCTTTAGGGGCGCCCGGGTGGTTCAGTCAGTTAAGCGTCTGCCTTCAGCTCAGGTCATGATCCCGGGGTCCTGGGATCGAGTCCTGCATCGGGCTCCTTGCTCAGTGGGGAGCCTGCTTCTCCCTCTGCCTGCCGCTCCCCCTGCTTGTGCTCTCGCTCTCTCTCTCTCTGACAAATAAATAAATAAAATCTTAAAAATAAATAAATAAATAAAGTGGCTCTTTATCCCTGGCAGCTAAAAGAGGGAATCTCTACTTCAGTAAGATGGCCCCATCATCGCTTTCTATCCCTGGCCACAGGAGTTGAGCCATTCTGGACAGGTGTGTGTGTGTGTGCATGTGTGTTCTCCCAAACAAGGACACTCCTCTGATTTCCAAATGATTGAAGAATTTGGTGTTTTAAATAATACCTTATTCTGGTTGAGAATTGCCACTTACATAAATCACTGAGTTGCAAACAAATAGGGCAAAAGACTCTCAAGGTAGCGACTTCTTTCGCATTAAGAAAATGCACCCCCAAGAGTTTAATAACAAAATAATACACCTTTTTTCACACAGTTATTTTGTTTATGTGTTATCATGACTAATAGTAATGGCTGTAATTCATCACAGTAGAAAAGTGATCAACAGTTCTAGCTGTACAGAATTAAAATTGATTGAGGCCCTTTGTCACCCCGGCAGAAGCTAATTAATTACATCATTATTAAAATGTAGCCAATAGCCAAAACTTTTTAACTTCTTTGGTTTAAGACAAAATAGAATGAAATCAAGTTAATGTACTCAATTTGAATAATTCTGTGGAGAAGGCTACTCCCATGTTTATCTACCACTGGCAGAACAGCCCCTCTGGACTAAAGTGCTTTGCATATTTGATTAATTTTATCCTCCCCACATCCATGGAGGCATGCTGGTGCCCACATCATAGGAGAGATGGGAAACTGTGGGGATGAAGTAACCATCCCAGGAGCACAGAGCCAGGACCAAGACTCAAATCCAGGTCTGTCTCACTCCAAAGCTTCCATTCTAATCAGTGAGCAACTACACTGTCAAACAAAGACCTTCTAGATGAGTACGGGAAACACCTTTCACAGATACATGTTCAAACACTTGGAGAACAAAACATTCATCTTAGAAACCATTTCTTAACTTTTATGATCAAGACTTTTCTGAAGGCGAAACAAAACTGGTGTGTATCCAGAGTCTCAGAGGATGTTCCTTCCGGAGCCATAGTTCTCCCATCCGTTCCTGGCCCACAGAATGTTACCAGCAACAGGCCAGAGGCAGAGAGGAATAAAGGAAATGAAGAGTCATTAACCACACTAAGTGTCCTTAAGACAGGCTCTGGTGTCATTTATCTCCACCTTCCAAGAATACTGGGAAGGCCTAGCATGGACAAGTGACAAATACTGTCAATTAAGTCTGTGAGGATAATGGCAAATGTCACTGAGAAAGATTTGAGTTAAACATTACATTAACTCAAGCTCATGTTCCCCTCCTTGCAAGGATGGTCAGTGTGAGGTGATATGAGTGTAGGACAGTCAGGTCCATGGTTGGATGGAGCTGAACTCTGTCCTGAGTATTGCACAAATTAGATTACAGAGCCTCAAAGGAAGTTCTTCCAGATGTTTAACAAGACTCAAGCAAGCAGTAGCTCCCAACTCTGGACTGAACCTGTGTTCTTGGCTAGCTTGACCTCTGAAGGGTGGTCAGAAGCAGTGTGCAGGACACTCCGTGTTACATAGTTCTGAGGGAGGGATTAGAAAGAAACTTCACTCTGCCTTTCTCCCAGGGTGCCCCTGTGGTATCTACCCTTTCACAAAACAAGCAATCTTAAACTAAGTTATACAAAGTAGTTATTTGATTCGTGTTTCCTCTCCTTCCTCATCTCCCTGATTTTTCCTTTAGGGCATCACATGATTGCCAGGAGAGGAAGACACTCCCACTCCCCCCAAAACTGCACCATGGTAGCAAGTGGCCAGTTTCATCTCCCTTAAATAAGGTCCTACCTACATCGGGGGTATAAGTTAGCATGATTAGAGGCCAAATGTTCCTTTTACTCACTTTGTTCCCTCCTCCGCCTAACCCCTGTCCCTACGGAAGCTGTATGGGTTGTCCAAATTTCAGTGATGGAACAACCATGGGCTCACGTTTTCATGTCTTCTCTCCTCTTGTACCTAACTCTTGTATTTGTCACTAAAATAAAAGTTTGTATCTGCTTATTATTTGTATTCCACCCTTATGACTATCCTACTACTAAAAATATATAATGATTTTTATGGAACAACTGGAAATTGGAACACTGATTCTATATAATATTAAAGAAATATTAAATTTCTATTTAGGAGTAGGAATGATATTGTGATAATTAATATTAGGTTTTTAAAGAATGTGTAGCTTTTATATCTACATAAGAAAATATGTACAGATTGGATAATATGATGTCTGGGATTTGTTTCAAAATAGCATGGGAGAGATTGTAGCAGGTGGGGATATGGGTGAAACAAGATTGTCCTTGAGTTCATTATTGTTGAAGCTGGGTGATGGGTTCATTGTGCTAGGTTTGTTTTGGTTTTTCAGTGGTTTTTTTCTGCATATGTTAGAACTTTTTGATACCAAAAAGCTTCTTTTAAAAAAGAATCAAAGGGCACCTGGGTGGCTCAGTCGATTAAGCGGCTGCCTTCGGCTCAGATCATGATCCCAGGGTCCTGGGATCCAGCATCCTCTGTCATCGGGTTCCCTGCTCAGCGGGGAGCCTGCTTCTCCCTCTGCCTGCTGCTTCCCCTGCTTGTGCTTGCTCTCCCACCCGTGTCAAATAAATAAATAAAATCTTTAAAAAATAAATATATAAAAAAGAATCAAAATTAAAGTTAAAAAATAAAAAATATATAATTGGTGAGTTACTTTAAATTCACACTAGAAAATCATATTTTCTAAAAATACCTTAAAATATGTGCAATTTTCTCTTAACTATAGAGGGTTGATGGAAGGAGGTGGATGGACTAGATAGGTAATGGCCATTAAGGAGGGCACTTGTTATGATGAGCACTGGGTGTTGTATGTAAGTGATGAATCACTGAATTCTACTCCTGAAACCAATATTACACTGTATGTTAGCTAACTAGAATTTAAATTACAATTTAAAACAAAATTAAATTAAATCTATGCAACTTTCATGATTGAATGTTAAATGGAACAGAAAGATCTAAATCTGCACAAAGAATACTGCATATACATATATATTTACATATGCATGTAAATGGAAGAAGAAACTACATAAAATGTAAATTAGAATTTCCCCTGGCTGGCAAGAATATATATTAGTATTCTTTATTCATTGTTACTTTTTTCTATTTTTCAAATTTTCTGAAAAGAAAATATGTTTACAATTTTATGAAGGTATTTTTATAAACTATACTCATGATAAAATGTTAGGAGACAAATAGTTATAAACTGTATACGAAATTCAATTATAAAATGTATATGAATGCTGTGTATGTGTGTTTATCTAAAATAAATAGCATCACATTGTTAATGGTGATTATCTCTGGATGGTAGCATCATTGGTCATTTCTATTTTTGTGTGACTCTGTATTTTCTTCAATTAATAAGTGTAATGTTGTAATCAGAAAAAAATACAGCATGAAGGGGCACCTGGGTGGCTCAGTCCGTTAAGCGTCTGCCTTTGGCTCAGGTCATGATCTCAAGGTCCTGGGATCGAGCCCTACATCGGGTCCTTCTCCCTCTGCCTCTCCCCAAGCTTGTGCTCTCTCTCACTATCTCTATCACTATCTGTCTCTCTCTTTCAAATAAATAAATAAAATCTTTAAAAAATACAGCATGAAAAATTAAAACTAGATTTATTATACTTTTTTTTTTTAAGATTTATTTATTTACTTTAGAGAGAGACAGGGTGCATGAGCAGGGGTGAGGGGCAACGGGAGAGGGAGAGAGAGAGGGAAAGAAGCAGACTCCCTGTTGAAGGTGGAGCCGGACAGGGGGCTTAATCTCACAACCCTGAGATCATGACCTGAGCTGAAACCAAGATTTGGATGCTTAACCAACTGAGCCACCCAGGTGCCCCCTGTAATTCTTTATAAGTAAAGGACTATCTCTATAGGGCAATATAACATACAAGTATAAGAAACCATATATTATATATGGCTAATATATATTACGTATATATTCATATGCATATTACAACTATATATAACTAATATGTCACTATGTATAACTATATAACTATATATTAAATTTATACAATAACCACATAATATCTGTCAGTCCAAGAGAATTTTAAATTCTCACTGTGAGTATATATTGAGCTTTTAAACAATGTTGATATAGAACCCTTCGCACAGCCACCATTACTTAGCAATGCTCCTCATGTAGACAATTCCTTAACAGTCATGTGTCATTTTCTGTCCAACTCCAGGTATATCTATGCCAATACCAGTCTTCGGCCTACAGGATGATTCCAAGGTCTTTAAGGAAGGGAGTTGCTTACTTGCGGATGATAACTTTGTCCTGATCGGCTCTTTCGTGTCATTCTTCATTCCCTTAACCATCATGGTGATCACCTACTTTCTAACTATCAAGTCACTCCAGAAAGAAGCTACTTTGTGTGTGAGTGATCTTGGCACACGGGCCAAACTATCGTCTTTCAGCTTCCTCCCTCAGAGTTCCCTGTCTTCGGAAAAGCTCTTCCAACGATCGATCCACAGGGAGCCAGGGTCCTATGGCAGGAGGACTATGCAGTCCATCAGCAACGAGCAAAAAGCTTGCAAGGTGCTGGGCATTGTCTTCTTTCTGTTCGTGGTGATGTGGTGCCCATTCTTCATCACGAACATAATGGCCGTCATCTGCAAAGAGTCCTGCAATGAGGATATCATCGGAGCCCTGCTCAACGTGTTCGTTTGGATCGGTTACCTCTCCTCAGCAGTCAACCCACTGGTATACACACTGTTCAACAAGACCTACAGGTCAGCCTTTTCCCGGTATATTCAGTGTCAGTACAAGGAAAATAAAAAACCATTGCAGTTAATTTTAGTGAACACTATACCGGCCTTGGCCTACAAATCTAGTCAACTCCAAATGGGACAAAAAAAGAATTCAAAGAAAGATGCCAAGAGCACAGATAATGACTACAGTATGGTTGCTCTAGGAAAACAACATGCAGAAGATGCTCCCACAGACAATATTAACACAGTGAATGAAAAGGTTAGCTGTGTGTGATAGACTAGTTGCCATAGCAACCACAGGGGGCACACTTGGCAAATTTTCACCTATTCTGGGGAAAGAAAAGAAAACAGGGAGACTGGAAAAAAAATTAGGCCAGTCTAGTAGAACCAACAATAATATTTATATGCCTCATTTTATTCCGTCAATGAAAAAAAAAAAAAAGCAGGGTTAAATGATACAAAATGTGCACTTCAAAAATGTTCTGACAGCATTTCAGCTGTGAGCTTTATGATACTTATTTTTAACATTGTAAATGATGTGTCTTTAAAATAATTAGCTTTTATTGTATAATTATAATGAGGCCATAAATAAGTCTAAATTACCTTCTATTTCAAGTGGAAACGTTGCTACTCTGTTGTTAATTGATGGCATGAGTTGGTTACCTGTTGCTGTAAATAACAATAGCTATAAATAGTGAAAATTGGTTGAATATAATATAATGACCTCCTAAAGAAAGGTCTTCTTTAAAACTTACTATGCTACATATTTTGAACAACAAAAAAAGACACTAAGGACAGTGTTACGAAATCTGTATTGCTAAGATAATTAAATGAAATACTTGATGACTTTTTCATTCCTGCTTTTTCATAGATGTCATTTGGAAATATTCACAAAGTTGCTGGCATTTGCTGCATTTCAAGCTAATTCTTCTCAGAAGTGAAAAAGAACATGAACATGAATAGAAAAAGTTTTAAAATGTTATTTAATAACTACTGCTGCTTTCTCTTCTACTCTCTGTGCTTTATTCTGAATCTCCAATGTGGTCTTGTTTAGTGTTTGTTCTACTAGGTAAACTATCAAAAGGATAAATTTAACATGACCAAATACGTTTCTAGAAATTGCTTCTCCTCAACAGCACCACAGCAGTGTTCGGTAACTCGCTCTCTGATGACTGCACCGTGCATGCACGCCTTTGAGCAGTAAGCAGTATTGATGTAACTGTGTCAACATTGAGGAATAAACTCGGGTTTGTGGCTACTGACAGCAGAAGCTTAGGACGTCTCTGTAAAATGCAGGTGGCTTTCCTATTGGCACCCACTAGGTAAACTGATGCTTTCAGATCAGTCTATATTCTTTACTAAAACTGTTCAGCTTTGGTCTCATGATCATCTACTGGGTGTATACTATCTGTGAAGAAACGTCCTAGGTACTAAAGATATAAAAATAATTAAAACAAGATCCCTGCCTTTAAAGAAAATGACCTAATTGGAATGGTCCTTGTCAAAAATATCAATTAACAGACATTTTGAGAATTGGTTCAAGCTGTTTTCTTCTTACCTGGGTCAGAAAAAGGCTTGTTTTGACTCTGAGGGTAGTTTTCTCAATAAGTTTCCCAATTGGTTGCCAATGAATACCCACCAAATGAGCGAGGGGGGAATACTATAGGAGGTCAAAATTTGAAAGTAGTTTAGAAATTCACACCTCGACATGGACCCAACATATCACAATCTATCACTAAAGTTTCAAGAAAATTTTGTTTTACTTCCCTAAAAATCTAATTTATTTGTTATTCACTGACACTGGACTCCCTAATAAAAAAGAGCAGTAATAGAGTGTTTTGTAGAAAAGTCTGCTAAAGAGAGAAAGAGATTAACAGCAGTTAATTCACCTTGATATTACTCTAGATTAAATTATACATCCTTACTAAAATAGATGTTAGATGATATGTGGTTACAATACTGAAGTATTTCCATTAAATGAAAAATAGTTTTTTGCTCTAAGCCATTAGAGAAAATATTATAGATTTGAAAACTAAAGGATGTGGGAGATGCCACTGTGGAATTTGGAAACGCTTTAAGGCTATCCAATTATATCCTTATAGATACATTGAAAGGTATGTTTTTCAAAGCTAGAATTTACAGTAAACCACTTATATCAACGCTGTGTTTGACCTGAACCACTTTAATGATAATACCATACTAACTTATAAAAACACAAATGTTAAAAAATCTCTGCTCTAATGTATTTTGCCATAGCTTATAACTCTGCACATCTCATAAAATATTAGAGAAAAGATTAGATTCTACCCCCATATACTCAATCCTGATCAGAATGAACATAAATACTGCCTGACAGATGTCTTTTGACTACATATATATTACAAATGTGTATGTTTTTTCTTTCCGTAAGTATCTACTCAAATGTACATAGACAAACATGTATCTGTGTATATGTACAGACATGTTCTCATGCACTTTATTCGATATTTATATATTTATATGGAGAAAAAGCAAGAGTCACTAATGAAAACACTCAGTATATACACATGTTTGCATGTTTGTATCCTGTCAATTAAAATGTGAATTCATGTTCTAAAGTTTCTAAGACCTTCCATTGCTGTCAAAGCAGATTAAAATGTAACAGAAGTATCAGCTCTTTAAATAAACTGGAAGTTCGCCTAATTTTGTGGGAAGACTAACACAATTCTACGAGGGTGGTGAAAACAACGGTCCTTTATATAGCTGAGTGATCTTAAATAAAATGCTACCTTTGGACCCTTTTTCAGTCTGGGGAGTTTCTGACTACTAAGGCTTTTAAAACACCCCCACCCCACCCCAGTGAGACACAGTGCTTGACTGATTTATCGATCAGTGATTAAAAGACTCACTTCTAATCAATATTTTAAGTTGAACAGTAGATTCTTCTATATTTAAAGAAAGGAATTAAATGCCATATAGTTAGGGGAAACACTCAGTTTAGACATACTTAATCTACTTGGCCACAGCGCCATCTCATGGTCATTTTTTTAAAGTGCTACCGTAGCCAAATTGAACTAAGTTACTGTAGTGCTTTTGGCAAAGGGTGCTTCTCCCATTTGTGCATCAACGAAACATATTTATAAAGTGTTAAATTATTCTGTGCAATATATAATAAATACAGTGAAGGTTATTTTGTGTAGTGATTTTAATCAAGGTGATTCTAAAAGATTTCAAGAAAGAATGAATAATTATAAATAAAGTATACTCAAAAATCAATGTAATTTTGTGAGTCCATAGTTTTGTCTACTAAAGGGAATTACCCAAACCTTTCAGTCATCAAACTAGGAACTC
The DNA here is from genome assembly GCF_004348235.1 of Phoca vitulina. Classification (NCBI taxonomy): domain Eukaryota; kingdom Metazoa; phylum Chordata; class Mammalia; order Carnivora; family Phocidae; genus Phoca; species Phoca vitulina. Next base: position 56,394,215 of record NW_022589708.1, on the reverse strand, counting down.
TATGGATCATCCAGATATTCTGAGAGCACAAAGTCTGTGCTTCTGAGGTCCAGTGACTGAACCAGGATCTACGTGGTTGAGTTAGATTTATGATTGGGATCCAGGTTGCAGTTATCTGCAGCAGACAGATGCTCCACGTTCAGTCACTGTATCTGGTTCGGCACAGCCTAGAAACGTGGAGAACCACTGCTGTAGCCCCAGGGCATGCTGGGTACTGATGGGTATGTGTGCACAGGTGTACCCCCAAGACATGCACAGGTGCATTCACACACATGCTACACACATTTTCACAGGAGATCATTTCAGGAATTGAAGTAAACCCAGAAAACACGGTATCATGGAATAAACTGGAAAGTTGCCCTGGCTCTTCATTTCACCTCTAAATGTAGGAAAAGTTTATGAAATAGGGACAGTAGGTATCTTTTCCAGGTGTTTATAGCTCCGTGTATTGAGTACCTACCATGTGCCAGGAATTAAGCTGGCTGCTTTGCTTGCTTTACCTAATGGAATCTTCACAACAATCCTATAAGGTAGGTATTGCTATGTCTTATTTTTCATACATAAAGAAACTGAGATTCAGAACAGTTAGTAATATGTCCAAGGTCACACAGCTGGAAAAAAAAAAAAAAGTGGCAAGTTCAAGGCTGGGTCATCTGACTCTGAAGCATAAATTCTTGTCCCTGTCCAATGTGGCATGGGGAAAAAAAACACAGAATTCAGAACCAAAAGATGCAAGTTCCCATCTCAGCTTCCCTACACCCTGGTTATATAACCTTGAACAAATCACTTAATAACCCTGGGCCTCAATTTCACTGTCTCTAAAAATGGTACCACTAGTACCTGTCCTGGCTAACTGACAGCGTCACTTAAATGAGGTCATGGGCATTAGGAGGACACGTGCTATGATGAGCACTGGGTGTTATACGTAACTAATGAATCACTGAACACTACATCAAAACCTAATGATGTACTATACAGTGGTTAACTGAACATAGTAAAAAAATTAATTTAAAAAAGTGAAAAAAAAAATGGGGTCATGACCATGGCCGTGCTTGATAACCTGTAAAGCACTATGTAAATGTAATAACTGTGTTGTTATTGAAAGAAAAAACCCAGAGCCAGTATACGTATTATTAGCCATCAGAGCAAATTCCAGACAAAATTGTGGGACAGTCAATATTATTATTCAACAGTTTCTACTATCCTTTCTGTGAACATTCTCATTTTTAAAGACATTTTACTTCAGCTTTGTCCACACCATGATGCAGAGTTCCCTTCACTGGTATTTTTTCCTGCTTACATCAAAACTTACCCATTCTGTGACCTATCCTGTCAGGTTTCTCCTCTCTGCTAGAGCACTAATAATTCAAGTTGACAAACTACTGTCTATCACTGAGGTCCCTTTAGCTGTCCACCATGATCATAATCCAAAAGTTAAAAACTTTAATGCCAGGAAGACCAGTAAGAAAGAAATTTAGGGACAAGAAATATTCTCCTGGCATCCCTCAAATGACCCACAGAAAAACAAGTACCTTCAGAAACTTCATAATGTATATAAAGCTTTATAATTTAACCTTAAATTTCAATCCACAATCATAATGATGATTTTGAAGAAAACATCTGTGATTTTTAAGATTTCATTCTAAACTGAGAACACTAATAATATTAGTAGGCTTATCTCAAGTTTTATACTCAATGGACATTTGCCCCAGTAAATATGCAATACGACAAAACTTTGTTAATTTTTATTATTTTTGCAGGTGGTTTGCAAAAAAAAAAATGGTTTCCTTATTTTCCCTTAATGATATACACCCCAGTCTTCTTCCTTTTTGATATTTAACGACAGTATGTCCACCTGAGTCAACACATTATGGCAAGTTTTCACACCCAACTGGAGCCTCAGGATTTGATGTGACCTCACTACCACAGAGACTGAGGCAGGACACCTAGGTCCAGTCTGCTACTACCATCTGACCCTGGACAAGTCAAAGCCTTTTTTCTTCAAGTCTATAATAAGGGACTATAGTCAGTGATCTTTTTAAAATGTCTCTTCTGGGTCTATGCTTATCTCGATGCTAGGGAGTCCAGTCAAGTGTCTGATGAACCAAGACACGGCTTCATGAACAAAGAATATTTTGGAACAATTCTCACATTCTCTTAAACTCTTCAGATGCATTGCAAATAAATGACAGCTATAATTTTTATATGGAAATCTTAGAAGAAAAATCACATTGTTATGGATCCAAGGAGTTTCTAATATAGGAGACCAAGCATCAGATATCAACACAAATGATTCCTACTTTTGCATTTTTCTCACCATCAGCCTCATTTTTGCACATTTTCTAGCTGGTACAAGATATCAGGTTGTTCTTTTTAACAGCCCCCAGGTTCCCTAAAGAACAAGTGCTCTCACTATTCAAGTTCAATTTCCTTGAAGGGTTAAAATTTAAAAGCTCAGGAAGATTGAGATATCATGGTACAGCAAGGATCTCCTTTATTTAAAGCTAGATTTTTGTTGAAAGTGAGCAAAGGTCATTTAAGTTTTTATTTATAGTTAAGATTACAACATCTTTAAAGGTGTTTATTCTGGCTTCTAGAGAACAGCACAATTTGTACTTCCTGTCCTACATTTATTTCAGATATTGAAAGGTAGTAATATGCCATTATTCAGATGATCTTGTCTTAGTTGGGGTGACCCCAAGTACAGAGCCAAGACAAGAACTTGAGTGCAGATCATTTATGTGGTGCATGATCCCAAGAAGCAGACAGAATTAGGGAAGAGGTAAAGTCTATTTAAGGGTATGGTATCAAGGATACCACAGACAGTTAGGAGTCAATTCCATTAGCAGCAGCAACAGATGACTTGGAACTCTTCATTACAGCTGGAACTAAAATCAAAGGCAGGCCAAAAGCCCCTGGTTGAGAGCTTGCATGAATGTTTTACCCAGTCAGTGATTAACCATGGTCTCAAAAATCAATATGCGGGGTGCCTGGGTGGCTCAGTCAGTTAAGCGTCTGCCTTCGGCTCAGGTCATGATCCCAGGGTCCTGGGATCGAGCCCCACTTCGGGCTCCCTGTTCGGCTGGGAGTCTGCTTCTTCCTCTCCCTCTGCAGCTCCCCCTGCCTGTGCTCTCTCTCTCTCTCACTCCCTCTCTCTCTCTAATAAATAAATAAAATCTTTTAAAAAGTCAATATGCATCCTCAACAGAAAGTGGTGTTATTATGGTTAGTAACAATATTTAAATGAACATACATTCATATTGTACAATCACGTCTAAACTGATTACTAAAGCCCTAGGATCAGCAAACACATTTCCTGGAGAATGAAAGCTGATATTTCCTTCCAGCTTTGCTAAGAAGGTTCTGGTTAGCCGTTATCGTTCCCACACGAGCTGCAGAAGACCTAGAAAAGCTCTCTAACGTCCTAATATGTAAATGACAAATTCTCTGTATGAGTTCTACTTATTTAGCCTAAGTAATAGTTCTAGACTACTGAAATATAAGGAACAAAAAGAAACACATTCAATAAATTTAAGAGCTAGAGGAGCTTAAACATCATCTGATCCAAGCTTCTCATTTAGCAGAAATGGTGATAAAGAACCAGGGAGATCAGAGAAATTATGCAAGGTCACCTGGCCAAACAGCAGCAAAGCCAGCAACAGGATCCAAGCCTCACATCTTCCAAACTCTACTTTTCTCCTTTTATATGATCTAAAAAGGGCCCACTGGTCTATTGTTTGTATGGCTTATTTATTCATATAACCAAAAATACATTTAAATCAGGTTGAGAGACCAGTGCTGCAAACTCATTTATTCTCTCCTTATGTTTGTCAGTGAGGGTCTACTACATGTATCTTACACCTCAGACATCGTTGAAGTGTGAGAAATCTCAAGAGGAAATTACCCCTTAAAAAATAATAAAAATAACATGCTTGGTGGGGAATTATCCTGTCCTCTTCACAAAATTCATGTTTACTTTGCTGAACCCACTGGCTTTGTCGCAAATTGACCTAATTAATATGTGGATAACTTAACACACTTACTCAGTGATGATTCTTAGGAGACTGCATCCGAAAGAAGCCCCCGAGACAATGCCTGCTGATATTTCCACAGCTGTAGACCCTAGTGAAAAGCAGATGCATGTGGGTCACCGGCAAAAGTGTTAAGAATATAGAATTTGGGGGCGCCTGGGTGGCTCAGTTGGTTAAGCGACTGCCTTCGGCTCAGGTCATGATCCTGGAGTCCCTGGATCGAGTCCCGCATCGGGCTCCCTGCTCGGTGAGGAGCCTGCTTCTCCCTCTAACCCTTCCCCCTCTCATGTACTCTCTCTCTCTCTCTCATTCTCGCTCTCTCAAATAAATAAATCTTTAAAAAAAAAAAAAGAATATAGAATTTGGAAGTTAGTTTTAAAGGGGGAAAAATTAAAATTAGATATAATGTTCAATATCACTATCTCTAGCGTCTACTATCAATATTCTGCATTCTACAACACAGGTTCACATGGGGTATATAAAGAATATCCAAAAGATGGGAATTGAGTCAACAGAGATAAGCAAGCTAAGAAGAATTTTTTTTAAGAGGAAAAAAAATTAAAAAGAAATAAATTCAAAACTAATTTGCTCAGCATGTACACATTTAATAACTTGTCTCTCTGATCCACTGAAAATGAGAAATATCTATAAGTATTTAATTTCTAAAAATGAGATTGTGGGTCTTTTTCTGAATTAGCAGGAAATAGGAAATGTTAGTTATTCATGAGTGATTATGAGTTTAACAAATTTAATTAAACTAAACACATTCAAGACTGAAGAGCAAGAAGAGTGATTTGCATGAAAATGTCATGCTATTCTGAGCCTTTAGTTCACCAGAGAACTTGTCTTTGATAAATTCATCCCTATACTTGTCTACAGTAGAATGTGGAAGCTCTGACTCACATTTGGTCCTCCATCTGTCCACCAGATAGACCTGACCAACAAGCACCACTCAAAAAGAATAAATCTTGGGGCGCCTGGGTGGCTCAGTCGTTAAGCATCTGCCTTCGGCTCAGGTCATGATCCCAGGGTCCTGGGATCGAGCCCCGCATCGGGCTCCCTGCTCAGCGGGAAGCCTGCTTCTCCCTCTCCCACTCCCCCTGCTTGTGTCCCCTCTCTCGCTGTCTCTGTCTCTGTCAAATAAATAAATAAAATCTTTAAAAAAAAAAAAAAAAGAATAAATCTTGTCAACCTCAGAATTATGATAATCATGATGCAAGTACCATGTTATTCAATTTATGTTAAGCACAATAAATAAAACATTGAAACCAGAGGTGCATTTAGGTAATATTCTACTTTAAGAAATTTGCTTAATGAATTTGAATTTGAAATACAAATTTGAGGAGCACCTGGGTGGCTCAGTCGGTTAAGCGTCCGACTCTTGGTTTCAGCTCAGGTCATGATCTCAGGGTCATGAGATGGAACCCTGCATCAGGCTCTGCAGGGAGTCTGCTGGAGGTTCTCTCCTTTTCTCTTCTCTCCTTTTCCCTCTACTCCTCCCCCTGCTCATGCTCTCTCTTCTCTCTAAAAATAAACAAATAAATCTTAAAAAAAAGAAATACAAATTTGAATTTGCCAAGGAATTTGAAAGACAAATTATTTCCCCCTTGGAGAAGAATATTTTTTATTTGAATTCAGTAATAACTTGTGTTGCTACTTGTTCTACTTGCTTCTAAGAATTCAAGTAAAGTACAGCTAGCTACTAGTAGGTAGATGATAATGTGCATATAAACATAAATTACAATGTCTTGATATATTTTTGAAATAGTGAAATTAAACCCAGAATCATCCAATCTACCTTCCTTTCAGTAGGAAGGAAAGCAGAAGGAGGAATGCAAAAGGAAGACACTGATGTTACTACTTATTGAGCAACTTTTTTGTACCAAGGGCTTTCACATATGTAAGCACAGTAATATGCCTATCTGTATCTCATTGTAACCAGTGAGGAACCTGTGTCTCAAAGGGAAGTTCGCCCAATTTGCCTAAACTAAGGAATAGAACCAGAACTCAAATTCAGATCTGTATGACTGTTAAGTTTTTACAATTTCCTATTTCCAGTATAACAAAGATCAGAAAACATTGTCTAGGAAGGGTCAAATAGTATATACTTTAGGTTTTGTGGACCATACGATCTGTCACAACCATTCAGCTCTGCTGCTGTAGTATGAAAGCAGACATAGACAATAAGCAAATGAGAAGATGTGGCTGTCTCCTGTTAAAACTGTATTTACAAAAACAGGGGGCAGCCAGATTTGGCCCTTGGGCAATAGCTAGCCATTTCTGGTCTACACTGTCCAGCATCAGTAATAATTACAACAAAGACAACAACTAATAACATATTCTACCATCACAACTATTCATTTGAACCCTTATTGAATGCTAAGTATTGTGTTCCGTCCTTAATATATCATTTCATTTAATTTTTACAGTATCAACACTACATCCTGTATATAAGAAAACTAAGGATTAAGGGACTTGCCCAAGCTCACACATAGTAAATGGTGGAGCTGGAGTTTGAATCAACAACCATTCTCAGCCACTTGCTCTGTTTCTTCCCTACCCCAGATATGTAAGCGCACATCTCCATTACGCCTGCATTATGTCCAAGACTGCCCAGCCTAAGTTAAATCAAAGAAAGAAGCTCAACAGAACTCTAACCTTGTTTAAGGGACAGCTCCTCCTAAATTCCCTAACCTACAGTGCAGAGTAGGTTAGATGTTGCTGAATAAACATAATTTTAACCTGTAAGTATAGTTCATCATCAATATGATTAATTCTTACATAAAGGATCTTTCCTGATCTTAAAAGATACAGTCACCATATATTCATTGCTGTGCTCACCTTCATGCCCAGAAAAATGTATCTAACATTAATTTCCTCCTAATGAAGGCTAAAATGAATAAACCCTACATCCTTCATATCAGTCGAATGATGCTCAAAAATAAATTTCTGATACTTCCTTTCTACTCCTTGCACTAATGAATTAAAGAATGAATTTGAACTGAGAAAAAAATACTATTTAAATTGCGTGTTAGACATACTGGTTTGTTGAAAAACCTCCTCAAGGTCCTTCAGGGAACATGGAGTTTATTGTCAGGAGACACATAGGAATGAGTAAGCAGTAATCACAAATGTCAAAGAGACCTCGCAGAAGCCCAGAAAGACAAGCCCAGTTTCATACCAATTCTAGGGCCTGAGGTTACACAGGTACTATTAGATCTTCCACTTGATCATCCACGGGACCCGACTACTCCCTCTCACCTGTTCCTCTCCGTGCCTCTTTCACTCTTCCTGTGCCTCCCATTTGGCTTCCGTCTAGCTTCTCTTTACTTGTAACACCCTCACTCATGGTCCGCCATGACCTCTCTCTACTTCATGGGTTTCCATCTTCTACACCTGCCACTACTTATTGGATCTTTGCTATACTCTTCTGTTCAGATTCCTAAGAGATGGTGATCAAGTTGGTCCAGACTCTCCCTATTTAGGCAGAGATTTTGTTCTGAGCCCCTCTTATAGTCCACTACCACAGTATGGCCAGATGTCATTCCCGACCCAATTAGCTGTGTGGTCTGTGCGGAATGCACACTCCAACTCCCCCTGGGTCCCTGGACAGAAGAAGAATTTTCACACAAGGGTTTAAGAAATGTCCAGCACTGTGTCAAATCAGCACCTTATAGGAGAAGGTAAAGAATCTACGGACTTACTACTCTGGTAAGGAAAGCCATCTCTTTCAAATAGCACTCCAAGTTCTCACCTTACATTTTTTCCCTTGTAATACAACTATTTCCAATTTCCTATCTGTTACCTCATCTATAAAACAGAATAGTCACATTTTAAAGAATGTTACCAAAAAGCGAGCCAGCCAATTTTCTTTTATGGGGCAAGCTGCAAAACAGTCATTGTTAAATAATACAGAAGCTTAAATACAAAATCCAGGAAATACAATGGACAGAAGATGAACCAAAATCAATGATGCTTTTCCAATACTTGCCCTGGGAACTGTGGTGTGATGACCTCTACAAGCAACACAGTGTACTGTGATTAGAATAGCCATGCTACAATCTAAAGAAAATTAGACAATTCAGAAGGAAAAACCTGCCAAGCCTCAATAGAGGAGAAAATCATTTAGTAGCTGAGTCGGAAACATTTATGTTATTGAGCTAACAAAGTCCTCCAACTATCTGACCCCCGATGTTATGAAGACATACCTAGGAGAAGAAAGGCACAGAACAACACAAGTAGCCTGCAGCCCTCAGTAGGATGCCCAGTTTATACCCGTGATCAGAGAAGAGCATGGATTCAATTATCTGTAAACCAGAACTCTAAGAAGAAATGAGGGAATTAACTATAGGATGTTAATAAAAATAAGTTGATAAAATATCTTCCCCTGCAATGCAGCAAGAATTATTTGAGTTATTCCATATTCCTTAGATTCACAATAACGAGAAGTTACATCAGAGAGCTTGGAGGCTTTATTTTAGTGAATAGTGTACCGATTCACAGTTCCTGGTTAGGCCATTATGGGAGGTTGTATTTTAAATCTAATGGTAAAAGATTTAGGAAAATGTTAGGAAGGACATGAGCTTAGGAGTTACATAGACAGATTCTGCCTCTACTATTCACTGGCTGTATGAGAAAATACTGAACCTTTGTGAGCCTCATCTGTTAAATGGGGATGATAATACCTTGTGGAGTTATAAGAATTAGAGATAGATCGTTGAACAGCATTGGACCTATTCTAGATGATGACTATTAACATTACTACCTAGAGAGCAAAGATGCAACTCTACTTGTTAGGAGGACCCACCTGACTGTCTCCCGCACAAAGGAGAACAAAAATGAAAGCAAAGGGACCTCTAGAGCTAACAAGTCACAGGCAGAAATTACACATGAGATCTGGCAAGGCATCTCAACCTAATCTATCCCCATCTGGTTTTCACTTGGTGTTTATATAATAAGGTGAGTTATCAAGGAAAAAAGCAATCAACTATTGTTTGGGGCTCTCTTACCAGTAGGGATTTAAAAAGAGTCATCTCCTTTCCCTACCTCCATCTGTCTCTAAAGGTCTGAAGGTTCCCTCCCATGAGGGGGCTGGTGAATAGGCCTCTTTCAGACCCACCAAGGTCATGCCTACCAGAAGCACAGAAGACAGAACTAATGCTTGAAACTGCAGGTGGGGATGATGGCCTGCACCACAGTTTCCCTGAGATTTGGAAAAGTACAGGTTGAACATTTCTACAAGTGAGAAAGAGCTGACCTCTACCCCATCCAGGACCCTGGGACTTGGTAAGGCTTCTGTTGGGCTGCCAGTGAATGGCAGAGAACAGAAAAGCAGATGCTCTGGCAAGGAACTCCAGGCCTGACGCAGGCAGGGAGGGCATAATCTTCCCCACCCTCCCTCCTCAGCACAGCTGTAGCCACGAGCATCTCCAAGTTTCTGGACTATGACCTTTGGATTCTTACAAAGTAAAGAATGGACTCTCTGGCAACAGTGACCAAAATGGACTTTTCTCCAACCTTGGGGGGTGGGGGGAAGATGGCGCAGGGAAAGGAACTCAGGCCCAAATTTATTTTTATTTAGAAAAATAAGGAATTTGGGGTTTTTTTTTTTTTTGCTCTTGAGGCTCATTATATAAAGTAGCAATAACAAGGAAAAATGAAGGAAAGTTCCATTTCCTTTTTCAAGTCTGCCCTTCGATGATATAATAGACTATTAGTCTTGCCTGCCTGTGCAGAAAAAGGACTCATTCCATTCTCGTGAAGCCATCCCTGGGCAGAACAATCCTGTCCTAAGAGAGGAATTCTTGCCCCACTGGCTAACATTTTCTTGGCACTAGCTGTCCGGCAACCTCAGCTCTCCAGAATAGTTATGAAGAGAAATGAGTGAAAAGGGCTTCTGAGTAGCCAAAGTAACCTTCATCAAGGCCATCAACACAAGTCTGTTCTTTATTCCATAGAAAATGTCCTCAAACCCCAAAGCAGAGTCAGTCCATGTAAAAAGCAACATTATGTCCTCCACACCTTCATGAACATCAGGATTGCTGTGAGGATCAGAAGATGAGGTGCTCTTGATTACTATTGTCTGGTTTCTTGTCACAAAACTGATTCGGAACTGAAGAGGGAAATAGGGAGGAAATAGGATCTAAAGAACAGCTCATGTATGTGGCTCCATGGCCAAGGGGTAGGCAGTAGAACTGTAAAGTGGGTAGTAGAAGAAAATCACCTTAGGTCTAACAGTTTCTTTCTGCTACAAATCCTATGTGCTTCAAAGGCCCCCAAACAACAGTTTTCAGCTTCCAAAATACCTGGCAAGTTGGTTTAAAGTGCAGATTTCACTTATGAGTACTCCTTCTGGAATTCTCCTTGGAGCCATCTAGGGCTGCAGGAACCTGAAGTTTTTTGAGAACTTGGGTATTTCTGTAACAGTAAGTCCTTGGACCACTTTTCAGAAACACTGAATGAAAGATATGACTGCACCCCTCGTTATTCATTCCTTTAAATAAGGTTTATTAAAAATGTACCGGGTCCTGAGCTGGATGCCAGGAATACAGAGATGATGGAGTCATGGTCTCTGCCCTCAGGATGCCCACAGCCTAGGTGGAGATACAGACAGGGAGATAAAATCTGCAACAATGCCATCAATACCGTGCTGGCACATATTTATACATACATCAGCCACACTGGCAACACACAGAGAACAAGAAATTCTACCTTGGCGGAGCTGAGAAGCTTTCACTGGTGAGGAGATGTTTGAACTGCATCATGAACAAGTATGAATTCAACAAGCTGACCTGAGGGAAAGGCATTTAAATCACAGATGAGCTCAGGAGTTGGAAAAGCGAGGACATTCATTGAACTGGAAGTCTGACCTTGAGAGTGAAGGAGGGAGAGAAGAACAGCAGATGAGGTAGAACTGGACAGGTAGGGGCCAGATCAAAGAGAACGCTGAACTGCAAACTTCTCATGTGAGGAATCTCTCCTGTGGGCAGAGGGGAGCCACTGACAGAATCAGTGAAAAAATAACGTAATCAGATTTGTACCTTTGACCTTTCGGGTGCCGGTAGGGAGCTCACTATTGAAGGTGGAGGCACTGAAGGTGAAGGTGCTGACGGTTTGAACTGTATAAACCTGAGCCTTATCTAAAGCAATTAAGTAGCAAGGGTGGAGAAGCCCAAAATTTGAAATGCACTAATATAAAGAATAAATTAGAGATGGGAGGACTAGAGCATCAAGCCCGCCGGGAACTATTATGCACCACACAACACAATCTTTAACTGTAAGCCCCAAATCCTTTATCCTCAATTCCAAAGCCAAAAAGCTCTAAAAACTAAAAAATAATTCTTAATAACTGATGTGGCAGCAAAACCTGACCTGACCTAGAGTCATTTATGACAAAACCTGCCCTGACCTGATATGAGACTACGCATAATTTTTAGTTATTCCACTTAGTATGACTATTTGTAGGTTTGCCGCAGAAATATTAAAGGATACGATTCTGGGGAGCTGTTCTAGATGCTGCTGGTGATGTTATAGAATATGTGGTTCAGGGTCCAGATTTCCATTTTAAAATCAGAACAATCTGAATTCATGAACACATTTGGCCCCAAGAGTTTGGGGCAAAGGGTTGTGGTCCTATGAAATCAGAGCCAAAAGCCTGTCCTGGGGGCGCCTGGGTGGCTCAGTCAGTTAAGCGTCTGCCTTCGGCTCAGGTCATGATCCCAGGGTCCTGGGATCAAGCCCTGCATCGGGCTCCTTGCTCAGCAGGGAGTCAGCTTCTCCCCCTCCCTCTGCCTGCTGCTCTCCCTGTTTGTGTTCTCTCTCTCTCTGTCAAATAAATAAATAAATAAATAAATAAATAAATAAATAAATAAGCAAGCAAGCGAGCCTGTCCTGACCTAAATCAGTCACAGCATCAGAGAGAAAAAGAGAGCAACAACACTTGGACATGAATGTGATGGAGAGAAAGAAATCCCATCTCTGGCTTGGGTCTAGGACAATAAAGACTATCACCATCCAGAATGAAGAAGAAGGAATCAAAAGATTAAGGAACACTTTATAGGAGTTCAGGAATCTTCCAATTCAAATTACTCATTTTCTAAAAGGTTGTTTAATGGGTACATTACAAATATCTGAACATCCATGTGTCTGGAGTATCTCAAACCCCTTCAAACCTAGATTAATGAAATCTAAATGGTAATTCCTTACATTGCTGTGTGCTTTAGAATTTACAGAACACTACCCTATAACTATGGCACTTAGCCGTCTGAACAAGCCCAAGGCATTTCTGTGTGCATGTACTCAGAGACTTAGCTAAACTTTAATCTCAAAAAGAAAAGCGGTCAGTTTATTTTTGCATATGTAATGTTTCAAGACATATACTCAATATCAGAAAGGACTCTGGTATAGGGAAAGGTCTGATAATGTGGGAGAAAGGAATCTACAGAGCCACATGAAGTCTAATTAGTGTACTTCCATATCAGTGTGGAAAATGTTCAGATCTATACCGAATCCATCAAATAGTATAGCATTATAGGACTGCTGTAGGAGAAAAAGAAAGCAGTCTGTACCTGTCTCCACTCAAGCATTCTATCACTATTTACTTTCAATCAGCAAATTTTTCTCCCTTCCAAAAAAAAAGTACCATGATCTATAATTGTACATCTATTAACCTCAATTGTATTTATATCTCAATCTCCTGAGTCAATAACAAATTTAATTGTTCATTCTTGATTGCGTTTTTCTTTATAATCCTATATTTACCCAATGGTTCCATGGCACTTTGCAGTGTCCTTGCCAACTGTAGATGCTAAATATTTGTCTCAATTAGCCTACATGTCTGATAAAGCTCATGTTAAGACTACATACACATTGCCCAAATGAAGGGAAATGTGTCCTTGACAAAAGTTATCAGTAACTTTTTTTAATGTTATGCAAGTAACATAAGACTATATTGTTGTTGTAAAAGATTCAAATACACAGCAGCACACAGCAAAATGGGAAGGTTCCTTTAGGCTCTCCTACTTCATGGCACTGACAATAGTTTGATGTAAGTCATTCATTCTCCGCACTCTCTCCTATGCTCCAAGAGTAGTTCAAAGGAGAATTCAATTGTTTTGCCTTTTAAGTTCTCGTTCTCTCTCTCTCTCTCCCTCCTTCCCTCTCTCTGTCTCTCTCTCTTTCTCTCTCTCTCTCAGTATATTTAATATCTTCTCCATCAGGAAACTGTGTTGGCTCAGTCTTCAAAATATATCCATCACCCCACACTGTTACCCAGAAAGTTCTAAACAATCTTATCTCTCTGAGCTCATCTTCTGTAACTCTCCTGGCTCTGCACAGCCACACTGGCTTCCCAGCTATCCTCAAATGTGTCAGATCTGGGGCCACTTAGGGTCTCCGGAATGAACACAATTCCACCAATACCTTAATTTTAGCCCTGGAGCCTCATAGTAGATGCCTGACCTCCAGAAAGGAGAAGGTAATAAATTTGTGTTGTTTAAGCCACTAAATGTGTGAAAATTTGTTACATAAGTAATAGGAAACTAATACATAATCTGCCTTTCTTTTATAGTAGCCCCAAGCAAGCACCCTTTCTAGACACAAGTGGTAAAAGTACTCCCAACTCTGAAATTTTACTAACCTTCCAGTGAATGTGTGGATCGCTTGCTTATTTACCTATTTTCTTATGTATTTGTTTATGCTGGTATAATATATACCAACTGGTAACATAGCCTACTTGGTAGACATACTGCATAGAAAAACAGACATTCAAATAGACAAAGAGCAGAGATCTAAAACAAATTTTTTTTTATTGATCCAAAAGTTATGGAAGATCTCCCATGGGCCAGATACCATAACCACGGCAGATACTGAGTCCCTGAGAGTACAAAGCACACTAATTCATTCAATGACTGAATTCATGACTATGGTTATTGATCATCTATCAGCCATCTAACAATTATTGGCCGATCATCTACTACCCAGCACTATACTAGATGCTGAGTAACACAGAGAAGTATCAGGATTCATGACGTATGTATGACCAGACTAATAGACCAGAACTGACAAGTGAACAATGCCAGGCACTATGGTTTTCACTAAATCATAAGGATAGCAGGAGATCCATGTATATGGACCAGACTGAGGACTGCATTCAGCAAGACCTAAAAGGAGGACTGGCAAGATCAGGATGAGTGAAAAGGGGATACGAGGGCATCTTAGGCAGGAGAAACAGCAGGAGCAAAAGCGTGAAAGAGAAAATGAGCATAGCAGAAGTGAGGGAGAGTGAGGAAATGAGCTTGGTTACAGCACAGGGTTTGATAGGGAGCAGTGGAAATAAAGCTGGACAGGTGTGGCACAACTTTTTAATTCTGAGCTTTAAAAACCAGGCAGAGGCCTTTGGACTCAGTGTAATAAAAGTAGGGAGCTATGGCATATATTTTCCCATATTACTTGGAAATCTTTCAAACATCAAAAACAATTGAAAGAATTGTACATAAACATCTTATATGCATCATCTGGGTTCCACAATTCACCTGTTGATATGTGTACTTTATTCTTATCTAAGCATCCCTGTATCTACATATTAACCCATCTCGAGTTTTAGGACTTTTTAAAATTGTGGTATATTTTTAATTCTTATTCTTCCAGATGAAACTTGCATCATTTGCCAAGTTCCACAAGAATACCTTTGGAATTTTGAGGAATGTTACACAAAATTTGTCAATTTGGAAGGAATTTACATTTTTTAATTTTCTGTTTCCCTTCTCAGGAAAATAGTCTCAGTAATGTTTTGTATTTTGTATTTTCTCCTTGCATAGGTTTCACAAATTTATGATCAAGCTTATTCTTAGGTACTTTATCAACAATGTGAATATCTTTTCCCCCCATTTCATGTTTCTACTGGTGGCCCAGATCTTTTCTTTCAAGGTCATGCTTAGCCATTCTTTGCTCATCTTGTGTGTTCCTCGTATCTGAGACCCCATTATAACCTGGGTTCATGGAGCCAGAAGCAGGGTTGAGATGGGGGAGGGTAGTCTATACATACAAACTAGCAGTCTTCTCAACAATTCATTTAAAAAATAATCATAAGATAAGACTTGCTTCTCAGTACTTATACACTCTTTTGCTAACCTAACATTTGGGAGAACAATTTATTCAAAAAACATGTAAGAGTTCAGGGAACAAAAGACCTAGCAATTGATTAAAGAAGGAAATCTACATCCTACTTCAATAGTTGGTAGCATTCATTTCCTGAACAGATACTCTTCGGAGAGAATAAAATGCCAGGGTACAGAAGTTAGTTATTTAAAATCAAAGATAAAATGTGGTGGGTGTGATAAAGTGAAAAGCAAGTGGAAAGCTGTGTGGCACATACTTTCAGCAGCACAAGGCCATCCTCCCCTGGACTCACAGGCTTTGATTCAACTATGAATGAGCAGAATTTTTAAATAAATGATGGATTTATTTTACAGCTAGCCACTGAACATAAATATTTTCATTTTGCTTTGAAATTAATTTTATAATTAATAGATTCAAATGTTTCCAAAAAATCAAACCAATATAATTAGGAATCTCATGGCTTCCTGTTTCCTCATATCTAGCCCCAACGATTTATTTATAGATAGCACACTTTATTAGATTTGTGTATCCTCCCAGTATTTCTTTACACAAATACAAATACCTATTTATATTTTTCGACTTTTATATATAAATGGTGGCATACTGCACGTATTGATCTACACCTTGCTTTTTCCTTGAACTAGAGATCATGCCATATTTATACACAAAAAACTTCCTCACTCTCCTGTAAGGTCTCTTAGAATTCCATTTTGTGATGTGCCACAGTTTACTTAACCAGCTTTTTACTGATGGAGACTTGGGTTGCTTTCCTTGCTTTACTATTATAAACAATGCTGCAAGGAATAGCTTGGGATGTATAATATTTCATACATTTGCCATCATATCATGGAGTTTATAATGTAGGTAGGTGAAATAGTAATGATACAAGATCTAAAAGGATGATGCACTGGGAAATGAAACTGTGCTGTTACAAAATTCTCATTTTCATAAAGTGGCATAATATTAAGTCAGGGTAGACCATGACAAAATAAGAATGTATATTGTAATTCCTAGAGAAACAGTTTAAAAATACAGAGGTTAAACTGAAAGGCAATAGAAGAATACTGAATACTGAACACAGAATACTACAAATATTCAATTAACCCAAAAGAAAGCTGGGAAAAAAGATCAGAAAAATAAAAACTGGAGGAGACAAATAGAAAACAGCTAAGCGGAGTGGTGGGGGGTGGGAGGGATGGGGCGTCTTGGTGATAGACTTTGGGGAGGGTATGTGCTATGGTGAGCGCTGTGAATTGTGTAAGACTGTTGAATCACAGATCTGTACCTCTGAAACAAATAATACATTATATGTTAAAAAAAGAAGAAGAAGAAGAAGATAGCAGGGGGGAAGAATGAAGGGGGGGAAATCGGAGGGGGAGATGAACCATGAGAGACAAGGGACTCTGTAAAACAAACTGAAGGTTCTAGAGGGGAGGGGCGTGGGAGGATGGGTTAGCCTGGTGATGGGTATTAAAGAGGGCACATTTTGCATGGAGCATTGGATGTTATACGCAAACAATGAATCATGGAACACTAGATCAAAAACTAATGATGTAATGTATGGTGATTAACATAACATAATAATAAAAACAATAAAAAATTAAAAAAATAAAAATAAAAATAAAAATGTGCAGAGGAAAAAAAAAGGAAAACAGCTAAGCTATAGACCTAAATCCAATCATATCAATACTTACATTAAATGCAAACAGACTGAACATTCCAATGAAAAGACAAAAACACTTCAAAATGATAAAGGGTCAGTTCATCAGGAAGGTATAACAGTAACAAATGTTTAACAGAGCTTCAAAATGCATGAGGGAAAACTGATGGAACTAAAGAAAAAAGAAGATAAATCTACAATCATGGTTGTACATTTAAATACCCATCTCTGAAAAAATAATGGAACACCTTTAAAAATTCCTACATAAAAAGTTAATAAAGATATGGAATATCTGAACAACATTATTGACCAACTTGACCTCATTAATATTTATAAACAGTACATTCAATGACCACATCATACATATTATTTTCAAGTGCACATGGAACATTCACTAAAACAGACATTATGCTGCGTCATAAAATATCTCAATAAATTTCAAAAGTTTGAAATCTTTCACAGTATGCTCCCTGACAACAAAGGAGTAAAATTAGAAATCAATGACAAGAGACAGCTAGAAGATGGAAAGGAGAATTGTAAGTATGGAAAGCAGGGGAGATGAGGCTGTGGTGTTGGATGGGGACTGGGGATATCGGGGTGAACGCATTAATTTTAATATGCACAGAAATAAACACAGGAATGGATACCTACAGGAATGTGTGTGTCCATCCTACTTTGGCCTCCTGAAAGGGCCCAGAGCAATCACATGCCAGAAGCAATCAGCACACTTAACTCCCAGATCTTAATTTATAAAAGTGGGCCTCCTTGGAGGAAAGGCCGACTCTAGCTCTGGGCCAGGGATAAGCCTACCACATCTTGTTGCTTCAGAAAGTAAGAAATTGCTCAAAGAATGATGGCAACATGTCAAAAAGACATGAGAGGTCCTGGGAAAATCCAGGACAACCCCAGCATCAGAATAAATAGTCTTAGTAACGGACAGCATAATCCACTGAAAGACAAAAATGCAGGGGCGCCTGGGTGGCTCAGTCGTTAAGCATCTGCCTTCGGCTCAGGGCATGATCCCAGGGTCCTGGGATTGAGCCCCACATCAGGGCTCAGCGGGAAGCCTGCTTCTCTCTCTGCCACTCCCCCTGATTGTGTTCCCTCTCTCGCTGTGTCTCTATCAAATAAATAAATAAAATCTTTAAAAAAAAAAAAAAAAAAGACAAAAATGCAGGAATACATTTTGATATAAGTGAAGGAATGAATAAGCAAACAAAGGAGAAGGGAAAGACTTCCTTATGTTAGAATGCCTGCTAATAAATATAGAAGAAACAAGAGAGCTAGAAAAGCATCAATGAGTGCTAAAACTAGCAGGTAAACACTTGGTAAGAAAGAAGATATTCTAAAATTAACTGGTCTGTTTTCTTCAAAAAAGACAAAACTTGAGGAACTATTCTAGATTAAAGGAGACTAAAGAGATGTGGCAGCTAAATGCATGACCCTGGACTGTGGGGGGTAAAATACACACACACGCACATGTGCATGCACACACACATACTTTGAACAATCAAAGGGAAAACTGGAAAATTCAGATAGGAATTGTAGATTAGATAATAGTGTTATATCAATGTTAATATCTTGATTTCAGTAACTGCACTAGTTTATTTCAAAATTTAAATATTAAGTATCTTTGATGGAGCAAAAGTGGTAAAGGATGTACAAGAGTTCCTTGTATTAATTTTGCAATTATTTTGTAACCTTTAAATTATATCATAATAAGATGTTACCCAAAAATGAATATCCTGAGCTTGCTGAAATTCCTTTAAAATCTTTTCTACCATTCTTGTAATATACCTCCATAATCTCCACTATCTGCTATTAAAACAAAACATAAAACCAGTTTAGATGTCCATTATCCCCTATGGGTAAGAGAGTTATCAATTCACCCTACATTAGATAAATTAACACACAAAAAGCAAACTCATTTGCCATATTGAAATTTTTACTATTGACATGCACTATGTTCATTCAAAGCATGCATATAGGCATTTTATATGTGGGAATAACTATTTGATTCAACTTTTAGTTTACTTATGAATGTGGGATTTAAAAAGTTATTAGTGATTATCATCCATTCACATAAACATATTCAATAAACATTTTTTGTAATTATGGTTTTTTCCTCTTATGTCATGCTGATTATATTTACTGAAATGCAATTTATATGTGTTGAATCTACTAATTAAAAGCTGAAATTTATATTTTGCCTTTGTGGTGGTTTTTGTTTCATTTTTCTAGAAATTCATTTCTATTATCTTGGTTCATGACATTGGATGTCATGTGTGTGGTTATTCACCCCAGATAGTTGAGGAAGCACTGGTTAAAGGACTGATTTATGCATAAACAACCAGCCTCCCAGAGGTATTTGCTTTCTGAAAGGACCTGATCTCTTTCACAAAGAGAATAAAGCATCCAATGGATTGGTAAGGGTTTTTTTTAATTTGTTTGATTGATTCAAGTAAGTATTCCCACTATAACTGAATTATGCTCTCACTTACACCCACTTTGGTAATGGAGGAGCCCAAATATGTGGGTTTCATCTCTGAAAGGATCAGCTATCCTCACGCACAGAGGAACTGTTCAAGACCACAGCCCATTCAAGAGCACACACCTCCACATCTCATGTCTGCAGCATGCAGTAATTATCAGGGGACTACATACTTAGCTCAGTATTTGGGGGGCTGGCGAATGGGAAATGCGACACCTTTAGGAGGTTAAAATCTTAACTAGTCATACCAACTTGGAAATTTATTTTTAGTTGTGTTTAACCAGGAAAAGTTTTTCTCTCATATTCTCATGGAAAGCCTTAAAATTCCTTTCTCCGGTGGAACTATGCTAGGCCTTCATCTAGCAATCTAAACCCACACAAATCCTTCTCTAGAAGCTACTAAGCCCAAACATGTGGCACTACTGAAGAAACAAAGTAACGTGCATGCTGATTAAATAAATACCGTCAGTGGAGAATTATTTACTGCTAAAAAAAATTACCCAATACTTAGAAATAGGCAAAGAGATTACTGGGAGTGTCCTGGGTGGAGATTGGGCATCGTCTAATGGACATTCTGGGTATTATCTGATCTATGGGAGTGCACATCTGTGATTGACTTTCTATTGACTAGGCTATTCTACAACCCTATAGGGGTAAGTAACAGAAAACTTGCAGCAATCAATGCAAATGATTCCAGTTAGGAGCAGTGCAAATTATTCATATTTATAGTAATGCAGATTAATTTTATCTAGCAAAGAATATAAGTCTCTGTAACTCAAGTTCCCATTTGAACCAATTTTAACATCTTACTAGCCTCTCCTTTCATTAATAAATTGAATAGTCTTTGATTCATGTGCACTTTTTATTTGTATAAGGATGATACACATGACTTTTAAAAAATTACACTTAGCAGTACTATCAGGTAACAAATGTTTCCTTTAAGGAAACCAAAAGGGTAGCATGGTCAAAAGAGGAGGGAGAGGTGGCACCTTTATCAGTAATAAAAAAAAATTTCCTTGGAATGAAGTTAGGCCTGGTGAAGGGGCTGAGACAGCCTAGGTATTGTTAATCAAAGCCCCCTCATGAGGATGTAAATCCAGAAAGATAAAAAGTGAGAAATATTTGTGAAATTCTGGGAAGAAAATGCAGTAAGACTTGGCAATTGGCTGGGAAAGTAGAATAAAAAGCAATCAAATATATAATTGCTTGCAATTTCTTCTTGAGAAATTGGTGATACTAAGGTATTGAGAACTAAGAGACATCAAATCACTAAAGGAATGTGAATAGTTAAGGACTTAGAAAAAGATTATTATGGGGTCTGATCCAATGGGAGCATGACCAAGAGAGAACAGGATGGGTATTTCCCAAACTGTGTTTCAGATGACAAAAAAATCTATCAAAATGCTGTAAGACAAAAACAGTACTATATCCCCCAAAGGGAGATGTATATTGTTTGCTAGCACCTGAAAGACTCTGAAGTCCTTTGTTCAACCTACCACTCCTACATTTAATCTCAGAAACATGAATCTAAATAACTTCCCAAGGAATTGGGAGTTTCTCAGTGTCACTTTGAGAAATGTGGCACCAGATTTATAAAGAAAGTCTATTTATTAAACAAGTTTTGTCAAGCGATGATAAAATTTAAAGTGAGATATAAATTTTTATGTGATCTCTGACTTCACCTAAGTGTATTTCCGAAACATCCTTGCCTATGGTTTTATAGAACTAGTTCATGAAAATTCCAGAAATCTGGCAGTTTTGTGAGAATGGCCTTTCATAGTTCCAGGCAATTCAAATATAATAATAAAATTGTCACTGTTTTCCTTACCATTTCCAATAAGTCCAAAATGATCTCAGTATTTTTTTCCATTCTTCCATTTCGAATCAAGTTCCATACTATAAAAATCTCTAATAGTCACACATTTATTCTCGCATTATTCTCATTCACCACTAATTCATCTTACTCATACTGTTTTAAAACTCTGCTCTCTCCTTCTCTTATGGATTCCAATAAAAACATTTTTAGATATGGCCCATTACCCTTGTCTCCTACTCACAACATAATGTTTCTCGAGTGTTTATATAACATTGCAGACTTCCAGGTTCTGGGGTCTAATTTAGTAGAAGGTAGATTGGAAAAGACCAGAATTTACTAAGAATCAGGAGATACTGGCTATGTCCTCTCAAATTCAACTGAGCTTTACAGAGCTGAAAGCAATAGTCACTTACAAACACATCAGATTCCATTCTATGGGACCTGTGTTGCCTGTCTTGGAAACCTTGGTCTGCTTCGAGGAATGAGATTCACTCAGTGTTTGAGTTGGAGTCGCATCACTTGGGTTCATGGCAATCTACCCTTAAACTCGATTTCCAGCTGTGCCAATGCCTTGACCCAAGTCATTTGTCCCCTTGTGAAGCAGTTTGTACTCTGTGAGGACCAAATTAACTGTATCCAAAGACATTTGATTCTTTTAACTTTAGTATGTAAAGATGTACTTCACTAATATAGAATAGTATTTTTCAGGCTTTTAGAAAAAGTAAACTCTGTAAGAGCAGAGACTTTGATTTGTCTATTTCTGTATTTCTAGTACCTAAAAAGCACCTGGCCTATGGTAGGCAAAACAATAATTATTGGTGGGTGAAAGAATGGATGAATGGATGACAGTATAAGGAGAGATCCAGAAGGTATGGCAAATGAGTTTACTCTGCCCAGTGATGCAAAATAAACCCATATCCTTGCACCTACTGTTTTATATTTTAAAAGTCAATTCCTTATTGTTTTCATAAGATGTAACTTGAGGATGACATTGGTTTGTTCAATCTACAATGCTTTGATAGCAAAAATAAAGGTGTATACCGCTATCTTCCTCATTATTATTACCAAGAAGCAGTGTGGAGTAATGGTTAAACACACAAACTCTGGATTCTGACTAATGGACACAAATCTCAGCTCTCCCACTTACTAGCTCTTTGTCCCATGTTAAATAATTTATCTGTGTTTCAGTTTCCTCACCTACAAAAACATAAACATAAAAATACTTATCTCATAACCTCATAGGTTAACGCATGTAAAGAACTTAGAACAGTACCTGCTCGTAGGAAGCACTAGATAAGTGCCTACTATTATTAGTAATAGTACTGTGCACTCTTATCTTAGAAAAATACAGAACAATTGTTAGAAATGGCAAAGCCACATTTCATCTTGATCTTTAGGTACCAAAACACAGAAGGGTCTCTGTTACAGTAAAAATAGTAGAGCATCTTTAGTATCTGCCCTGTTAGCCTTCTTTCTTTTATGGAAGCACAGCAAGTCCCACCTCAGGGCCTTTGCACTAGCTATACCCTCTACTTAGAATGGTCTTCCACTGATCTTTACAGAAGGGAACTATTCTTCTTGTTCTGATCTCAGCTAAAATTTAGTCTCCTCAGAAGTCCTTCTCTGACCAATGTTTCTAAATTAGAGGCTTACTACTATATCCCTACTTACTCTCTGAATAGTACTTAATACTAACTTATTTATTTATTTACTTACTTATTTATTTTTATTTTACTTTCTGGATCCTTCTTCTAGAATGTAAGTTTGATAAGATCAAGAACCTTGCCTGTCTAGTTCACCATTGTATTCCAATAACAGTACCTGGTACATAAAATGAAGTAAATAAATATAGACAATGCATAAGTGACTGAAACAACCTCAAATTCTTTGAAATGACTCATTGCTAAAGTCATGGGTAACTTTTATTCCAGTTGTCTCATCTCCTGAAACAGCATTTTTGAGGAGGAAATTACTGTTTAATTAGCTAAAATCAGAATTGATTTTACACAGTTCATTAAATGTTTTATGAATTAACTCAGAAGAAAATTAACTCAGTAGAAAAATAAATGTATATGCAACTGTGAGAAGTAAATCCTATTTTCCCATGATATTTGGAAACTTGACCAGTCTCCCATGCTATATTTGCAAGCTAACACATAATAACAGAAAGTTAAGATACCAAACACAATAATGTTTAAAAAAGGGGCGCCTGGGTGGCTCAGTCAGTTAAGCATCTGCCTTTGGCTCAGGTCATGATCCCAGGGCCCTGGAATCCAGTCCCGTATCAGGCTCCTTGCTCAGTGGGAAGTCTGCTTCTCCCTCTCCCTCTGCAACCCCCTACTCGTGCACTCTCTCTCTCAAATAAATAAATAAAATCTTTTAAAAATAATGTTTAAAAAATATAGAATCAGAGACATAAATTACTTCAGATGTCAATCTACAGTTGTTAGATCTATCATCGGTGTAAATGTAAAATGTTAAAATGTGCAAAACTCTCTTCTATAGCTAGTTCTATGTTATAAAATAATCCATTAGATGTTTATTAAAAATAGTTAACAAAAATAAAATCAGATTAAGCTTAAAATAAAGACTTTGATTACTCCCAAATTCCTAGTTTCTTTTGCCAGGCACAGAAAGATGAATAGCAAAATAACTCACTCTAATTTTTAAACTGCTTCTAGGTCATACACAAAAACTAATACATATTTACCCCAACCCTCAAATCATCTATTTTACTAATTAAAGATATAATTTTTATCAACTGATTTATAATGTGACCTTTCCTCTCCATCTTCTAAAAATGATTAAAAGTAGATTAATTGTAGTAAAAACTAAATGTTCCCAAACAAGAGAAAAATAAGAAACAAAAGAGGAGAAAAGAAAATTTATATTTTAAAAAATCTTGCTTAAAGTGAACAATGCTATAGTAATTGGATAGAACTTAGTTCTTTATTCTGATCATCCTAAAAACCAGGATGAGAAGGAAGTACATAGCTTTCACCAATAGACAGAAGTATATTCGTTTATCGGGAAAAACAAACTTTTATCCAGATCCTTAGTGCCAAGAGAAATACTCATAGGAGATTTTGTAAGAGGGCATTGAACTGCTTTATAAATGTTTTATGGAGCTCTTTCAAATGTTACATGTTTTCAATTCCACCATCTATATAAGAAAATAACGCCAAAGCATGGTTCTATCACTGCAGTCACCATGTAGGCAGGGAAATGCGGACAGGTGGTGCAATGCAGGTATTGAATTGTCTATTTTCTTTAACACATGGCGTGCATGAAAAAGAAGCGGCATTCATTAAAACATCCCATTCCTAGGGAATTATAACTGGAGAGTTATTCCATGTGATTTCTGAGTTCACATTGGGAATTTGTAGTAAATGTGCTTCAGGTTATATATCACAAAATGCAAAGTGTCCCACTGTTGAAGAACATTGCCTAATGAGAGGACGTGTTGATGGGATGTAAAGTGACATAAGTGTTCTGTTATTTTGGCAATATGTATCAGGAGGCTTAAAAAAGGGAATAAATTTTGACTTAGCAATTCTAGTTCTAGGACTGCATCCTTAGGACACAATAAAGAAAGTGGGCAAAGGTTTACTTACTAAACACCCAAACAATAAAAGAGTGGTAGAATACATTATATGGAAAACTATTTATCCATTAAAAATTCCTTGGCAGAAAAAATTTTTATCCTGGAAAAATGTTCAAATAAAGGTTAATGTTAGGAAAATGGTAAGGAAGTAGCTTCTTTCCTATGATGGAGGATGCATAAATTTGGCAAAGCCTTATGGGAGAGATATTAAGTAGATTTATCAAAATTCTAAATGTGCATCCCCATGGAACAGCACTTCTATTTATGGGAAATATGCCCTGCAGGAATCCTTACTGTGTGCATGCAGATATATGTATGCACATATTCACTGTTATGTTGTATGAACAAAGTCATAAAAGGCCTAAATGTTCTTAATAGGTGTGGTGGTTTTATCCACAAAGTCTCTGACACTTCTCCCATCAAGAGACGGAGTCTCTGTTGGAGCTCCTGAAATCTAGGTAGGCATGTGACTACTATGACCAAAAGACTACAACAGAGGTGACACTAGGTCAAAAAAGGCTATGCAGCTCCTGCCCGGTTCTCTGGGGCATCCACCTTAAGGACTCTCAGCTACCATGGAGAAAGTCTAACTACACTCAAGCAGCCGTACTGTGAGGAAGCTCAGACCACATGCAGAGGTAAGTGCTCTAGACAAGAGCCAGCAACAACCACCTGGCATGTGAGTGAAAATACCTACCAGTGACTCCATTCCCCAGTTACTGAGTTCGTCTGGCTGTTGGGTGTCCCCAGGTGAGGCCCCAAACATCATGTATCAGAGATAAGTCATCTCCACTGTACTCTGTCTGAATTCCTAATCCAGTGAGCACAACAAAATGGTATTTCACATGACTAAATTTTAGAGTAGTTGATTATGCAACATTGCTAATCAGAATGGTAAGGCATTGGTTAAGTAAAATGTGGTACATCCATTGAATGAAACTCCATACAGCTGTTAAAAAGTAATAGATGGTGTCGTTTTAGAAACAATACATAATATGACGCTAGTTTGTCTTGTATTTTTTAAATTTAGTTTCAACCTTACTGAGGTATAATTGACAATTATGATCCAGTTCATGAAATAGAGGAATAAAGATAAACAAACATTGCATATGAGTCTTATGAACTTTCTAGAAAGCAATTTAGTAGTATATTTATTTCAAGAGCAGTAAAAATCCAAAACAGTTGACCCAATAATACCTTTTGTAGGAATATATCTTTATTTTGTATTTTAAAACTTCATATGTAAATCTAAGAATTGTTCTTTAAAAAGGTCAACTAAAAAAAAATCCCCTTTGAATGAAAGAATCAAGCAAAAAAGAGAAAGAACACAAACATTCAACACTAAAAAAGGGGGGAAGTATGATAACCACAGGAGAGGAGATTTAAATTTTTTTAATACTACAAAAAAAATACATAAAATCTGGATAAAATAGACTGCCCTTTTGGAAAACATAAATTATCAAAATTTTTAAAAAGAATTTAAAAATCTAAATAATTATGTTAGAAGGTGAAAAAGATTTCACTGCTGCTTCCAAAAAATTGTCAGGCACAAAAAGTTTTGCATGCAAGTGTGTGCAAATTTTAAATGAACAAAAGCTCTATCAGAGAAATTAAATCAAATTCTCTCTTAGCCAGTAAGATTACTGGTGATTTAATTTTCTTTTTCCACTATTCTATATTTTCTAAGGGTTCTACATTTTTAAATATATTTTTCTATTATTAACATAATTAATATTATATATAATACAACAAAAATGTATTAAAAATTTGGACGAATCTAACAAATCATGAAAATGGGAATATGTAATTTTTTATGCAGCTCTGAAATCAGTGAAAGGCAAGGTGAAGGTGGTACTAATTTGGCTGGGAAGGCTGAAATATTGAGAAATCCGTAAGAACAGAAATGCAGCCTGCTCCTCAGGCCAAAGCTCCCGGACCAGCAGATAGGCCCCCTTCTCAAAAAGACAGGGGTGTGTTTCAGTCGGCTATCACTGCAGTGCCCTCGGGGTGGAAGGCTGGTGCTCCCGCCTGCAGAGCCAGACAATCAGAGGGCTTCCCCTGGGCTGTGGCTGCAAAAAACTGGGGCATTAGACTGTGTAAATGCTCCCCTCGGAAGATCCTGAGGCTGTGGAGCGTGGCAGAGGGAGAGCCCGAACATGGCACCCACCAAGGAAAGAAGAAAGGTCTAGAGAAAAAAAAAAAAAAATCTTGGAAAATGGTGCCTGCGAGCAGCTCTAAGAGTATCCCCAAAAGGCCCCTGCCACTTCCAGGGATGCTTTAAAATTAGCAGATGAGGGGGCGCCTGGCTGGCTCAGTCGTTAAGCGTCTGCCTTCGGCTCAGGTCATGATCCCAGGGTCCTGGGATCGAGTCCCACATCGGGCTCCCTGCTCAGCGGGAAGCCTGCTTCTCCCTCTCCCACTCCCCTTGTTTGTGTTCCCTCTCTCGCTGTCTCTCTCTCTCTCTCTGTTGAAAAATAAATAAAATCTTTAAAAAAAAAAAAATTAGCAGATGAGGGATGCCTGGGTGGCTGGGTGGTGGGATTGAACCCCATGACAGGTTCTGCGCTCAGCACAGACTGCTTGATATTCTCTCACCCTCCTTCTGCCTCCTCCCACCTTGCTCATAGGCGTGCAGAGGCGCGTGCACGCGCTTTCTTGCTCTCTCAAATAAATAAATCTTTAAAAAATAAAGGACATAAAATTAGCAGATGAATCTCTTTCACCTAAATTCTGGGTACTTTTCAAAAGCTGCTTCTGCTCTGGGCCCTGGGGCCTCTGAGTCTGTGGGAGCCCATTTAAAGACCAAAGAATTATCTGGCCCTAAACGTTCCTCAGTTCCCTTCTGGTCTCATGGCCTTGAGCCCTGCTAAGTTTTCAAAGCCAGATGTTTTGCGGGTTCCTTTCTCAGGTGCAGGTCTTAAAAGTCGGGGGTGCCTCTGGTGAGGTCCAAACTCTACACTCCTCTGGGAGAAACTTCCAGTTTGTGGGATTCTTCCTGATCGCGAGTCACTGAGGGACGGAGGTTAAAGGTGAGATTGTCTCGGCCTCTCCTACCTGCTTCGATGTCTTCATTTGCCCAAGTGAAGGCGTTCCTCAGCTGGTTTTCAGGTCTTTTTCAGAGGAAATTACTCCATATGTAATTGCAGACTCCCTATGTCCGCGGGAAGAAAGGAGCTCAGGATCTTCCTATGTCGCCATCTTGAACTGTTTCCCAGGACTTTCTCTACAACGGGAAGTTTGTATCTTTTGATCCACTTCACCCTTTACCCATTTGTCCGCCCCCAACTGCATAACTCTGACAGCTACCAGTCTGTTCTGTATATCCATCTATGAGTTTGGGGTGATTATTAATTTTTAGGATTCTACATATAAGAGAGATCATACACATGTAAGTGAGACAGTTTGGGCCTTTCTCTGACTTACTTCACTTGGCATAATGCCCTCAAGTTCCATCCATTTTGTCACAAATGGCGAGATTTCCTTCTTTTAATGGCTGATTAACATTCCATTATATACCACATTTCTTTATCCATTCATCCATTGATGGACACTTGTGTTGTTTTCATGCCTTAGCTGTTATAATACTATAATGAACATGGGGGGGGGGGCGGGTACATGGTGCAGATATCTTTTCAAGTTAGTGTGTTTCCTTTGGATAAATACCCAGAAGTGGAATTGCTGTATCATATGGTAGTTCTATTTTTTAACATTCTAAGGAACTTCCATACTGTTTTCCACGTGGCTGCACCAATTTACCTTCCCACCAACAGTGCATGAGGGTTCCTTTTTCTCCACCTTCTCCCTAACACTTGTTATTCTTGTCTTTTTGATTCTAGCCATTCTAACAGGTGTGAGGTGGTATCTCGTGGTTTTGATTTGCATTTCTCTGATAATTAGTGATGTTGAGCACCTTTTCACGTACCTGTTGGTCATCTGTATGTCACTCTGATGTCTCTGAGACAAGTAAGGAGTAACAGATACTATGAATGTGTGGTGGGAAAGAAATACAGGCTTTAGGATGTAAGGAAGTTAAAAAATGACATTGGGAAATAAAAGGAAAAATAGTCTGTGAAATTTGGACATTTGTCAATATGAGTATGGGAGTAAGATAATCTTTGCTGAGGTTCATCTGTACTTCATTCTACTGTACTCTGGTTAGAATTAAGATAACAAAGTCAAGAGGTGACATGGCATAGGGCCACACATTTGCAGTACTGGCTTGAGTTTCCAGGGTTCAAAATCTGGTCCTTAGTAGTACACATTTAGAAACTCAATTTTACAAGGTGGGTATGACACTCAGAGATCACCAGTCTCTTAGAGAATGAATCACCCCAATTAGATTCTCCAGAGACTAATGCATTATTAACCTGAATTCTGATTTATTAAATAATAATGAAGGCTATTCTTCTCTAAAATGTCACTAGATGAGAACAGAATCAAATAAAAGGAGTTTTGAAAAATGTTTACCTAGGCCAGGGTTTCTCAAATAGGAAATTGTTTGGCAATATCTAGAGACATTGTGGGGGTAAGGAGAGTCCTATTGTCATTTAGTGGGCAGAGGGCAGGGATGCTGTTAAGCATCCTACAATGCACAAGGTAGCTTCCCACAGCAAAGAATTATCTGGCCCTAAACATCAATGGTGCCAAGGTTGAGAAACACTAATCAAGTCTGTGGAAAAGCCATAAGAACACTTCTCAAGTAGCACAGTGCTGATGCCCAATAGATTATACCATTCTTCATGTATGGTGTCTTTTCCAGGCTCTCTAAAAATCATCTCCTTTCCCAAAGACCTTAAGCAGAGTTGAGTCTTTCTCATTCATTAAATCTCTTTATTGACTCCCTAAGATTACATCCTATTTATTTTAGTTCAGCAGAGTCCTTAAATCTTCTCAGCCACACATTTACAGATAATTTTTGTCTATTTCTTTAAGTAGTTAATATTCATCCATTTTTTATTACTAGTTTCATTATTAGAAACATCAACCTTAATTTATGATTTCAGCTTACTTTGCTTCCATGCATATACATATATATGTATGAATATATATAAAATATTTCAAAGAAGAAACAGAAATATACTGGGATCTATTGTAATATTATTTATGCTCAGTAAAAGAAATTTTAGTTCTGGTTATTATCATACTGTATTTGTAACACAAGAACCCTTTCATAAAAGACTACATGCTCACAGTTGTTAGGCTGGTCCGTACCCCACAACAATCATTTTATTAAATAAACACCCTTTAACTTTCTTCAAATATTTCCTATCAGTTCTAAATAACTTGCAAACCTGAGAATTCTGTTTTTGTTGTGAAACTCGGTTTGAAGAAAATTCCCTTTTCAGTGATTTATATTTAAAAGTAATAGAAAGCAAAAAGAAATTTTCACTTCAATAGTTTCTCAGAATACACTTTTTATTTTGATTAGATAAACATTATTTTTGGACTGAGTCTCAGTTGATCCACAGGTCCACAGGTTCAGTCCACAGTTTAGGTCAGTCCACAGGTCATTATGGCAAAATGGGCATGGGCCACAGGACAGAGTCTGGCATCCATGTTTATAATGTCAGCTCCCACAGAGGTCATTTCACCTATGAATCCTTTCTGCAGGATCAGCCACATGATTTGCAGGGCTCAGTGCAATAGGAAAATATGGGAACCCCTTGTTAAAAAATTATTAATGATGTGGCACAGGAAATAATTACACTAAGCCTAGAATTAAACCAAGTGCCGGGTCCCTCTGAGATAAGGACCTTGTCCTATGGCTTGCACCCCCATGAAACTAGTCCTGCCTTTCAGATTGTATCATTTACACTCAGTCTAGCTGCTGGTTTAAAAAAAAAAAAAAAAAAGCTTTTTTGTGATCACATTTAATTTCCTCAAAAGGCAAAGTACATACACAATCAGCTCAATTAAATCAAGTCAAAAAATAAAAAAAAATCAAGAGATTTGCTGTAAGTTATCAACCAGCAACTATTAATTCAACTAAGTTATATTCAGAGAAGAGAAAAAAGGGAACATTGGTGGAGTGTGTCTCCTTCTGTGTGTCTGGCACTGGAGATTTAAAACTGACACTTCATGTGGATGAGGGGGATGCGTGAACTAGGTGAAGGGGATTAAGAGTACACTTCTCCTAATGAGCACTGAGTAATATATGGACCTGTTGGATCACACTGTACACCTGAAATTAATATAACACTATGTTAAGTACATTGGAATTAAAATAAAAAATAAAAATGACCCTTGTTTAACTCCAGCTAAATAGGTGAACTGGAAAGATTTAGGGGATGGGAGCTCCCAGACACGATAATATAATCTTGTTTTTAAAAATAATTTCAAAGACTACTTGGAAATCCTTTCCACCAGCTAAGTGGGGCCAGACGTCAGGCCTCTGGGAAGAGGCTGGGTCCGCGGGGGATGACTAGTCCCTGACGAGGAAGCCCACAGAAGCAGCAGCAAGAGGAAGAACCCGAGAGGATTGGGCCGAGAAGTGTTCGGTGAGGCACGATGGGATCGTGGGGGCCGAGCCACCGGGGCGGGGCTGCAGGGGCGGGGCTGCAGGGGCGGGGCCGGAGAGAAGGGACTCAGGAGGTGGGACCCGAAAGTGGGCGGGCCTGAAAGTGGGAGGGCCTGGTAGGGGCGGGGTCGAGGCTGGGCGGCCCCAAGCGTTGGCCCCCGGCGGCCATGATGAGGCCCCGCCTTCCGGCTTCGGCTGCTGCTTGTTTCCCCGCCGCCGCCAATCCCGGAGGTAAGACTGAGTTTGGGCAGAGCCCTGGATGTCCTCAGTTCCTCGGCGGCTCCGACTGCACCCGCGACACGGCGGGACCTGGTCGGGACGGACGCTGAGGCCAGGGGCGAGTCCAGCAGGCTTGATCGCGGGAACTGCGGTCCCGATCCCGAACGCGACCCAGCAGACGCTGGAGGCCAAGGGCTGGGGCGCCGAGGCGAGGAGTTTGGCTGCAGGCGTAGGCCTTGGCCCGAATCCCTTTACTTCCCTGAGCTTCCAAATAGGTGTAACGCTGGGCTGTCGGGCCTGCGGTGTCCGTACCCGCTATGTTTATTTAGCTCTTTCCATTTTGCATAGATTCTCCCCGCCCTTTGACCCGATCGCCACCGCATGAAGTAGCTGCATACCCAGTTTAGTGAGAAACAGAGCCCAAAGCTGTAGTAGCCCTGGCAGGCGCGCATTTCAGGGCCCTGGGTACGGGGGGAACCCGCACCTGCTGACGCACGTGCAAACGCTTTGTTAGTCTGTCCGTGTTGTAAATGCTGTCCGAGTTCTGGAGGGGTCTGGAGGTCACTCCCTGATGGCATCGCCGGGGAGCTGGCATTTGAGCGACCCCGTCGGGAGGCATTCAAGGTTGCTGGAATAATAATAACTAACATTTGTATGCATAGTCTGAAGTGTTAACGGCCAATAATAAATTAACTCATTTAGTCTCGGGAGCAGCCCTCAAATTGATCGTATTACATCCCCATTTTATAGATGGGGAAATGAGTCATAGAAAGATTACTTAGCTTGTCTGAAGTCATGTCGTAGTAGTACATGGTGAAGCCAGAATTTGAAACTGGAGGGTCGGGGTCCAGAACCTACTCTGAAATTGTTACACCATGGCATTGAGTAAAGCCAGCCAGTAGAAACATCCAGGCTATACTTGGAGTCTGCATAATTGAGTTGAGTGACTAAAGATAATAGAAAGTTTGGCCAGAAAAATAATGTGGGACCATTGAAGACAATTTCAAGAGCCAAATTACGGTGTTTGGAATTCGTGGGTGCTATATTTTCCCCCCATGGTGGATTAAAAATTTCTGTATTGGCCAGCCATGTGAATTTTTATGAAGGAAAAGAGACTGTGGCCAGTACACAGTTAAAATGTGACCAAAGTATATATGGAGTTTTATTCATCTTTATCTTTTTGTCAGTTCTTAGTAGTTTCAATTTTATGAAGTTTTGATGGCACCAAACTTGAAAAAAATTATAGTTATATTATTTTTCATTTCAATGACTTAGTGATTTTCAACCACAAGGTGAATGGGATTCCCTCTACACCTGTAGCAGCAGCATGGAGATGGCCAAGATTTCCCCTTTGCTGGTTATGTGGGCAAGCTAACCATGTTTTTAAAATTGACAAAATACTTAACACTACCGAATTATACACTTAAAAATAGTTAGGACAGTAAACTTTATGTTATATTTTTTTATCACAATTTTTTAAAAATCAAATAAAAAATAAATCAAAATGGCTAACAATTGCCTGTAGGCCATGTTAGGCCTGAATATGTAACGTGTATAGATATCCATTAAACAGTAAGTTTACATGTACTAAAGCCCTAGGCTTCCGTGCAGGATTGATTTTAGTGGGACATACAAGAAGGAAACAAAGTAGGAGCCTAAGTTTTAATTTCTTTTGTATAATTAGAATGGGGGCAGTGGGAATTCAAAGCAGGGGTAACTTTAAGACGTTTCACACATAGATTGGGCAAGACAGGCGTGGATGAAAAGAGAGGCAAGAAAAGGAAAGAAAAAAATGGTTTGAAGGTGGGAGATAGACAATTTTAAATTTATTTTTTATTTTTATTTTTCGAGAGACAGAGTTGGGGGGGAGGGAGAGAGAGAATCTTAAGCAGATTCCAGGCTCAGTGTGGAGCCCCACATAGGGATCGATCTCATGACCCCGAGTTAATGATCTGAGCCAAAATCAAGAGTCTGGTGCTCAACCAACTAAGTCACCCAGGTACCCCAACACTTAATTTTAGATGTGTTGAGTTTTACTAGCTGGTAGCATATCTTGGTAGAAGGGTGTAGTAAGACATTTAAATTCTGGCACTAATGCATGAGAATGATTGGGTCTAGAGATGCAGATTTAGATTCTTCCACCTAGAAAATGTGGTTGAAACATAGGGAATGGGAGTTAGGGAAAGAGTGCTTGCGAAGAGCAAAGGAAAGGGAGATGGGAGAAGGGGAAGGAGTAGAAGAACCCAGATAGCAAGTTTTCTCTGAAGAGAGGATTTGAACAGAAACATGATGGTGAGCAGTACCATAATCCAATGATGCTGGGGAGACCTGTGTAGGTTGTAAGAGCCGGTGGAGTGGGACACCCTGAAAGTGAAGAAATGGATCAAAGTCCAAGGAGTCAGAAAGAATGAGAACAAAACACAGAAAGAGATGGAGACCTGAGACTCATCAAAAGAAGAAAGGAATGGGTGAACCTATAAAGAGCACAGCTTTCTGGAGGAGGATGGCATTTAGCCTGAATAAAGAAGGAAAAGAAAACTAAGATTTGACAAGTTGGCCTTCTGGGGGAACAGATGCTTCGTGAATAAAGATGATTTCTCTTTAATAGCTTTTACCTGATTGGCTTGGCAGTGCACTTGAGAAAACCTTTCTTCTCTGAAAAATATTGATGTTCACTTCATTGACTTCCTAGAAAAATTGTGTAACACCCACTGGCACTGTGAAACTGTTGTTTGTTTTTGTTCAGGGTTTTTCTTGGGGGAGGAATCTATTTTGTGTTTTGCTATTCTACCCCACTCTTTCACTCCATTTCTCCTACAAAATACAATCCAAGAACCTAAATAAGATACCCGGCAGATAAAATGACACTGACAGGCCTATACGTACTGTGTAAGTTTCTATTTATTTCTTACAGTGTTGCAGCAGTCTCTTCATCATTCATAAGCCCATTTTTCTCAGCAGTTCATCCTTTCTAGCCTGTCAGCCCAGCAGTCCTGAAGTCTTCTTCTCTTCCCTTCTTCCTCCTGCGCGACACATTCCATCTACACCTCTTAGCCAAACAGGTCTGCACTTTCTATCTCTCTCTACTCTTCTAGCCACTCCCATTTCTCTCTACTCTTCTAGCCCCTCTACTCTCTCTCTCTCTACTCTTCTATCTCTCTCTACTCTTCTATTTCTCTCTACTCTTCCAGCCTCTCTACTCTATCTCTACTCTTCTCTCTATACTCTTCCAACCCCTCTA
>NW_022589708.1:56305182-56359508 GCF_004348235.1 Phoca vitulina | reverse complement strand
TCTCTACTCTTGTATCTCTCTCTACTCTTCCAACCCCTCTACTCTATCTCTACTCTTGTATCTCTCTCTACTCTTCCAGCCCCTCTACTCTATCTCTACTCTTCTATCTCTCTCTACTCTTCTAGCCCCCACTCCTGTTTTCTTTCCTCTCAGCGGTTGATTATATCTCATACCAACAAATTACACTTTAAATTTTTTTTCTATTTAATTAAAAAGAAAAAAAAAACACAACTTTCTTCATAGGAATCTTAGTCCAGCAGAAGTTCTTGCCTGCCTTGTGGCAAAATAAGTATTAAGGTAGTTAGATTAAGGGCTGAGGTGATGGGGTGATGCTATTCCCTCAGCTGCTTTTGCCATGCTGCCTTATCCGGAGTAGACAGTCATCTGCCTCAAGAGAAGAAAATGTCTCTGCTCAGAATGTGTTGTGCCCTGCACATGTCTGTATAACCACTGTTGTCACAAGTATGTCCTGTTTATAAACCACTTGGTCTTTTTATTTTTTTCAGGATCATCTATCCTTTGGTGCAGGCAAAAAAGCAAGTAGCAATTGGTCAGGTAAATTTAAGTTTTATTTCTTATGTGTTACTTTGAAAGTTGGATGAAAAAGCTAATAACTTACTTTAAAATATGTTATTTTTCACATAGAAAAATTTTAATGAAGAACATAATCACCTAGTATATTATTTCATATATCATAGTGTATCTAGTTCTTAGCTTATGTCAGATTTTTTTATTGAGTGTAACTTTTTTCTTGATTTGTAATCAAGGTAATTTCTAAAATGGGTGGTTAGAGGAAAAAACTTTAAAAGCTTTGATTTTATTTTTTTCAGCTCATTCTATCAATTGAAAACACAGCATTTTAACTTGGTTTTCTCTGACCAAAGGGGAAGTACTTGATTTTGAATTTTAGTTAAAGCACATTAAAAAAGCAGAAGAAATAAACTAGTTGTGCTTTACTAAAAAAAAAAATAAATCATAAATTATAGAACAAAAAAGATGAAGGACAAGCAGATTTTTAAAACTTTCACATAATTGGTAGTCAGAAGTTAATGAAATAAATTGTTCATTAATTCAACAAATAATTATTAGTTATTTCTTATGCACTAGATATATGCTCAGTGTGCCATGGTTTGGGAAAGCAGACATAGCCCTTACTAAATTTAAGAAAATAGGACATCCTTATAGAATAATTCAGCAAAAAAATTCTATTCCTTGGTCTCGTGTGTATGCTAAAATTATACATCTGTGTTACTGTATTATTTAAGCTAGAATCATGAACAAGAATAGCTGAAGTTAATAATAATTAATAACATTTGTGAGCAGTTTAAGAATTGATCTCTTATGGATTAAATGCATAAACCTGTGAATAGAAGGTAATTTCTCTGTAATTGTAAGCCCTAATCCTATAAATTTAGTCAATCTCAGAGCATCTAAAAAAAGAGAGTATATAAAGACCCTCCAAAGAAGCAGTAGAACATAGCAGCAAAAAGTAGGGGTGCTGATGTCAGGCTTCCTGGTTCAAATCCCAGCTTTCCAATGCAAAACTCAGTTATTTAGATTTATTGAGGAAATTACTGAAAGGTAGGATTGAAACTAATCTTATTTAGAATTTTGCAAAGACAGGGCGCCTAGGTGACTCAGTTGGTTAAGCAACTGCCTTCGACTCAGGTCATGATCCTAGCTAGGGTCCTAGGATCAAGCCCCACATGGCTTCTTGCTCAGCGGGGAGCCTGCTTCTCCCTCTCCCTCTGCCTGCTACTCCACCGGCTTGTGCTCTCTCTCTCTGTCAAATAAATAAATAAAAATTCTTTTTAAAAAAAGAATTTTGCAAAGACATTTCCAAGATTAACTTTTTAAGATTATTATGTATTTTTTTAGAGTAACCCTAACACCACAACCGATCAGCATACTGTTCTGAGAATGTCAGTAGAAATTATGTGGAACATATTCACTGAGAAGACCACTAGAGTGGTAATACGTGTTCCTAGCATCTGAGGATTGTTTATTTAGTGTGTATGGCTAACTGATTTATAATAAGGAGGGGAAGCGAATCCTTCTTGAGAGATACGCATCATAAGCAGTCTGGTTCCTCTCTGTTGAACAGGCACTTCTGGTACGGATGGTTTACCGACTTTTTTTGTATTATTAAAAATTAATAACGTGTAGTATTTTAACATTTAAACTTAAAATTTTTTTTTTTTTTTTTTAAGATTTTATTTATTTATTTGAGAGAGAGAATGAGATAGAGAGATCATGAGGGTCAGAGGGAGAAGCAGACTCCCTGCTGAGCAGGGAGCCCGATGCGGGACTCGATCCTGGGACTCGAGGATCATGACCTGAGCCGAAGGCAGTCGCTTAACCAACTGAGCCACCCAGGCGCCCCTAAACTTAAAATTTTTTATTTATGAACATTTAAAAGATTTGTCTGAGAGAAAAGAATTACCAGACTTCAAAATCTGCCATCAATAAGCTGCACTTTTAATTCACTTATGTTTTACTTTTTGGTTCGTTTTAAAAGGGAGAGTTGTTGACTAAAAGTTGTGCATCGGTTTCTCAGAAAAAATCTCATAGGATGAGGAATTTGGTCTGGGTGCGCGTATAGCAAAGTGGCAATCACGCTGTAAGTGCTCGATAAATGTTACCGCTTATTGTTACCAAATCATTATGGTGACATCATTTTCCTCCCATTTTAAAAAATCAGCTATAATCAGTAAGACCAATTCTTTGATTCGTTTGTTACAGTTGACAGGTAAACTATTAAACAGTTTTTGATCTTCTGAGCTAAAGTAGTTAATTAGTAGCTTGTTTATACTCTCCCTCTTTCTGAAAAGAATTTGGGGCAGTCCACAAAAAGAAAAAAGAAAAAAAAAAGCTTGTTAACCAACTGGATAAATTAGTATTGACCTACCAAAGTACTAAAGTTTCCTGAAGTGCATAACAGCTCTAAGTGTGTACATGAAAGTGAGTCAGTTTCTTAATGTTATTTACCAGAGAAAATTAGCAAGTGAAAAATATTCTCAGTGGGAAACAGTTGTGTATGTTGGCTAATTTATCTGAAAACAGTTTTGTTTCAAATTTTTCAAGAACTAATGTTCTAGAAATTAATAAGATTAATCTTCACTAATAGGAGAAGAATGGCATTGAAGCAGATTTCCAGCAACAAGTGCTTTGGAGGATTGCAGAAAGTTTTTGAACATGACAGGTAACTACCAAGAAGATAAAATTTTAGGTATCTCTCATTCTGCTTCCATCTATTTGATTCCTTAAATAGAGCCATGAAAGATCATTGTTGCACAAATTACCATTTACATGGAAAAAATACCTGTGGTTTTTATCAAAATTACCTCATTTGTGATATTAGTGATTATAATAAGATATTAGTGACAAAGAATAAATTAAAGATGTGGTACATTTCAGTGCCCATGAACAAACATATAATTTAATATCTTTAGAATTCATTTTTTATAAAAGCTGATTTGTTATTTCATACATCTCTTTAGAAACAAAAACAATTTTTCTTTTAGTAATACTAGTGCTATATTGAGGGTATTACATTTATTCTTTTAATTTATTCCCCCCCCCCCAAATGACTTATGTGCCATGCACAGCAAAGACCCAGGTTGGTTAATAGATCAGTATGCTAAATTGGCCCCATTCTTTTTTTAAGGGCCAAGTTATATTCCTTAGATGTTGGTGGAATCATTTATTTTAGACATTAAATCACTTATTTTATGTTTCTGTCTTAACCAATGAGAGGCATTGATTTTTTCTGTCATGGTTAAAATTACAGTGTTGAATTGAACTGCAAAATGAAATTTGCTATCTACTTACCACCAAAGGCAGAAACTGGAAAATGCCCTGCACTGTATTGGCTGTCTGGTAAGTGTTATTCATGTGAGTTTTAGAAAGGAATTTCTTTTTCTTTTTAACTGCCTTATCTTCTCTTTTATCTTGACTTATTGGTGTGCTTACTGAGCCATTTATAAAAGCCTTTAGGAGCCTCTTATAGTCTACTCCTACTTTATCCTGAGAATAATTTCAGACCTACTAAGTTATATTTATTTCACTTCTTTTAAAATTAAACCAAGTAATTTAACAGAGAATGTAAAATTCTGGACTCAATGGCAAGAGCTTAGAAAAGTTACTTAATTTGTACCTACCTAAGAATTTCTGAAGTTTGTAGAGATTTTACCACTCAAATAGAACAATATTAGGTAAAACCAGAACACCCATGATACACTAATTAAAAACTACAGACAAGGGGCGCCTGGGTGGCTCAGTCGGTTAAGCATCTGCCTTCGGCTCAGGTCATGATCCCAGGGTCCTGGGATCGAGCCCCGCATTGGGCTTCCTGCTCAGCAGGCAGCTTGCTTCTCCCTCTCCCTCTGCCTGCTGCTCTGTCTACCTGTGCTCGCTCTCTATCTCTCTGTCAAATAAATAAATAAATAATCTTTAAAAAAAAAAAAAAAGAAAGAAACTACAGACAAGTAACTTCTTTTTTTTGGTGGGGGGTACCAAATTACTTTATTTGAAGAATGGTACAAATGAAAGAAGTTAAGTAGATGTTTTGGTACAACTTATAGAAAAGGTAAAGGTAACCCCAACATGCATGCACTGCCTTGGTGACCAGGGAAGTCATGTTTTAATCAGACTCCATCAATCTTCTCTGGCAACAGTCTGGAAAATCACAAAAGAACACTAAAGTTTGTTAATCTGTGGCGAATATTAAAGACTATAGAATGGAGTATGAGAGAGTAAAGTTTTGCCACCAGTAGTTTGAAGCTGTCTGCTAATTCTTTCACAAAATGTTGTTGGCATTTCATCTTTAGAAGCAACCATAAGGAGAGGCTCGATAGAACCTAAATTATATCATACAGTGCTATTTTTGTTACTTTAAAATTGCTTATAGCTTGGATTTTAATAAATCCCCTCTTACATATGTTTTACCAAGGATAAGCCCCAAATACCAGTCGTTTAAAATGAGAATAAACAGGGCGCCTGGGTGGCTCAGTCATTAAGCATCTGCCTTCGGCTCAGGTCATGATCCCGGGGTCCCGGGATCGAGTCCCACATCGGGCTCCCTGCTCAGCAGGAGCCTGCTTCTCCCTCTCCCACTCCCCCTGCTTGTGTTCCTGCTCTCGCTCTCTCTCTCTCTGTCAAATAAATAAAATCTTTAAAAAAATAAAATAAAATGAGAATAAACATTTCATTTTAAAAGGTAAAAATTAAGTGCCTACCTGATTGTTACTCAACAACCCATTTCTGTGATTGAAAAAAGCAAACTGATTTTGCTGGAAGAGCACTGGGTGTTGCCAAAAGCAGCAAGAACAAAATTGCATGCTTGTTTTAGAAACAGAGTACTGTGTAGCTGAAGATGACCTTAGAAATCATGTAATCTATAGAACAGGTAACTGTTTCACAGGCCCCGAGAAGTTATGTATTGACCGAGATCATGTAACAGAGTGAACAAGTTTTCTGACTTACAGCCCAGCGCTGTATTTAGTCTTTCCCCTGTTCTTTTTGCATTGTGTTTCCGGTGATGGCTGCCGGAGTCCTGTCTCCGGCTGTAAGTATGATAACGTAGATCAGAAGTACCAGGGTATTGTGTAAGACGTGCTGTGGTAATAAGGCCCTAAATTTCTAACCAAAATTGGAATCTATCAATATATATCATCTGAGCTTTATGAGTATAAAACATAGAATTTGGGTTTGTTTACGTCACATGACAGGACAATTTCCTTAGTGAGATGCTGAAGAACAGATAGACTTTGGAGCCTAACGCTTGATTTTCTTTTAAAAAATTAAGATTGTCTGACTATACATTTGAGAAATAATGGCAAAAGAATTTCAGGATATTTGTTTCCTGGTGTGTTGAAGGAAAACAATGGCAGAGAGACTGACATCAATTGTTATATTTCTAAAATTACTAAATTAACTAAAAGCATCCAAACTGAAATTCTAAAAGATGGTCCTGATGGCATGGTCTGCAACTTTCCCAAGTCAAGGTGACCATCAGAACAGCCCTTCATTAGCCCTATACCCAGGAGCATTGAAAATATGTGTCCATATAAAAACTTGCACACAAATGTCCATATGTTACATTATACATTATTTATAATAACAAAAAAGTGGAAACAAACCAAAGGTCTGTCAACTAATGAAATAAGGAAAATGTGGTATATCCACGCAGTGGAATATTGCTCAACAACAAAAAGGAATGAAGTCCTCATAGACACAACATACATCTTGGATGAACCTTGAAACCATGCTAAATGAAAGAAGTCATTCACAAGAGACAACATATTGTTAAATTCCATTTATGTGAAGTGTCTAGAATAAACAAACCCATAAAGACAGAAAGTGATTACCTAAGGCTGAGGAGGCGGGGATTAGAAAATAGGAAGTGACTGCTAATGGGTATGGGTTTTCTTTTTGGGGTGACAGAAGTATTCTAAAATTAGATAGTGGTAGTGTTCCATAGTTGTAAATATACCAACAGTCGTGGAGTTGTACACTTTACATGGGTGAATTGTATGGCATCTGAATTCTACCTCAATAAAGCTGTTAACCAAAAAAACCCCAAAGCTCTTCATAAAAGTAAGCATAGTTGATCAAGTGGATGTTAATTAGTAACCATCTTTATATTCTTGAGAGTAATTCTGCTAGTAGAATTATCTTCATTTCTACGAGTCTGCAGTTCATTTCCTAATACCTTAATCAAGGAAATTGTGTTCTAACTAGAAAAAAACAGATTTTTCTCTGGTCACTAAACATTTACATTTCCCAAGTAAAGGACACTCTGCACTGTGTCCGAGACACAACTCAAGGCTTTTTACATTATCACATTTAATCCTCACAGACACACTATGAGATGATCATAAGCAATATTATCCCCATTTTTCAAATGAAAGAACTGGGACTCACAATATTCAAGTTACTTGCCTGATTTTGGTTAGCCAGTAAGTGGCTGAGTGACATCTTTCTAACCAGATCCTGTCTGAAATCCTCAAAACCCATTCTTGTTACCCTCTTACCTGCCTCTGAACACATTTGCATTAAGGTCATCAAGACCACTGCCCTTTTATCAGTATTTGGGGTGGTTCTCCCTCATGATACAGCTCCTGTATCTCTGGAAGATGCATTGGGAAGGAACAGAGTGAACAGACAAGGACCTTCTTCCCCTGCTATGACTAGTGAAAGTATGTATGTCCTAACAGTTTAAACATGAACTCCCGGGGCGCCTGGGTGGCTCAGTCATTAAGCATCTGCCTTCAGCTCAGGTCATGGTCCCAGGGTCCTGGGATCGAGCCCCGCATCGGGCTCCCTGCTCAGCGGGAAGCCTGCTTCTCCCTCTCCCACTCCCCCTGCTTGTGTTCCCTCTCTCGCTGTGTCTCTCTCTCAAATAAATAAATAAAATCTTAAAAAATAAAAATAAATAAATAAATAAATAAGTAAGTAAACATGAACCCTCAAAACACTTTATCCAATGATACTTGTAACTTTGTATCTTGTAATTATTTATTAATTTAATCCTCATTAGCAACCATTTCATAAGTCCCTGTGCTGGCTGCTAGGGGATAAATAGAAACTATAAAAGTGTTCCGTAGTTAATTCATACCGCTTCGTGCATACTAGTCAGCTTTGATGTCACTCATTATCAGATATGGTGGGATATTTGGCATTGGCCACTGGAAAAGGGGTGTTGGGTTAGGTGGTCCTTAGCTCATCCATCTATTGCCAGTTTATTCTTGGCCCTTCTCCTATAATAAGAGGATTCAGTCTTCTCTTCTATTACATGACTGAAAAGCCTATAGCTAGGAAAAGCAGCAGAAATATCTGGAAAAACTAGAGCTAAAATTTAAGGAGCTATATGGTAGCCATTTCTCTCTTAAAACACTGAGGAATACAAAGATGATCAGGCTGAATTCTGTTTATAAAAAAAATTAAGTTATTTATAGTATTATGCTGACTTACTGTGAATATGTATGTTTTGATGCCGGAACAGTAACGTGTTTCATGAGCATGTTTGACAACACCCCACTGGGGGTGATACAACATTGCATTCTACACCATATTGCCATTCTACGGTTTGAAAAATTCTGAATTCCCAAATACATCTGGTCCTAAGGATTTCAATGTTTGCAACTTTAGTGAGTGACTTTGAAAGGACAGCTGTGAGAGCATTTAACCTAAGACAGTTCTTAGATTAATACTACTATAAATTTTATGAGAAAGGGAACTTTATTGTCTTCTTTAGAATCATTTCTAAAAAAAAAAGTGTTTTAATAATACCAAGTGAGCTTGTTTTCCTGTATTATAAAAGGGTTACATCATGGGGCGCCTGGGTGGCTCAGTCGGTTAAGGGTCTGCCTTCGGCTCAGGTCATGATCCCAGGGTCCTGGGATCGAGCCCCGCATTGGGCTCCCTGCTCAACGAGGAGTCTGCTTCTCCCTCTCCCTCTGCCCCTCTCCCTGCTCATGCACTCTCTCTCTCTTTCTGTCAAATAAATAAAATCTTTAAAAAAAAAAAGGGGGTTACATCTTATAAACCATCCACAGTGTAGCATGAGATAACACTATTTCTGATCTTCAGGTTTGACTTGCACAGAACAAAATTTTATATCAAAGGCTGGTTATCATCAAGCTGCCTCCGAACATGGCCTTGTCGTCATTGCTCCAGATACGAGCCCTCGTAAGTGTTCTCAGTCCAGAGATCCTTGTTAAATCTTTCAGACTAAGTTATAAGTGGTATAATGTAATATTATTTTATTTTTTATTTATTTTATATTTTGGCTATTATCTCATTAATCTTTCAGATGATATCAATACTCTAAAATACCATGCTATATATTTTCCCACTGTGAATCTTACTCATGA
Source organism: Phoca vitulina (assembly GCF_004348235.1). Lineage (NCBI taxonomy): Eukaryota > Metazoa > Chordata > Mammalia > Carnivora > Phocidae > Phoca > Phoca vitulina. The sequence continues at coordinate 56,350,632 of NW_022589708.1, read as the reverse complement.
CATCACTCTTATGAGAGGGGACCGTTTTGCTAGTCCCATTTTATAGATTAAGACACTTCAAAACATGGGGCACCTGGGTGGTTCAGTCCTTAAGCGGCTCAGGTTATGATCCCAGAGTCCTGGGATCGAGCCCCGCATCGGGCTCCCTGCTCAGCGGGAAGCCTGTTTCTCCCTCTCCCACTCCCCCTGCTTGTGTTCCCTCTCTCGCTGTGTCTCTCTCTGTCAAATACATAAATAAAATCTTAAAAAAAAAAAGAAAAAGACACTTCAAAACAGAGACTGAACAACTTGATTAATATATTGGCACTAATGCCAAAATGCATAAAAATATTTCTATTCCATAGGTAAACTGTCCTGTCACATGAAAATTATGTCTTTTCTCATCTGCTCATCAGTCATGCATTTAACGTGTATTGGTTTTAATATAAATAACTAGAATGCTTACATTAGAGAAATGAAACTATCAAATGTTTGAGAACTCAATCCATCAGAGAGTTAAAACTTACTTTGTGACCTTAGAAAGTGTCAGGAAATGGAATTTATTAAATGCAGCTAAAATTATCTGGAAGATAAATGGCTCGCCTTAGGAAGTAGTACATTTCCTTTCACAGGACATATAATACACCAAAGCAAGACATACCTCACTAGAAATGTAATAAAAAATTTAATTCTGACTAGTATTAAAAATATTAAATGCCTAGGAATAAACTTTTAAAATATGAAGATTTATTTTTTACAAGAAATGTAAAATTTGCTAACAATCATAAACAAAGGCTTTAGTAAATGGAAAAAGCCATGTTCCTGGATGAGTGTACTGAATATCATGAAGAGGTCATTTTCCTGAAATTACTCTATGTATTAATGTAATTCTCTTGTCTCAGTGGTTGGCTTTTTAACCACCTGCAAGCATATAAAATAAGACCTAATAAATTTTAAAAGATTATAAGAAAATCCTATTGGGGGATGAATAAATAGGGGAGATACAATGGAATGATTCCAAAGTACATACGGAGACATTTTCAGTGCAAGATAGTAATCTGAGCACAAGCATTTGTCTCCTTTTCCTTCTAAGAGAAAGAAGTGTTGGTAATAGGGGAGGGTCCACAGGGAAGGAATCTCAACACATTTTGGAAGAATAGAGAGAGGATATAAGTCCTTTGACAGGTAACAGTGAAGAAGCATATATTCAGAATACATAGGAGGGCGCTTCATCCACAGAGAAAGCCAGTGTGCCTCCCCTTAGCAGTGAATTCTCCAGCCTGGAAGGGCATTCCCTCTCTCACCTCATTGGCTAGAACTAGTCACGTGGCCCCATTCAGGGATAAGAGGACCAGGGAGTATCCGCTGGAAAAGGCAGAGAACTGCAATATTTGGTGAACAGCTCAAATGCAAATGAACTTCCAGATTGATTTAAAAGAGTGTTACTAAACATGGGTCATTACTGTGGAGTAGATGAGGCCACGGGATGTTTCTATGATAGGTGGCTGCAATATTAAAGGAGAAGACGAGAGCTGGGACTTTGGCACCGGTGCCGGGTTTTATGTGGATGCCACTGAAGATCCTTGGAGAACTAACTACAGAATGTACTCTTATGTAACTGAGGAGGTAATTTCATTTATGTTGTATTTATTAATTGATGATTACGAATAGTTTGGGACACAAAGTCCTTCTAGTCCTGAGAATTTTAAACCAGGGTATGGTATTGTTGAATCTATTTGGCACATATTTATTGATTATCTTAGTGAACATTAAAGTTTACTTATACGGTAGTCTTATATACTACAATTTAAATTAATATTAAGTACAATTTTAAAGAGGATAATATATATATTGATACCTGTGTATACTACCCAGATTATACAAAGAAAACAATATATGAAAAAACTCTGGCAGCTGGTTTATTCAGACATATTTTATAATGATTAACCAAGGCTTACTTAGAAAGGATATGTAAGGGTAAATCGTTGCTTCTGTTAATAATATTTATGTGCAGTTTATGCGTTTTTCTAAATTTTATATGACTTTAATTGTTAATGTGTATATCATAAAAACCCAGAAACAATAATATAAAATTTTAATCACCCCCATTATTCCATCCCCCAAATAATAACTATGTTTTGGTATATTCCAGACTTTTTTTTGTATGACCAGTTTTCATACAGTTGTAAAATTTTTTATCTTGTTCTTTTTTTTAGTTGTATAAAATATTTTCTAATACTCTATTTGTAACATAACCTTAGTAATTGCATAACATTCTGTCAGATGTCATAATTTAGTTTTTCCTAATGTAGGATATTTACATATTTACGTATATTTCTTACCACAGTAAATTTTACTGCATTGGTTGTCTTTATGTATAATTTTTTTTCCCTAAGGACTTTTCCCTTAGAATAGATGCCAAGAAGTGAAATTACTAGATCAAAAGTTAAGACATTTTAAAGGCTTTTCTGCATCGTCTTCTTTAATTTGCTTTCTGAGGATTACTTTTCTCCAGTGATACATTAATAATCCTTGTCTACCTGAGATTTTTTTTCATCTTTATTAGTTCATAGTATTGTAAGACTGTGATTTGGAAGTGTTAATTGTGTAATTATTTTATGACTTTGAAGAAGTCTAAACTTGTTTCTTTCATATCTTTTGTCACACTATTAAATTCTCTAGCTTCCGCAACTCATAAATGCCAATTTTCCAGTGGACCCCCAAAGGATGTCTATTTTTGGCCACTCCATGGGAGGCCATGGAGCTCTGATTTGTGCTTTGAAGAATCCTGGAAAGTACAAAGTAAGATTACCGAAGCTTTCAGTGACAAGTATTTCTCTTGGATAATATCAGTTAGGAACTTTCAAAGAGTGAAACTAGGATGTTGTTATTTTATAGTACTGGGACTAAACTTCTCTAGTGTTGGTAGTTTCAGGGGGCTGTAGGGGAAGAGTATTAAATTTGACCACACAGTTATATGCTCTAGAATCAGAAATATAGGAATTCTATCACAGTTGGTCTACTAGAAGTACGGTAAAGCAGTTTTTATTGCTTCTATTCAAACTATAGTTTTCTAGGCATTTTTTTTCTCCTAAAGCTTATTCTTATTACTGTGGCGGTGTATATCACTTACTTATATTTTTACCAGGAATACATTTGTTAAGTTGACTTTAATTTTCTGAGGTAGAAAATACTCATGATTTGTAAAAGTTTAAGTATTCTCTCTTCTCACTGCCTCTGATGGAAATTGGATTAGCTTAACTGAAAAATAACACTGTCAGTATTTCTATTCATTTTTTTGAAACAGTATAGCTTCACTTTTTTGTCGTTTAAATAAGCCAAGTTGGAATAACCACCATATGTAAAATGTCCTGGGTAAAGCGGCATGCCATCATGTTGAAAAAGGAAATGCTAAAGCAGTGATAATCTCAGGATTGCTTCTGTCTTTAACATCACAGGGCTGTCAGATACCTCAAGATTTGTTTAATCCATGTCCTTCCCTTAGAAAGGACTTCTTAGCCATTTCAGGTGTGACCCTGAGAAATGACAATATTTCTTAGAGCAGTTTCTTATTGTGGCACCAGATGTTTTTCTTTTAGCAGACTTTATTACAAAGTTGAACTAATTCATGGCTTGACAGTAGGTTTTTAAAATAAGGTCTTATTTTCCATTTTTTGTACATAAGACAGTTTATTACGTTTAAGGGAGAAAATCAAATTCAGTTGTTTTTTTGTCCTTTAAAAAAGGTAATAGACATTGATAAATATATACTTTTAGAAGCGCTCTGAAACTGAACGATTCCATCTTTGCCACTTATCCAGTTAAAAACAACACTGCATAGAACACAAATTTTAATGCATTGCTCAATGCTTTCTTGGCCCTCTTTAAGAGAAATAATGTGTCTCAGATTTAATAACAGGTTCACAAAGGTGAGTGTAGACTGTTCTATATTACTACTCATTAGTTGTAAGTGGAAAAAATGAGTGGAAACTGAATATAAACTTGGCATGTGTTATTTAATGAAATTAATTATTTATTGAAATTATTATTTAATGAAAATGTAATGTATTGCTTTACAGTATGTTGGCACCTATGGTTAATTAGCTCTCATAATAGAACATACAAAAGATGTATCATGGAGAGGCCTACAATCTCAGCACTTCATATAACCAATGGAAAATTGTTCACAAGTGTTTTCATGGCAAGTCAGAGTTTATAAGCAAGTTGCAAATAAATTTCTGAGTTTTTAAGCAAGTTGCAAATGTTTGTTCATGTTTGATTTAGCAAAATATAACTTGTTTTTAAATTTCCTTTGTTTCTGAAGTCTGTGTCGGCATTTGCTCCCATTTGCAACCCAGTGCTCTGTCCTTGGGGCAAAAAAGCCTTTAGTGGATATTTGGGAACAGATCAAAGTAAATGGAAGGTAGGTACTGGGATTGCTGTCTTCATACTCATTCTTAAGTTTTCAGATTTGTGAAAAAGCTACACACCACAGACATTATATTCCTAACTCACTAAAAGATCCAGAGCTAAAATAATTAACAAAAGAATATATGTAGAACAAGATCAACAACAAAAAAGCCCTGTTTTCTAATTGTATTGAATTGTGGTGGATGTTCTGAAACTACATTCTTTATTCTAATGATTAATTTTTGTGTTTATTTCTACATTAACATTACCAATAAATACCACATTTTATTATTGACTTTAGATTTGCCTCTTATTAACCATGTGCGCAGTTGTACAACAGGAAGCATGAGTCCTGGCCTTTTAATTATTTCCTGTATCTCTTTCAAAATCCAGCATTTCTCAGATTTGAATTTTAAATTCCAGACTTAAAGGTTTTTAAAAATAGATATTGTGTAATGTACATTTATGTGAACCTTCCCAGTAGCAAGATTGCTTTTTCAAGCATGGGAGCAGATGCTTCAAAACGAAAATTTAAAAATGGCTCTTTCTCCCGAGACCCATTTGACTTTTGTGCAGAAATAAGCTATTTGCAAACATCGCCAAGAGTTTGAATATTTGGCAAATGCATTCATCATCATGTTAACAAGTAGAAAATACCTGAGTGGGGGGAAGAAAAAAATTTTTTTGTCTTACTGTTGTGTGTTCAGGGGGGGTCATTCACACATGGATCTTAATTTTATTTAAGATTGGACATTGAAATTCTAACAAATTGGAGGGTTAATCTTTTAGGCACTAGATTAGAATTCTGTTTTGTTTAGGCTCAGATTTTTATTATATTGGAAGAATGCAGAAAGTGATTACTGTTAGGTACTTTGAGAGCTGATGGTGCATGTACTTGGGTGTTTGGAGGCCTTACCACTGTGCAGAGCCTGTGTGGAGTTTGAGATCTTAGGTCACAAAGGTGATGATAACCTTTCACATCCACACGGGGCTTAGGTTCTGATGGGAGAGTTGGGTAAAAGACCAACTTGTGGGGTGCCTGGGTTGCTCAGTCAGTTAAGCTCCGACTTGTGATTTCAGCTCAGGTCATGATCTCATGGGTGGTCAAGCCCCAAGTCAGGCTCCCCACTCAGCGGGGAGTTCTGCTTGGGATTCTCTCTGTCCCTCTGCGCTCGCTCGCTCTCTCTCAAATAATAAATAAATCTTAAAAAAAGAAAGAAAAAGACCAACTGGTTGGAAGAAAGGAGGGGAGAGGTAGAGGCACAGGTAACATATAAAGGAATCTAATTATATAATTTAAGTGGCAGTAGATTTTACTATCTTAATTATGTTGCATTTAGGCTATTTAATTTAGTGTTGGAATAAGGAGGCCATGCAGAATTACGAAGTCACAGAGCTTAGAACTAGTTGGACTTTATAGATCCCCTTCCAGTCTCTCCTTATAAGAGTAAAGAAAGCAAATCTTAAAAGCAGGCTACTTTAGAAGGGGAACTCTTTGGGTTTTTGTTTGTCTTGATTGGTACATAGAAGTTGTGATAGTGAATATATATGAATAATCCAGAATACTTAAAGGTGGATGGTAAAATATGAACTTGTAACTAGTGGCAGCTCCTCAGATAACAAATTTGAGGGGTTTATATGATTCAGATTATGCTCATGGGGATAGCAGACATTTGGTGCTGTTCAACAGACCGCAGAAGAGAAGGCTGAATGTATTTAAGTCTGGAATTAGAGCCAAAAAGAAGAGGCAACAAAATAGACTATTTGAAATAGAAAATATCTGGAAATAGAAAAAGATAAGGAAGTTAGAAGAAATAGTCAATTTGTGGAGGGATTTATAAAGAAAAAAAATTACGATTTTGGAGTTGGGAGGTGATTAAGAACCTCAAAGGTTTAGAAGAAAAAAGTCTATACTATGAAGATTGCTGAGATACAGAATTCTTGCCACTGGCCCAGCACTGCTTCGAAGTAGAGAAGAGGCTATAAGTGGGACATAGATTTCTGAAGACCTTATAAATAAAAACCAGGCAAGACAACGATAAAGCAGTTTTCTGGTTTAATCATCCTTAGAGTTTAAATAATGTTAAATTTATATTTGGTTCTACTGCATTCTGTTTTGAAGAACATATTTCTGGGCACTTTCAAATTTATTTTTCAATATTTTTCTTTTTCTAGGCTTATGATGCTACCCATCTTGTAAAGTCCTACCCAGGTTCTCAGCTGGACATACTAATTGATCAAGGGAAAGATGACCAGTTCCTTTCAGATGGACAGTTACTACCTGATAACTTCATAGCTGCCTGTACAGAAAAGAAAGTCCCTGTTGTTTTTAGATTACAAGAGGCAAGTACTAGGAAACCTCAGCTTGTTCTAAGTAACTATAAGGCAGAATTCCAGGGGCTCCTGGTTGGCTCAGTCAGTTAAGCATCTGACTCTGTGGGGGATCAAGCCCCATGTCTAGCTCACGCTCAGCTCTGGGGTCTGCTTGAGATTCTCCCTTTCCTTTACCCCTCCCCCTGCTCGCTCACTCTTTCTCTCTAAATAAATAAATAAAATCTTTTTTTTTTTTTTAAACAAGATTCCATAATACTTTATATTTCAGAATTTGAAAAGCTACCTCTGGTAAGGTATTTTTTAATTATAACAAGACAAAGTGAAAGCCTTCTTATTAAGTTAATGATGCTTATGATCTAATTCCATAGAAAGAGGAAACCTGTAAGCACTAATTCCTATTTCTTCCTCCCTGTCTCCAACCTTTGGCAACTATCATTCCACTTTCTCTGTAAGTCTGACTACTCTTAAGTATCTCATATAAGTGGAATCATATAGTTGTTTTCATAATTTCCTTTTTAGATTGTTCATTGTTAGTATATAAAAATGCAGCTGATTTTTGGGTGTTGCTTTTGTATCTTACTATGGAATCTTTAGGGTTTTCTGCATTTTTTTTTTAAAGATTTTATTTATTTATTTGAGAGAGAGAAAGAGAGAGAGAGCACAAGAGGGGGGGAGCGGGAGAGGGAGAAGCAGACTCCCCACTGAGCAGGGAGCCCGATGCGGGACTCAATCCCGGGACTCCAGGATCATGACCTGAGCCGAAGGCAGTCGCTTAACCAACTGAGCCACCCAGGCGCCCTAGGGTTTTCTGCATTTAAGATTATACCACCAAATTGTACATCTTCTACGTCTTTTTCTTGCCTCATTGCTCTAGCTAGGATTTCTAGTACTATGTTGAACAGAAGTGGCAAAAGTGGGCACCTAGTCTTGTTCCTGATCTTAGAGAAGAGCTTTCAGTATTTCCCCACTAAGTATGATGTTTGCTGTAGGTTTGCATATATGGCTCCTGTCTGTTTTACAGGCTCAGAAAAGTACTTTGTATCTAAGGTCACACAGCTAGTTTACAGTAGAACCAGAATTGGAAGCAAGGTCATTTGAATGGAAACACATGTCCTCCTCTCATCGGTCTAACCATTCCCAAACAAGGTGAAGCAGTGCTCCTGAGGAGCAAAGGGATGGAATTAGCTAACACAAGGAGAATTTATGCGTAACCTGCGATCTAACTTATGCAACAGATCTTAACGGTCTCCCTGGTTTCTTAATTCCCCTAATATTTTGATCATGTAAATAATATATGTTATATAATAATATATGTACATACATATTTACATGTATATGTAGATAGATAGATCATGTGGGAAAATATGTCAAAAACCAATATATTAGATATACCTTGTTTTCTCTGAGTGTCTGTCTTTAAGTAATAGTATTTTCTTAGATTAAACACTTATCAGAATTGCATGTTTTCAGTCAGTAACCAACTTTGAGAAACCCAAATACCAATTTGATAATAAAGTAGTGTGTTTAACTACATTAACTCTAGCTATAAGGAACGTAATAAACCATGTTTCTGTCCGAATGATTTCTTGGCACTAGCAATGTTGGATGCCTCTTCTTCCCCCCCCCCGAGGCGGTGCCAGGAAATTCTGTTGTTACTACCAACACCAAAGTTTCAGCCTGCCAGCAAAGACTGAAAAATCTCTGGAGTTTGTTATAAAAATAGCACAGAAGTAAAACACCGATGAAATTCTTGGAGGGAAAAAATAAATCCGCTTATTTCTGAAATGCTTATATCCTAAGCAACTAAAAAACACAGTTGGGTTTATTTAATGAGGAGTCAAGACAAAATATTCAGTTCTTAAAAAAAAATGGGACAGTATTGAAATTACCAGCCGCAATCTTTAGCTCAGACACAATTTTTCGTTCACTTTCCTTCTGGCAAGGGCAGGTTACCAGCAAACTACCTGGTCTGAAGATGATGTTTAGACTTGTTATAATTGAACAAGCAACTGAGTAGACATGACTGGGCCTGGCTCCGGAGACGATGCCTTCACGTTTTCAGGCCAACTTCCACTGACTTCAGGTTACCTCAGGGCTGAGAATCATATCTGCCTTATCATTGGCATATAAGTACAAGAGAACTGTATTTCTTTATGAAATGGGAGCAGTGAAGCATTAAGTAGGCTGAAAAAAATAGGGGCTATAGGGGTGCCTGGGTGGCTCAGTCGTTGGGCATCTGCCTTCAGCTCGGGTCATGATCCCAGGGTCCTGGGATCGAGCCCCACATTGGGCTCCCTGCTTGGCGGGAGCCAAGCTATGCTCATGCTCAGCACGATTACCCAGCATGTAGGCTCTCAGGAAGTGCTTACTAAATAAACAAGTGAGCACCTTTCAGCAGTCTTCTTTGTATTCTGAAGAAGCTAAATAACCCAGGGATTCATATCAGATTTTCTAATTGGGTCTGGAAAATGTGTGGGAAAACACTGCCTGTTAGAATAAATGTTCATCATAGCTGCTGGCGCACTGCTGCTTTTTTGAGAGCTGAGGGAAGAATGAAAAAATGTGTTCATTTATTTTTATACTCTAAGAGAGTTTGTTACTGATGATTTTTCCATTTCAAGTGGGAGGTAGAAGACAAAACTAAGGCTCCTTCAAGTGTCACTGCATATATGGAATTGCACGAGCTGCTTAACATAGCAAACCAACTCAAAGAAGTTAATGAAAGGACCCACCCCTATTTAATAATATCAGTAAATAGAACAGGAAAACCAGTCAAGAATGACACATTTAGCTCAATTATATAAGCGTCTTTTATCTAAACGGAATGCCAGTAGTTCCAATGTGTTCTCCTGCCTTTGACATTTTTTTTCTTTTTTTATAATTTTTATTGTTATGTTAATCAGCATACATTACATCATTAGTTTTTGATGTAGTGTTCCATGATTCATTGTTTGTGCATAACATCCAGTGCTCCATGCAGAACGTGCCCTCTTTAATACCCATCACCAGGCTAACCCATCCCCCTACCCCCCTCCCCTCTAGAACCCTCAGTTTGTTTCTCAGAGTCCATTGTCTCTCATGGTTCGTCTCCCCCTCCGATTTCCCCCCGTTCATTCTTCCCCTCCTGCTATCTTCTTCTTCTTTTTTTTTTTTTTTTAAATCTTTCTTGGGGTGCCTGGGTGGCTCAGTTGGTTGGGCGTCCGACTCTTGATTTCAGCTCGGGTCATGATCTCAGGGTTGAAAGATCAAGCCCCGCAATGGGCACTGTGCTCATGGAGAGTCTGCTTGAGATTCTCTCTCTCCCTCTGCCCCCCCCCCCGCTTGTATACGTGCGCCCTCTCTCTCTTTCTCTAAAAAAAAAATCTTTCTCGCTGTGTCCTGATAGGCCCTTTCCTATTTTCTCGTAAAGGTGGATCTTCTGTTAAATATCACTGTGGAAGTTACGGACATTGGCTTTGTATTTTAGATAGAATATACCGTGATCTTGTGGTACACTCCTGAGAGCTCAAAATTGTAACTTTGTTTTACCCTGGGACTTCTCTAATAAAATAATAATAACAATAAATAATAACAAGAATAGTCATAGCTACGCCGTGTGTTCCTGACACTGTGCAAGGCATTAAACCGCTGTGAAGCTGCATAAGGTTAGAGCCCTCGGTCACATTAGGGCACGTGCTGCACAGGGTGCCGGGCCACCCACATCCTTGCATCCGGACCTGTCTTCAGTCAGAGCCATCTATCCGTCTGTAAAAACTGGCAGGTGCTCCTTGGTCCTACATTTCCTAGGGTTTGTGGGTTGAAATCATGGGTCTGAAGATCCTGTTTAACCTTGGAATGATTGAGGAATTACAGGAATGGAAAATGCTTCTCTTTATGTTTCTCTCTAAGAAATGCCTTCAGCTCTAAATTGAACTAATTAACTGGGGCTGGTCTAATCATTGAGAAATGTGAAACCAAGTAAGTCCAGAGCTCAGCCTTAATTATGACAACATTCTTGTCAGATTCATTTCTGTGATTCGGCCACAGGAAACAAAAGATCATGCTTTTAAGTTACTTTGATGACTTTAACCTGGAACTCTTTATTTAATTAACTTCCATTCCCAAGATATATAACATTGCATATGTCTGAAAGTAAGAGATTAAGAACATTTACTGATTTCATCAAAACCTTAATGATTTGCTTTGTTCTTTGGAACCCAGGTGATATTTTTATTAGGGCTTTTTTTGCTTCTTAAGTGCTTAGGAAAATTCCCATTTTCTCTCATCAGAGACCATTGAATAAGCTAAAAACTTAAAAATCTTTCTTAGACTTTTACCTCCTTTCAGTTTATTGCACCTTATGTTTTCATTGTGTTTTGGAAGGGAGGCCACCCCCAAATTACCTGGTGTTTAACCCCCTTAGGTTCTTCCCACCTTAATTTTTTTCTTTTTCCTTTGAAAACGTCATCTTATCTTGTACTCAGAGGATGCCCCGAGGAAGCATCTTCTCTCCATTTATCTAGATGTGGTTTTAATTAACCAGATAGCATGAGATCTGTTTATTACATTTTCTCTCTGTTTCAGAATAGTTTTCAAAATAGTTGACTGGCTTTTTACCCAGTGTGGTTTATTGCTAAGGGATGTCAGGGTTTAATGAATTATTCCTTTTTCCTCAAATAAAAATGTGATATGCTTTCATTGCATAGGAGGTGAAATTCCTAACTAGACTTGGATAGCTGTGTTTGACTTCCCAAACAATGTTTAACCATTTGGCTGGTTTTTTGCTCTTTCTCTGTATTCTTTGTGTGCTTATTTTGTATTTTAACATTTTCCGTCTTACCGATGTTAGTGTGTTTCTTCTGTGAGTTAAAACTTCTTGTCTATGTTTCTGACTTCTTTAAATTCTGATTATTTTATTCCTTGTTGATATGACCACCTGTTTACACTGTACATTTGATTAATGTGTTATTTCCTCTCTTTGCATATTAATGGCAGCATCTAGAAACTAGGCTATGCAGAATGTTTCTTCTTCTATTTTTGCTGTTCTTTTAATGTTCAGTGAAAATGTTGAAGTACAAGTCTAATAAGCTTGATTTTGATTATAAACCTTCGTCATGTTTTAATAATTTCAGGACTTACAAGAAAATTAAGTGACATGAGAGATATATTTAATGTCCTTAATATTGATGTTTCTGACTGATAAATATCTTACCGTTTCTCTCTTTTGTCTTCTAGGGTTATGATCATAGCTACTACTTCATTGCAACCTTTATTACTGATCACATCAGACATCATGCAAAATACCTGAATGCATGAAAACTTCAGATAAGAGGATTTGTTCAAGATTATATAAAATTCGTTCAAGATTATAAAAAGAAAAATGATTTCAAGACATTGGATTTCATAGTGCTAAAAATGCATCGTTCCATAGTTGAATCACTTTCTGAATAAATACGTAAAACCTGCTTACAATTTAAAAGTTATTTTACCAATGTTCATATGGGAACTGTTTAATACTTCACAGCTTTTGCAAGGTCATTTGGAAATCATTGTTGTATTAACCTCAGGCCACAGAATATATGAATATAATCCCATTTAAATCCTAGAATGCTAACTCAGGAACGGGTCTTAGAGGTAATTTAGCCTAAACCCCTCACTTTGTCAGGCTTGAAGTCTGTGAAAGCACGGACTGTCTTCATTATGTTCAGTGTTAGATCTCTAGGGTCTAGCAACTGCTTGGCTTGTAATAGGCATTTAATAACTGATTTGTTGTTAAATAAGGAAGTAGGCTCAGAAAGGTTAAGTAAGTTCCCCATCCTTACACAGTTACTTGTGGGACAGCTAAGGTTAGAAGCCAGATTTCCTAAACCCAATCCAGTGATACTTCTTTTCTTATCTATTAAGCCAAACAGATTTGTGGACATTGATTTCTGGAATCTCCCCAGAGACAAAAATTAAATAATCAGATTCAATCTGGAAATAGCTATATAAGGAAAGTTGTTTCATATGTTACTGTACACAGTATTTTCCTTCAGTTAGTTACATGCAGAAATTTAGCTTGGTGAGCTCGCCAAGAAAAGTAATCCGTCTCTTCATAAATACTAAATTGTGTTCCTTTAAGAACTTAATGAATAAACTTCTGAAGCATTATAGATGAAGTCTGCTTATTTAAAAAAGATTTTTCTATTAGAGAAACATGAATATTATACATTTAAAAAATTTTTAATTCCAGTGTAGTTAACAGTGTTGTATTATTTTCAGGTGTGCAATATAGTGATTCAGCATTTCCATCTGTTACTCAGTGCTCATCAAGATAAGTGTACTCATGATCCCCCTCACCTAGTTCAAAGATTATACATTTTAAACATTCAAGGAGACTGCATATTGTACAGCAATTGAAGAAGCCATCAGGTTCTTAAAGTTATGAAATTAGTACTATTTAAATGTGAATCAGATTGTACTAAAATTTTTAAAATCAGTCCTATTGAAATATCAGTAGTCAAGATTGAGCCCTATAGTAAGCTACACACAAAATGGTTCCAGTCTTAACAGTTTTGTGTCCTCTAATACGGAATATTGTTTAATTCACGAATTTTGTGCATGTTGTTGGTAACTCCTTTGTAAAAAAAAGCAGTTGTGTACTTCTAAGATCACCATATTAGTTGCAGATTTAATTAGAGAAGCAGAACTAGCAGGAAATAATACATATTAAGATTTATTTTTATTTATTTTTTTAATAAGGAATTGGCTTATGTGAATGTGGGGGCTGGCTAAGCAAGTCTAAAGTCCATAGGGCAGGGGCACCTGGGTGGCTCAGTCGGTTAAGTGTGCCTTCGGCTCAGGTCATGATCCCAAGGTCCTGGGATCAAGTCCTGCGTCAGGCTCCCTGCTCAGCGGAGAGCCTGCTTCTCCCTCTCTTCTGTGCCTGCCTCTCTGCCTACTTGTGCTCTCTATCTCTCTGTCAAATAAATAAAATCTTAAAAAAAATAATAAAATCCATAGGGCAGGCCAACAGGAAGTTTCATGAGCAGGATGGGACCCCACAGGCATGGGCTGAGGCTGTTGCCCACAGGTGGGATTTCCTGTCTGGAGCAAGCTTCAGCCTTGTTTTTAAGGCCTGATTGGGTGAGGCCCACCATATTATCCAGGATAATCTTCCTTATTTAAAGTCAGTTGATTAGGGACTTTAATTACATCCGCAAAATCCCTTAATAGCAATACCTAGATTAGCGTTTGAATAACCGGGAGCTGTACCCTGCCAAGCTAGCACAACATTATAAGAAAAGTGTTGCTTTGCCCTTTTGCAGGGTAAATGCAAAAACATTTAAATACTCAGTAAATGATTGCCAACATATAGCCAATGATAACACTAATAAAGACAAAGGCTTCAATTACAACACAGAACTGACTGTCAAGGATATATAGGAAGCCAGTAAATTGAAGCTTGCTCTTAGATGCTGCAAAGACTGGCCTGGGAGGGATGAATTCTTAATATATGCTTAAATGTAGGATGTTTTCCCCACCAGAAATCATTCTCAAAGTTATAAGGAACTCCCATCTTGATGATTTCATAGTAAAAAAATAACCCCAAAATGACCTCCTACTACTAGTTCTGTGTGCTTCTAAATGGCACCAGACAGAATCAGGTATAAAAGGAGGCGAAGGAATGGACACATTGCCTGGGTTACAGATGTTGTAAAACCCTCTTTATGATCCCTTTAAGAATACAATACACGATGAAGGGCATTGTATTCTTTCAGAGTGAAAAGGCAAGCCATGTAGTGGGTGGAATGGCTTGCAATACACTATCTGATGACGAATTTGTATCTAGAATATCTAAAAAGCTACCATAAATTCATTTTAAGAAAAGATGTAAACCAACAGGAAAACGGACAAAAAAAATTGAATGGGTAGTTCACGAAATAGGATGTAAGTATGCTTAATAAACCCATGAGAAATGTGCTTAACTTCCTAAGACCAGGAACATGCACATAAAAACTACAATAAAATGCCGCTGCACACTCACCTGAAAGACTGAAGTTCGGACAGCAGAAATGCCGGGTGTTGGTGAGGCTGTACGGTGACCCGCTAGCGGGAGTGTAACCGGAGGGTCTGCGCAGATGGCGCATGACCCTACCCGCCAGTCCCACTGGGCTACCCCCAACCATAGCAGGTGCATACAAAACCTGTCTGGGAATGTCCTTAGCAGCACTACTCATAACAGCCAAGGTCTGGAAACAACCCGAATGTCCATCTACATAGAATGGGTAAAATTGGCTTCTATTCAGACAGTGGAATATTCTACATTGATGAAAATGAGCGCGCTACTAGATGCGGCCACATGGAGGGGCCGCAAATGTAATATTGATAAAGGAATCCAGACAAAAAATTATGTCCCGTGTAAATCATTTTGTACCATCTCATGTAAGGTTCCAAGGCAGGCAAAATTCATCCGTGGTGTTAGAAGTCGGGATGGGGTTGCCATAGCAGGGGAGGGGTGGGGCCCTTGGAGAGGTGATGGGAAGGTGGCACGAGAGGGAGCTAGTGAGGCTCTCTTTTTTTTTTTTTAATTTTTTTATTGTTATGTTAATCCCCATACATTACATCATTAGTTTTAGATATAGTGTTCCATGATTCATTGTTTGTGCATAACACCCAGTGCTCCATGCAGAACGTGCCCTCCTCAATACCCATCACCAGGCTAACCCATCCTCCCAACCCCCTCCCAAGTGAGGCTCTCTTATTACTTTATCTGGGTGCTTGCTTCCTGAGTGTGTTCACCCTGAAAATGCACCAGCCCATACATTTAAGATTTATATACTTTCTCATATACGGTTGCACTTCAGTGAGGTCTACATTAAAAAAGAATTCAGTAGTCCTTCTGTGAAGATCATAAATCTACTGCATGAAGAAGAAAAACTCCCAATGTTACACAAAGGACCCTCATTTGGGGGGGATAAAATTTCCACATGACTTCTAGCTTCAAGTAATGTTGTATCTCACTTAGAAACCACTTAGAATTGAAGGTGATGTGTGACGCTTCAAGCAAGTGGACCATGATGTCTGATTTTGGAGATGCAAGTGAAGAGTTTGAATAAAACTGTTTCATGGGGGCACGTGGGTGGCTCAGTCGTTAAGCATCTGCCTTCGGCTCAGGTCGTGGTCCCGGGGTCCTGGGATCGAGCCCCGCATTGGGCTCCCTGCTCCGCGGGAAGCCTGCTTCTCCCTCTCTCACTCCCCCTGTTTGTGTTCCCTCTCTCGCTGTCTCTCTCTCTGTCAAATTTAAAAAAAAAAAAAACTGTTTCATGAAATCTTACGGTGGAAAAATTCTAAGCTGACGTCTTAAAAATATTTTTAATATATATGCGTAGTAAGCTGTGACAAGTAGACATGCTTTTTTTATTGAAGAGCTCATAGACCTATTCCCAAATTAGCCAAGCAACCTTTTTGTATATTCTCATCGGAAGAACGCAGATCTCCATTGAACACGTTGGACAAACACAGGATACAACAGAGATTACATCGGTGTGTGTAACTTCGGAAACCAAAATCACTTTTTATTAAAACAAAAACAAAAAGGTGTGTGTGTGGTTTTTTTTAAGCTTTCATTTTAGTTTAGTTTTGGGTTGCATTTCGTTTGGGTTTGGGTGAAGAAAGGACCCACTGCCTGGGGCGCCTGCTGGTGAGGGTGGCAGCGACGGCAGGTGCCAAGGGATTGGCAGACGTGGGGGAGCAAATGGAGCCGCAGAATCAGCCACAGGAGTACCAGTGACCGGAGGGCCGAAGCAGCGGCCGTGTGCAAGACGGGGGACAAAGGATTCGAACCAAGAGCAGCATCTCAAAATTAGTAATTTTCCTATCAGCTTAAAAATATCTAACACAAACGTACAAAAGGAAAATGATCCCATTCAGAGCAGCAACAAAAACCCAAGGTACCTAGAAATACCCCAAACAAGAGTGGTATGAGGTCTTTAGTAAGGTAAACCTTTAACAAATGGAGAGCAACGTATTCATGGAAGAAAAGACTCAATATTGTAAAGGTATTGATACATTCCAGATTAATCTATAGAGGCAATGCAATCTCAATCCAAATCTCAATACTTTTAATGGAACTTGACAAGCTCGTTATAAAATTTCTATGGAAGAACACGCCAAGACAGTTTTGGAAAAGAACACATTGCTCTACCAGGTGTCGAAACACACTGGAAAGCTGTGATAATCAAAACAGGCTTGGACTCCGTAGAGTTCGGTGGATTAAAGAAATCCTGCAGCAGACCTATCCAGGGATTTAGTCTATGCGATTGGTGGTGTCTCAAGTCTCCGAGGAGTGCACACTTCTATATGTGGTGCTGCAAAATTATTTTTCAGCAGCTTCACAGAGAAAGATGTACAAAAGTAGCCCCGGGAAGGGTATGCCTTGCAACATTGCTTGTGGTTGAGAAAATATGAAAACACCCTAAAACATTTACGAGTGAAAATAAGCTGCTGAACAATGAACTTTAATTCAATACTGTTAACATTTTTTAAACCAACGCAATATGTATACTTTCTATAGATACAAATATTTCCTAGGAAAAGGTGCGAATGAAAATAATGGCCATTACTTCTGCGAAGGAGAAGAGCTTCAGAATTGAGGATGATAGGCAAAGGGCTTTATTTTTGAAGAGTGACGTCATTTTTACAAATGGAAGTTATGCGTATATGTGTTGAGTTGTAAAACATTAATTTTCAACCCTCATGTTTAATAAATGCTGGAAGCCAGAAAGAACAGTGGGGACACCCCGCTGTGTCAAGGCCCAGAAACACACCTTCATGCCTTTTCCTTTCTTTATACTCGTGGGAATTTAAGTTCTGATTCAAAAATACTTTTTAAAAAATAGAATTATCATAACTTGCTCCGTGAAATAGTGAGACTTCCAGAAGAAGAGAACCGGATGTGATTCCCACATCCATAAGGTACCTTGGGCCTGATTGCTCATCTGCAAATGGAGCAGACAAGAGCCCCGCACCATCTAACTCACGGGGCTGTAACGCGGAACAAAACAAGCTGGCCTTTGACATCACCACCGTCCCGTCCAGGTGTTGGTGACCAGGGTCACCAGTGCCACTGGACTCCACAGTGAGGTGTGCTTGCTGCGAAGGTACACAAGACCATTCGTTGGAGTGTGAAAGATCTTCTGTCTGTGTATTTTTAGCTCATCCCCCTCCTGTTAAAATGTATAATTTTGTGCATGCCTTATAATATCCGTAACTTACTCCTGTGGCGATACATACAATGGTATGTAAATAGTCATACATTGTGGACGCATGTGGCATGTGGGAGCCCTCTCCCCCTAAAATTCTCCTACCACAACTTTTTGAGTAAAAGAAAAGACTCGTGAGGGCCAGCACACTGAGTATCAGCTGTGCATTCAATGTGTACCCTGTACCGAGGCTGCTCGGCTATAGAAATAAAATCGTTTCCTCCAGGAGAACATAGTTTGTAAACTTCTTCACTTCTTTTAGTGGCCCCAGCCAGTCCAGGACAAAATGTCCTTTTGGTCTTCAGAGAGGAAGTAAGAGGAATCTATACCCTTGTAGTATTTGGCCTGAGACCAGGACTCCAATCCAAGAGCATCGGATTTCCGATTTCATTCACGTCTCTCTGGCACCAGGTGTCAGCCTTCTGTCACTGGTGATGTTTAATGAGTAGTTCACTTCCTGGTGACAGTACGTAAAGAAGAGAATCCTAGTGCCCTTTTTGAATGACAATGGTATATACTCAACCAGTCAAATATATTAACATTTTCATCTCATTGGGTTTATTAGACAAATTCAAATACTATTAAAAATGGGGCATGGAGGTATAGGACCTAGAAAAGGCAAGAGACTTTGAATTTATTAAGATGATATTTCTGGCATTCTGGTGTGTATGTGTGAATGTCTGAGTGTGTCTGAGTGTGTGTGCGCTATGTGTGTGTGTGTGTGTGTGTGCGGTTAAAACACCGCATTTAGAGTCGTGATTTTCCGCACAGGCTGCTCGGGTGGTGGACTGATGGCATACTGCCTTTTTGTTCACTGCTGGTTAAGTAGGATTATTCTTCTCAGAAGACTGAAACCTACTGCTTTAGGGGCTCTTGCAAAATCATTTCAGTAAAAATACTGCCACCCAGTGTTTTGATCAGGACAATCACAATAGGCCACACACTAAAAAGTAAAGTTTTCTAGAGTAAATAGCAAATAACTAATTTTCTTAGTTATATACAAATAAGGCCTGACAGACTATAGAACATTCCGGCCTTCATCATAGACTGATCCAGCCCGCACTTGCTGCATAGTGCACAGACCTATCCCAGCTGCTGAGATTATCATTTTGATTCTAAAATATGAATTTTATAATCCTGCTAATATTCCAGCCTTATTCAGTTGTTCTCTGCTGAGGGGTTTCATGATTCGGTCCCTCCCACAGCCTTTCTGCTGCAGCCATTTCCCATGCACCCCCCACAAACTTACCTCCAGGACAGTTCAAAGCAACCTTACAGAGCAGTTCCCTCATGGGGGGCGTGGGGGACCGCGTCTGGAGAAGCCCGTGTTCTGTCTGCACCCCAGAAAGGAGCACAGTTCATTCCTGGGGTAGCCCCCTCTCTCTGCCCTGCCACCCCACAGGCCAGAGTTCAGAGGCCAGACCCCTGCATCAGAAACTCCAGAGAGCACCCATCAGGCTTTCCAAATAGTCCCTGTGTGCCCATCTACTGAGGCCTGACGTAGACCACCCCCCCTTCCCCTGGCAGGGCAAGGCTGAGGAAATGCACAGCACCCCGCATCTCTCTCTGAAAAACTTTGGCCTCCTCAACTCTTCTTAACCCCTTCACAGAGGGCGTTGGACCGAGCTGGGTTTCACATCCCCCTTTGCAGGTGGCCTAACACCTCCCTTTCGAAGGTGACCGTACGGAGTGCCCACTATTTGGGGACCTCCGTCAGAACTGGGATAGAGAGAGTCCCACGACGACTTCCTGTTGCACTCATGAGCAAAAGAGGGATGATAATAATGGGACCTACTTCTAGGGTCATCGTGAAGATCAAAGAAAATAACCCAAGTAAAGGCTTCAACTATTTACTCCTATTTTTATGATTGTAGGTACTTGGTCCAGGGCGTTCAGTAAGGGTTGATAGCATTGAAGAGCGCGCGCTCTCAGCCAGACTGCGGGGGATCTGAATCCAAACTATACTGCCGCTTAGGACTCCGGGACCTTGAACAAGTCACCTCCCTGCGAAGTGGAGGTTGTGGTAGGTGCCGCCTCCCAGGGGCGCGGGGAGACGTACAACACAGGCCTTGACCAGTGCCGGTCGGGTAGTGACTACTCAGTAGGCTTCAGCCGTGGTATTTCGTTTTCTTCATCACACGTGGGTCTATGATTACTCTTATTATTAAGATTTCTATAAGAGAACAGATGAATTATTGAGGGTCTTTTTATGCCCTTTTCCCCACTGAAATGATTTTGTCCAATATGAGGAGTTGTATTTAGAAATGAACATTCGAATATAGCAGACCAAATTCTTTTTCAGGAATACCAAGGAGGAAGAGATCATCTGGAGGGTGTGGGGATAGCTTCACCGAAAAGGTTGCACTTTACAAAGTCAAGAATAAGTGAGAGGACATTCCAAGCAGCAAATGTAGCACGGGGGACAGAGACATCAGAGACCCCAGCACGGCCCAGGAGAGGGGAGACTGGAGTGGCTGCACCAGAGGGCGTTAGCAGCAAACAGGTAACAGATTGGAGAGGCATGCATGGCATTGAAATCTACTGCATAAATAATAGTGAGATGCGGAGGGTGTTTCCAGCAGGGACGAGACATAAGATTTGAGTTTTATAAATATGACCGCAGTAGCAGCGGGGAGAGGGTAAAGAGCAGGGAGACAGGGAGACCAGAGGGACCACTGACTACTCATCCCTGGGAGAGCCGTGGCAGGCTGACACTAAGGTGGCAGGGATGAAGAGGAGATGCTGGCGCTGAGATCCTCCCTTTCGAAGGAAAGCTCTACGTGGCTTAGTGACCAGCTAACAGGGACAGGGACACATTGGTGATGATCCTACAATGCCTGGCTCGGGAGGCTGGGGAGGCAGTGAAACCACTGAATCAGGAAATGCATGAGAAGAAGACAGGATCTGGGAAGGTAGACAGGGAATTAAATTTTAAATACCTTGAGACTGAAGGATCTATAGGACTGCCAAGTGGAGACACCCAGAGCTACATCATGCTAGATCTCAGATGGGAAGTGGGATCTAGAATTGCAGAGATTTGTAGATTCATAAGTCACTACTGCTGGTGAGCACGCCCAGAGATCTTTTAGGAGGGTGCTCCTCCTAAAAGAAAAGAAAGAGAAGACTATGAAGAAAATGAAAAAAGAACAGTTAGAGAGATACAAATGTCACCAGAAGAAAACTCTTGGGTTTCAAGAAGCGAGTGTTCAACCATCCCATATGCTTCCCTATGCAGGAAGGTCAAATAGAACAAGGACTGGAAAGAGGCCATTGGGAGGGGACCCATGACTTTCTTATGAGTGTCTTCAATAGAGTGATAAGGGTAGAAAGGAAAATGAACAGAAAGCAAAGGCATTTGTTCAACAAATATTTATCAAGCACCTATTCTATGTCCGCCACTATTCGGGGCCTTGAGGATACCATGGTAAACAAAACATAGACCCGGCACAAAAGATCGAGCCACTGGTCGGGCTCTGTGTTCAGCAGGGAGTCTGCTTGGGATTCTCTTCCTCTGCCCCTTCCCCACTTATACGCGCTCTCTCGCTCTCTCTCTCTTAAAAAAAAAAAAAAAAAGAGTACTCTTTCGAGAGAGAGAGAGAGAGAGAGATAGAGAGAGCACACACACGTACACATGAGGGGGGAGGGGTAGCGATGGGAGAGGGGCAGAGAGAGAATCTTAAGCAGGCTCCATGCTCAGCATGCAGCAGATGCAGGGCTCGCTCTCCAGACCCCAAGATCACGACCTGAGCCAAAATCAAGAGTGGACACAACTGACTGTGCCATCCGGATGCCCCTTGAATATTCTTTAAAGAACGTTCACTAAGGACTTGGGAAGACAAGAGACTAGACAGTATTTTGAGGGGAAAGGTGAGGTCTGCCTCTATGGGACCTTCCTTAGGCAGCAGACCTGTCTCTCCCTCCATCCCCATCCCCAGCTTTAATGACTCTAGCAGGTATTTATGTGGAGATCACATTCCAAGAGGTCAAGGGCTTTCTTTTACTTCGTAAAGAAAAGCGATAGTTGTTGAGGAGTATCCTGGCCCAGCACTTTGGCATTTCTCATCGCAGTGGAAAGCGGGCAGCCTGCCGGTCCCTGCTTCTTCTCCCCCATGTCCCACCCCCACCCCACCCCACGTGACCTTGTAAAACACCGAGTCTGCCCCCGCTGCCCTCTATAAATCCTCAGCAGCTTTGTTCTTCCTGAGTGTTGCTGAACCGATTGACCTTCAAGTCTGGCATCCAAAAAGCACAGAGAATGGTCAGATGGATTTTCAGTGGTTAACTGCATCCCATTCCTTTGGCCTCATCGCCTCTTTGACCTTGTCAGAAAAGGCCTCTTTACTGTCCTCCTGAAGATGTTTGTGCTGCATTCTCCATGACACTTAAGGCAACAATCCTCAGCTCCAGACCTGTTTGCCAGGACAGTGTCTTCTGACCACAAATAGGTACACTTCTTAAGATCGTCTGGCTGGGCACAGCCGTCTTAGCCCTGGGTGTGGGCTGACACAGATTTCCAGTCCTGCTGGTGGAAGATTCTACTTACCTTTTGAGACGGTCCTTCTCAAGTGCCTTTACCAAGTGGAACGCCCAGCCATTAGAAGGCAGAATGAAGAAGCCTGGGCTCATATCTTCACTTTCTAGGATCACTTTTACCACATCTCTACAGAGACAGAGGTATTTTTACTTATCCTGCTTGAAATGTGTTGCGCCTCTTGAATCTGAGCATTCAAATGCTTTATCACTTTTGGAAAGATCTCAATTACCATCTCTTTACATATGGCCACTCTCTTCTTAATATCACACTAAGATGATAAAGATTTGAATAGGGGCGCCTGGGTGGCTCAGTCGGCTAAGCGTCTGCCTTCTGCTCAGGTCAGGTCATGATCCCAGGACCCACATCGGGCCCCTTGCTCAGCAGGAAGCCTGCTTCTCCCTCTGCCTGCCCCTCCCCCTACTTGTGAGCATTCTTTCTCTCTCTGGCATACAAATAAATAAAATATTTTTAAAAAATTAAAAAATACAGACTTGAATAGCTTTCTGCCAGCTCCAATCGAGTCTTGTCACCAAATTTAAGTTGCAAAAAAACTTTCAGGCTGCAAGTCTCAGAGCTTCTTTTGTAATTTTGCATAGGATGCTCATGCATGCTCGGTGTCATCCCAGGGTATCTGTGGGGTCTGCTTCAGTAAGGAACTGTTTTTTCTTCTCCTTGGTGTCCTGGAGTGTGACCAGCCTGAGACACTGTAAGTATTCTTCATCTTGAGGTTTCCCAGGCCACATTTGCAATGGAAATTCAAAGCATAAATCTGTGGAAGATGAGACCTGTAGTGACAGAAGCTAGTATTTCCCACTTCCTCTCACCCCAGGATCGCTACTCTCCTTGCCGTCTCTCTTTGTAGACAGGCTAACTTCTTTTTTCTCTATCCTTTCAATGAAGATGCAGCCCTTTACGGATGCTGGTTTTGTGCAGAGATTTCAGATCCAACTCAGGACTCACCTTGACCGGGTCTGTGTGTTTGTGGCCATCACAGAGTGCCCATTAGTTAATACACCATCTCTTGGTCAAGAGGATGGACTGGAGCTCCCAGCACGGTCTTGGCTTCGCCTTCATTTTAATATTCTGGTCTCTAGCTCCCTCTTTGTTTAGAGATCCTGGGGATTTCCTTATTTTCTTATATAACCAAAGCATTTAAATGGGCATACATTTATTTTTCTAAGCGTTTCTAGGCATGATGTTAAGGGAGGTTTTAGGGGGATGTAAATACCTCCTGGGAATTTGGCTGGGAGGATTCTGAGGTATGAGATGTTCTATACCATCTCCCAGAGCTTCCTCCAGGACTGAACTTCAGTCTTTCACTGTGGGGCTGGCTTGAAAATGTATCTCCCGAGACGCCTGGGTGGTTCAGTGGGTTAAGTGGCTGCCTTGGCTCAGGTCATGACCCCAGGGTTCTGGGATGAAGTCCTGAGTCACACTCCTTGCTCAGAGGGAAGTCTGCTTCTCCCTCTGCTTATTTCTGCCTGCCACTCTCCCTGCTTATGCTGTCTCTGACAAATAAATTTAAAAAGTCTTAAAAAAAAAAAAAGAAAATGTACCTCCTGTTGGCCCCTTTCCCTTTCCAGCCCGACCTCCCAATCCCCCCGCAGACTCCCTGCCCACCAAAGACGTAATGGCCCTTAATCTTATTTCAGGGTCTGTCCGCTTCCTTTAGGTATTGCCCACCTAAGACCACATGATTCTAGGAACCACATGTTTTTAAAGGGGGCTTCTAAAATATCATTAGTGCCTCTTCAGGGTACCCCATTTTTTCTTTCAGCAAACAGTATTATCCCGGGGAAAATGCATATACTCCAGTATTAACAAGGGAAAAACCTATGTAAAGTTGTACTGTGTAAAAATACATAGGAATGTCTCAAGGAAAATATTTGAAAAGTTTAAAAGTTCCCTATAGGATGGGATTACCGGTGATCTTCCCCAACCTCTTCATACTGTCCAAAGTTTCTATGATAAACATGTATCACTTTGATAAACAGATAAAAATTCCAAAATTAAAAAAAAAAAACCCTATAGTAATGTTTTATCAAATTGGGAGAGAGAAATGGCAAGGAAACTGGAGGCTTCTTCCTCGACCTCATTTCAATGTGAGGAAGAGCTTCCTCTCCCCTGGGCCTGTTTTTTAAACCTCTTTTCCTGGCCTTGATCTGTCTTAGTTAGCATTTAAACTGGTCCCAGTAAGGCTCAGCTTATCAAGTTTTATCCCACAAATGCTTTCTTTTGTATCTCTAAATCCTAAGAATTGCCCAAGACCTTTAAAAAAAAACACAAAAAACCTCTAGAAACTTCAGTCGGTCAGCTCTGCTGGGATGCCCTCTGTACAATTAAAAGGACACAAGCCCAACAGTTGAACTTGACCATGCCCTGCCCTCTGTCTTATCTGATACGAGCTTGAGCAAGTTGCTTCTCCCTACTTCTCTCTGAATGTCAGTGTTATCCTCTAGGTCTCTTCCAGGTTTTATGTCTTTTGTCTCCAGTCACCAGGAAAAGAATTAAAAATTTTGGGGAAGAGACTTATTGGTCAGTTGAGTAAGGTGGCTGCTTTTGAACCAATAAACAATAGCCACACGGACAATGTCAGGTAAGAACCACAAAAATCTCTTGGTAGAAGAGGCAGGGTTAGTTCCCTGATGTATGTGGTATTAGGTATAGGTGTCCACAAGTCCTTCCCTGGTAGCGTTTTGGCAAGAATTTTTGAAATACCGTATGCAAAGTTCGTTAATTCTTCTAATTGGCATCTTTTTAGTGCCTACTGACAAGCACTGTTCCAGGCAATGGGGAGTCGACAGAGAACAAAATAGACAAGTAACCTTGTTTTAATGGGGTTTATAGTTCAGAAAAACACTTGACCCACAGTAGCCACTCAATGACTATTGGCCATTAAGATGGCCCATTAGTGTGTGGGTGTGAGGAGTGAAGGTAGTGGCTGGGACCCTGCTTTACACGCATGCCCCACACACAGGAGTACCAGCTCCGAAGAGAATTGAGTTCATACATCCCGTGAGACCAGACTCAACTGGACCTGGTCTCTGCTAGCTGACCTCCAGGACGTTAGATAACCAGCCCCAATGGGGTCATTGCTGCCCGGATGTCTCGGACTCCCCCAGGAAGAAGTGGGAAGCCCCCGAGGCAACCGTTGGCCAGAACTTGGTCTCTGGGACAGTCCCCCACTGCAGCCAATGCCATATGGCTGAACCGCATGGATGCCCCCAGTGCCAAGTGTGCTCCCCCGCCAGGTCCCCCCCACCAGCACTCTGCTCCTGTGGCCTCCCCTTCGCTTGCCCTTCACACGTTCCCCAGGTGCTCCAGCCAACTTACAGTGCAAAGTGTCTGTGAGTGCTAGACTTGTGCGACATGTAGTAGACTAAGATACCTAAGAATTCGAGGTTCGGCACAGGAACAGCATTCCCCATCGGAACACCATTGGCCATGCATTGGTTTTCTCAACTCGGTAGGAATGGATCTTAAATGGAGAGGCCCTGACCCTGGTCTCTGCTTACTTAGGCTGTTGGTCTCACGTGTTGTTTTCACTTGAATTCCTCCAAGTAGCTGCTCTTCTACCAGAGGTAGGCTGCACGTGTGGGAAAAACCCCAGCCTAGATTCATGGGAGGCGTAATCATGGCGGCCACTTCGCTCTCTGCGAGTCAGATCCCATGGGGGGCAGCTGAGGAGAAAGGACCAGATCCTGTGGTTCTCCAACACGCACCACACAGCCTTCAGGCTTCCTCAGTGACCTCTTCTGGAGCTGCCACCCAAGGGACAGGTGGAGGGTCCTGAGTCTACACCCCTTCTCCCCCTCACCACAGCAACTCTGCTTATAACTGCTATATGTTCTGTGCTTCCAGGGAAGATTTTAGTTTGGAAAAAAAAAAAATGGTTGGAAAATATATATATTACAGACGCACACACACTCATATATATATACGCTAGATAATTGCTACAGTCTATTTCAGCAACGACACCCTAGGATTTCTTTTGTGACTATGGTCAACCTTCGTATCAGATGGGTAAGTCAGGCAGAAGATGGTTTGTACAAATTCAAAGTTTTAATGGCTGTTACTTAATAAAAGAAAGGATATTTGCACTGTGTACATTCTGTGAACTTCCGGTACTCTCAGCTGACCATGCCCGTTTTATTGCACATATAAACAGTGTACAAGGATCTTGAAGACGTTACGTAGCCATACACGGACTGCATTTAAAAGGGAAAAAAAGGCCATTGCACAAAATATTGACGTCATTTGTATTATACAGCCAACTTTAAGAAGAATACTGAAGATTAGTATCAAAAGAAATATTTTAATTTTGGGGGGAAAAAAATCTCTCAGAACAAGGATTACAGAGCTTCATGTTTGCCATATATACACGTAAAAAAAAAAATATTTCAGGACCCTGCGTTCTGAATGCCCGTCAAGGTGCGGCAATCTGAATTCCTATTTCCATATCGACCTTGGCACGTTGTTGACCTTGAATACGCTCTTTGCCCAAAACGCCTTTCTCTTTTACATCATGACGCTATTTGACAGAACAGGTATTTGTGCAGTACAGGAACATATTAAAATAGATTTTACGTTAGGTTAAAGTGCACAGTACATTTGACAGGAAATAACTGCTAGCTGCCAATCCAAATGACCGTTTCCAGTAACCGCCCCCATCTCGCCCCCCGCAGTGGGCAGCCGTGGCATTGACCGACGGGCGTTGGAGTTCAGTGCCCCCCATCCTCACGGTGCCCACCTGGGTATCTGTCCCCTGACACTTACAGCGGCTTCTCACGGAAGTGAGGCTGCAGTCGGCCTTCGCGAGACTGAAAGACGAACGAGCGGGCTCTCTGCGGGGCCAATGGCCACGCGTGGAAGCGTGTCCGTGACGCCTTAAGCCAGCACAGGTCCCTTTCCTTTGCTGGCTCTTCTCTAGCCGTGTTTTGCCTGAACTTCCTCCTTCCTAGGCTACTCCGTCTCCCAACAGCCCTTCCCGAGCCCGCTCCTAAGCCTGCGTTGGCCTAACAGGCCGCTGCCCCCACCAGTGGGGGACGCATTCCCGTGGTTTCACACCAGAGGCCGTGACTCCTGCAGCGTTTTAGGGAAGCCGCCGACTAAATTACAATGAGACGAGCATGTCTGCCTCTCGGAATCATTTTCTCTTTTAAGACAGGCTGGCAGTTGTGAGAAGGGCTGGTCGCCTGATCCATGTCCCATGTGCCATTCTTGCTCACTCCGTCAAAGCTGTCCCTACAAAAGCTTTTTGGTCAAACAACAGGCTTTTTCTTATCTCTACTTACCTAGACCATTTCCTTATCATCTACCTTTGGTGCTAGACTTTCTCTCATTAGCCAAGTTACAGTGCAAAATTATACTTCAAGACACATGACGCTAACACTTACGAGTTCTTTGTGTTAAAACGTGAATGTTTTGTGCATAGCAAAATAAGTCTGAATCCAAAAAAATAATTGTTCACATTTCATCTTCAAGTTTAATATGCCTTTTTTTTTCTTCATCACAGCTATTTACAAATAACTTTGGGGTGCTCTCTTGATTTCAGTCGGTTTGTTATGTGAGAGGACAACAGGGCTGCTGGAATGTAGGAAACTGGATGGAATGCAGAAATATAAATAAAACCATGTTCCATAAACCGAGTGTAAATAATGCCTCCCCAGAAAACAGTTCTTGTCCCAGAAGCACCTGTTTTTGGCTTAAATTTTTTTTTTTTTTTTTTGCTGAGTCACATACACCAGAATACATGATTACTGAGACCTAGAACTACTGCACACCAAAGAGGATAGAAAATAATTCAATATTTATAATATTAAAATAAAGTGTTTAACCACAAAAAAGCAGTAATAAAATAGTTTCCTAATTTACAATTTGCATCCAAAGGATGAATAACAACTCACTAATAAATAATATTTATATAAATATTTTGTATGTCGAAAATAGTTTTTTAAAAGGCAATGGTCTCAAGAAATGTCTTAAAAAATTTGGTGGTGAGAAACCTGATTGTGTCCCCCTCCCCCCACTGAATACACAAGAAGTTTGGTTTGAATAAAACAAATGCATCTTGTTGCAAAACGGTTGTGCTTGGTGTGTTGGTAATGGCAGTAGGTGAGCGTGGAAGGGATGAAGGAGGTCGTAAAAGGCATTGACGTGCTGCTCAGCTCTTCACTGGCAGTTCCCTCACTGGCTTTAAGGTAAATATCTTTCCTATCTTAACAATGGAAGTCAGTTCTGGAAGGCGGACAATCTTCCCTTCTGTCCTCCCTTCAATGCAACCAGAGCCAGGGAACTGACAGGCAGTGAGCGGGAGGGCAGGAGGAGCAGGTGCTGAGAGCAGAGTCCAGGACTTCGGATGAGAGGAGAGTCTGAACCGACCCCAAGGGGAGGAGCTGGTTTCATGTGAACAGAGTCTTCGTTACCGTTACATCTAGTAACGCTTGAACGGTAATGCCCACTTTGACCAGGCCTTTCTCTTCGAGGATGTGATGGGGTAGACACAGCTTTTCCTAAAAGGAAGAAGAACACAGCGTCAATTTTTAGATGACCGAAAACATAATCATAAAATCTTAGAGGACACCAGTGACAGGAGTTCAGCTGAGCTCTGACATGTGCCTGTCTGATCACCTCAGACTGTGCTCCCTCCCTTGCTTTCCACCCGCTGGCAAAGATCTTTTCTGTGTTTGCAGAGAAAATACCGATTTTTCACAAGTGAGGGCTGTTCCAGAAAGTCTCCCAAGCATCTTAGAATATGCAATAGATCTAAACATTAAAAAAAAAAAAGCTTTATTCTAAATAACTGAGCTACATAGTCAGGGGGAAACCAAACACCAAGAATAACATTCTTATAAAGTAAAATGCACATAGCCTCTCACACATTTCGAAGAAACTAGGACACTCATTTACACAGACCATGTACCGTTCTACTGACCATGAACCTTGATTTTATTTGCTGTGATCTCTGAAATGGAGGTATTGCTGGTGGACTTGCTATCCTTTCTTCATGGTTTACGAACGGCCTTGTAAATAAGTAATTTTAACCACAGCCTTCAACAGTCTCCCTTTTAGGACTCTGTCATAAAACGGTCAAAGACACAAATGTCCTGTTACTTTCTCAGGTTGAATTTTTGCTCTTGGGAAATGGCCGGTACATACAAGTCAAGGAAAACAACCAACGCAAATCACTCCTTATGTGGAGAACCTTGCATGCTCAACCAAACAGTTTACAAAAGAACACAGTAAAATAATTTCACACCTTTGTCATTTGGCTCTGGGAATGAGGGGAATCTCCTTGCAGAACATGTCTCCTTGACTAGGGAAAGACTCCGCAGCAAACACTCCCTCTTGGCTACCGGATCCCGGTATGTTCTCCACAAGCCCAATGACGGCTGTTTTTAAGGACAGTTTAAAGGGGATGTGGCCACACCCCAGGCGGTGGACGGAGTGTTTACCATGAGGCCAATCAGGGTCTTGGACATTTCTGCTTCATCTCATGGGACTCTTGCTTGAGGAACCAGATCTTCCTGCTGCCTCGAGTGCAGAGCTCTCCAGAAATTACCACAGACACAGGCGTTCTGCTCTTAGAAAGATCTTCGAAGGACACGCAATGACATCTCCAGTAAGTTGTTCCACCATCTGAAAATGTCATTTTCCTACACGCTCTCGATCACCTTATTACCCCTATCCCTCCTCCTTCCCTAACTTGTGGTAAATGCAAAGTATCTCAGACTCTGTGTCTGGCACCAGGTCTGAAGAAACGGCCCCACATCAACATAGGACAACGGATTCTTTAGAACACAACTTTACCCATTATTTCCCGTGTCTGCTCTGTACCATAATAAGATGATCTTGCCAATGGCATAGTCGGTGGGCATTCCGGGTTATGCTGCTTGCCAACTTAGCAGCCACATGTCAACCTGAGAAAGAATGGGGGGCTCTGTGCCAGGTGAGCACGAAGCCAGGATGGGCCACAGCTAGACGTCAGGGTAGATCCTTTCCTGAAGCCACTGTCACGGGCTTGTGAAAGCACCTCAATCTGGCATTTCGTTGCTAAGGCTGGTTCCACAGGGGCAGGGGTATGTTTACCCCATTCTTATGATCTCCACAGCACCCAGGTTGACATCGGGCTTCACAGGAAATTACAAATGGTCACTATTATGGTTAAGCTCCTGGTACGAGACATTACTTGGGGAAAAAAAAGGTCTCGTATTTACACCATATGCTAAAATCAATTTGAAATGAATTAAAGAGTTAAATGAACATCTCTCCTAATAAAACAGAGATGAATAGTTAGCATTTTCTCTTATAAATGAATGGAGAATTTTCTAAGTTAAAAAATGACAGAAAAATCATAGAAGATAAAAACAATTGATTGCCTTAAAGTTTAAAGCTTCCATGTGTCAAAAAAACCCCAAACTGGGGCACCTGGGTGGCTCAGTTGGTTAAGCGTCTGCCTTGGGCTCAGGTCATGATCCCAGGGTCCTAGGATCGAGCCCCGCATCAGGCTCCCTGCTCAGCGGGGAGCCTGCTTCTCCCTCTGCCTGCTGCTCCCCCTGCTTGTGCTCTCTCTGTCAAATAAATAAATAAAATCTTAAAAAAAACAAATTAATTAAAAGATAAACAAACTCTAACAAAAGTATTTGCATCAAATTACAAAGGGTTTTATATGACACGTTGGTTTAATAAATCATTGAGAAAAGCAGTAACGGATCAAAAGAACACTGGGTGAAGAACACAAATAGAAATCTTAAAAGGATGCACACAAGCAAGGCATTTTGAAACACACTTTGCTTCTTGACCACAGTGTTTACTTATATTTGGTCCTAAATGTTCCTGAATTCAAGTACGAATATTTCCACAGGGTCTAAACTCTGTGTACAACATGGCTTTTATGGGGCTACGTGCCCTAAACTAAGTCTTGCTTGAGATGCAACATGGCCCTATTAACGGCTGCGCCAGTCCCTGTGAGGAGTGCTGGCTCCAAGGCTCCAAGCTAGAGGCCATGGTTGGGAGGGGGGCTCCAGAGAGACAGGGAGGGGAAAGTACTGAGGTCTCAACCGCCCACTGATAGGACTTCTGGAGACAACACAGACTCAGACTGAGCTAGCTTAAGGTCATCCTCTCTCCCAGCCCTTTAGTTTTCCAACTGGCATTCCTCACCTTCCTGGTCTCCTCACTCCTAAACCAGGTGCAGAGTCCAAGAGTCTCGCTTCCACCCTCACAGCTGACAATGAGAAGTACACAGAAGACATAAAAAGCTACTTCTCACTTCCTTCCTGTCTTTCTCCTTTCATTCAGATGCCCTGAAGAAACCCAGAAGTGCCCTCAGATTACTTGGATGGGCTCGGAGGTGCCTACAAAGACTGGTCTAAGGTAACAGAAACATAAAAACACAGCAGTTCTGGTTATTTTATCACAGGACTGGGATGAAACCTGATAGGAATGATGAGCTGAGGCACTGCTTGACAGGCCGAGCGAGGGGAGCCTGCCGGAAATGAGGAGGGTAGCAAGGATGGCCGGAAGGCCATCTCCCACCGCACTAGTCCTGCCACTGCATAGGCCAGGGGGCACTGGGGAGGGTCCTGGAAGTGACCCAGAAGTTGGGATAGGGAAGGAACTGCTGTACATTCATAACTGGATCAGAAGTGACAGAGAAGGGCCACCACCTGAACGTGGATAAAAGGGATTTAAAGCAGAGATACTGTACATTCACACTGACTTTAAATGCATTTAAATTTATTTCCTTGTTAGAGGAGCCTAGCGGCTTTCCTTGAGAATGTGGCACCACTGTTCTGTTTCCTTTTAAAGCACAGGGCAGAGTCATAAAGGAGTATCTTACATAAATGTCATGCTTCCGAACCCCTCTGAAGAACTCGTGCTTTGTGTTGCTTCTCCGATGGTGGAATCAGTAAGGTTCCCTCACATGCCGTTAATTTTTCTCCCCCCTATGTTTACATCTTGAGGCAGAATAGTCTATCTGACTAGCTACACGATGGGCTATATGAGGAAAAAAAATCTGGGCTATTAGAGTGAAAAAGCGTGTTTTATGTAAATTTTGAAAGGAAAATGTGTCAAGAGCATGGTTTTTAAACTTATTTGGGCTTCATTTAAAAAAAAAAGTTCTTTAAACCCAGTTATTTCACTTGATTTGCTAGCTTCAGGGAAGAGATCCGACTTCGTGACCAGCGCTGAAGGTTCCGTGTTAGTGTGGCTTGTCCGGGCCGCTGTGCCATATTCTTGCTGGAGATGAACCCTAGCACCGGAGCCCATCCTTCCTTGTCAGTCGTGACCCAAAGATGTCACCGTTCCTAGTTATTTGTCACCACGTAATTGGTGTTGATTGGAAACTTTCCCTGAAATGGGGCAGAACTGTTTGGTTGCTCCCATGTAACTTAAGGATAATAATATAAATAAATAGTTGGGGGAAAAAGAAAAAGAGTTGGTCACCCAACTCTTTTTCCACAGCAAACAGGGCTGGAAAAGGCAGGCAAGCCATAAACAGTAAACGCTGACTCAGAAAGATTCCCGGGGCCCCTCCGCCATGCTCGGTGCCAACGCTATAGATCTGCAGTGCTTACTTCTCTAGGACAGCTGTGTCAGGCGGATAGAATACCTCTGTTTTACAGATGACA
Source organism: Phoca vitulina (assembly GCF_004348235.1). Classification (NCBI taxonomy): domain Eukaryota; kingdom Metazoa; phylum Chordata; class Mammalia; order Carnivora; family Phocidae; genus Phoca; species Phoca vitulina. The sequence continues at coordinate 56,317,519 of NW_022589708.1, read as the reverse complement.
AAACTGAGATGTAGAGAGCTTTAGCAACTTTGTTAAAGTCCCACAGCTGGTAACTACTGGAAGCAGGATTTGACCATGCGTCTCCTCTCCCGGCCGGGGCTCTTTCCACAACATCGTGCTGTTGCCCATAAATTTTACCTTCATCCGTAGGTGGGTATGTTGCACCTGTGCCCCTGGGACAGGCAGAGGCCTCTAGACCCGTGGAGTCCTATCCTGGGAAGCCCCACCAAGTTCAAGATCAGGTGGCGGGGTCACAGAACCCTCAATTTGGGGACAGGCGTTAGCTCGGCGACTTGGCTTGTTGGGCTTCTCTTCAGGGAGAGCAACAGACCTCTCATCCCAGAGGAAGACGCCTCGCGGGAGCATCGGTGCCTGGCTCTCCTCCTTCTATAGTTCCTTGTGCTCCCAAACAGCCACGCACCTCCTTCCAGGCCCAGCTGCTAGACTAAGAAGAAGTCATCTATGTCCGCATAGTTCATATCGTCCAGCCTGTTTCTCAAATGCACGTTCCCGGCGCCGAAGTGACTGAACTTAAAGCAGAACTGTCTGCATGATCCTCACGTGAGAGAGCTTCAAGTTCTGCCACCTGAGCGTTCTGAGGGGCGGTCACCTCCCGTATAAAGCAGAGACCACGTCACACTCCTACAGACCGAGACGGTGTCCTGTCGCTCTCCATGGGAGTCTCTGCCTTCCAGCCCTGCCACCGTCAAGTGCTTCCTCCCTCGGGAATACATCATTCTCCACACGTATCTGCCCCCTTTCTCACGTCCCTAACCTGCACCCTCCTCCCCTGGCTATTTCTACACACCTTTCAGGTCTCCGTGTAAACATCACAGTTCCAGAAAGGCTTCGCAGATTCCCCGTTCCCCATCAGGGTCCGGTCCCCTGCCGCGTGCTTTGCAGAATCTTGTGTCACCCTGAATTGCATCTTATTTGTCCGCTAGGTCAGGGGTCCAAAACCCACTGCCTGTGGGCCTAGTCAGTCCACAGCCTGTTTTTGTAAATAAAGTTTTACTGGAACACAGCCACGTCCATTCACTGACGAGTCATCGACGGCTACTTTCAGGCTGCACCAGCAGAACGGAGTAGTTGTAACGTAGACTGCATAGACCACAAAGCCTACAGTATTTATAATCTGGTACTCGACAGAAAAATGTTGCTGACTCCTGGTCCAGACTGCAAGATTTCTGAAGACAGGGTCATGTATCCCCAAGGTCTACCACAAAGGCTTACTCAAAGACTGCTCATTCCATATTTGAGGAATGAATAAATGAACACAAGCACAAAGAAAGTCACACTGAAAAGCCAAGGAATGGACTCTGACAGTCTCAAAGAAGAAAAAAGTGCACATTCTACATATAACTGATTGTTTATTGAGAACTAATTTCAAAATCTGAAGCCTAACTTTAAACCCAAATCTCCTGAAATAAAATGGTATTAAAATATGTTTCGTTTACTCCAAAACCACTTCAGGCTCCTGAAATTTTAATCCATTGTCCAGTACTTTACCTGGTAAGGGGCAACAGCCTTTGTCCTTAGGATGTCTTGTCCTTATAGAACAGCATGGATTTTAGAGAGAGAACCCTAGCCACCAGGCACTGAATTTAATTTCTTACTCACAAAAAAATGGTATCAGGGTATCGAGTGACTTTTTTTTTTCAAACCTATTCTCATTGAGGAAATTCCTACTCAGTTGTCTTACTTTTGAGTTCTGCAGGGCCCCTCTCCACCAGCCCGATTCCGTAAGTGTCTTGCCCCGAACAGCGAGCCATACGTGACTCACAAATCCGTAAATAGAGGGAACGAGTAGACACATTAGCTGTGACATACTGTGGAAATCCTGAGACTGAGTGGTGAGCTGCCACCAACTGGAGGACCTGGAGAAAGAGAACCTTCTCTTTCACATAAATCTTTCTATCTCAAAGAGAGAACAGAAATAAACAATTGGTTCCTTTTATCAGGCACTGCAAGTACTGGGAAAATGGTCTTTCTTGTGTGAGGAAGGAGATTTAAGATGCACATATAAATCACACAGCCAAGTCCCTGCCCACCTCTCAGACGACAAGCACGTCACGCTGTAATGGCAGGCCTCACGCGGGCATATGAGTTGGTGTGTGGGTACCTCGGGGAAGAACCATGGAGAGGCTTAATATTCTGAATAGAAATGAACAGCTTGACAATGGGCAAGACCGTTCATTCCAAGTTTTGCCTAAAGGGCTAAATTAATTGTGTTCTGCTAGTTACCATGCCACTTGATTAAAAAAAAAAAACAACAACCCATCCCACAGATCCCAAGAGGAGCGGCACGTTAGGTTACAGATACATTAATGACCTGAGAAATGAAAATGCATCCAAAGAATCCTTTGATGCCAGAACTGAAATACGAACATAGCCTGAGAATGATGTCAAGTCAGCACTGAAAATTAAATCTGATCTCACATGATTGCTCTACTCAGTTTTTATTGATAGAATTTTCTTTTAAGTGCCACCGTGTAAGTCATCTCTCTTCTTCCCTTTTGCCCCCCCACTCCTCCCAAAGAAGAAAAAAAAGAAACCCAAACAGTGATCATTAAGGGAAGCCTCAGTGCACTGCAGAGCCGGATGGAGATGGCAGAGAGCTGCTCTGGGTGGGCACAAATCAGTGCATCGATGGGCTGATAAAAACCTGGAATAATCACCCGAAATGTGTTTATTAACTTATGGCTCAGGGTGCTCATTCGACTTTGCACAAAGGGCTTTTATTGTGTCACAGATTGAAGGGGACAACATAGTCCCACAAGCAGTTCAGTACATCTGTGGGTTATTTATACACAACTGAGGTTAATTAGGGAACTTCCACATACCCTGTATTTCACCAATCAACACATAATCAGGAGGGAAAAGCTCAGCTAACTCAAGGTATTTTCATGTAAAGAATGTTTCCTGTTAGAAAATCTAATTCAGCAACAAAGAATATTTATAAATATACTCTTCTAACCATGTGGGTTTTGCATATTCTCAAGTCCCCTGGATTCATGGAAGCATTCAGAAAAATAAAATTATCTTCTTAGTAGCCATCGATGTAGACTCTTCACAACTCAGTAAATTAGAAATTATCTTGAGGAAGTTAACATCATCATCTCCCAAACTTAAGAAATAGTATTTGGCAACCAGATGTAAAGTGAAGCCTAGGGGAAGCTGTCTGAACCGTGGAGGAGGGCATTCCCATAGTATAAAAAGACATCCCAGAACCAGAAATATCTTGGCCTAGACAGGATTCTAATGTTTTTTTTTTTCTTTTAGTTACAAACTGATCACATTGCTCAAAAAGCGGATATAGTTAACATATAATCTTGTAAGCTTGCTTAAAGGATAGAAGCAGCTTGCTAATGTCACTGGAAATCAAAGGTTAAATGGAATTTTCAGGCCATTAGGGAAACTACATTCTTCTAAAACAAGAGCAATCTTATTGTTGGCTTCTGCCATAGTAACCCAAGTATTAGGACCAAGAATGTTCCATGACTCATGGCTTTATTTGAAAGCAAATGCAGTCAAATTCATCACATTCTTGACCTGCAGTTATGATGTGATGTAGCAAAAAAGGAAAACGACCCATTCCATTATTTAAAAATAGAAATCCCTTCTGGAAAATGCTTTTCTAGGAGTTCAGAATAGACCTAACAAGGAGCAAAAAGTAAAAATATGCGCAAAGTGATGTGCAAGCAAATCCTCCAGATGGCGCTCTAACAGCAATGGACGCTCCTTCCCCAGCTGCCCAGCTAGGTCTCATGCTGCGGGGCAGAGGGGCTCCCTCAGGGTAGGGGTGGGCGGCAACCCTCCCTGGTGCCCCTCACCGCTCCCATGGCAGGAAACAGGGAGGAATCCAACTGCATGGCCAGCAAAGCAGGCATTTGCCCATGGTATTTTTCAAGTTGGTCAATATTAAAGACTTTTATAGGCCAAATTGGGAGCCAAATGCCAGTTTTCTGTCCCCTCTGCAAGGTGGCCCTTCTACACCTCAATTACCGAGTCCTGAATTAGGATTCGACACTGACCCAAAGGAAAGATTTCCATATCCTAAATCCCCTCTGCTCCTGTTCTGGAATCTTCTTCCGCTCTACCAAGGGCAACGAAGCTCCCTGGGAGAGAGAGAAGAACTGCATAGCACTGCTGCTAGCACTATGTGAATGAGAAAGCGTGAGGTTTGGACACACTTGTTGCTGTTTTTTCAGTAAGGGAGAGAAATTATTTGTGCTTTGGGAAAAATCTGACTCGTAATGTCTGGCTTCAAAACTCCAGAGATTACTAAAGAGATGACGGGGATGGAAGTTGGCCAGGCAAAGGCTCAAATGGAGGAAGGACCCTGCGATAGATCAAGGTGACATAGCAGAGTGTTTGGATGCACATGCAGACGTTATGCGGACAGAGCATTCCAGTGGTAAGTGACATAGATTAGCACTATAAAGAGAATATGGACAAGACAGAAGCTTATAAGGTCCCTGGAGCGGAGGGCAGAAGTTGGTTGTGGGGGTTTCTCCCCAAGTGCCAGGAGAGTGTCAACAGTCTTTCGAACGTGATGAAAGTCCGACTGCAGGATGTCATACGAAGAGCAGAGGTCGGCCTATTCCGTGGGCAGCCATTAGAACAGAAAGAGACAGTGCATACAATTAAAAATACACGCATTTCTGGTTACTAGCAAATGGCAAGAGTAACCCCTTATTTCAAGCAGGTAAAAACCCACTCCACCATCAAAGATTTTTTTTTTTAATCCATTACAAAAGAAAAGTAGCATACCCAACGTGTTTTCTGCAAACAGTGCAAAGAAATCCTCCACCCACAATGCCACTACTAAGGAATAGCATGTTCTCCAATTACTAGGCCATTCCGGCATTGAAACAGTTTTAATGTTTAAGTGGAATCATGTGCTCACCAGTGGCATAAAAATAAGAGCTTTTGGCTAGGGACATTCAGGACCTAACCTTACCTAAGGGAAGAATATAAACTTCCAAGTTGAATCCCCACCTGTCCTCACTATTCTCAATGTATTCTTCAGCCTGGTTTGTGAAGACTGAATGAATATCAAGCATTCCTCTCTGAAAGGTAATACGTACACCTTATTTTTTTGTTTGTTTGTTTGTTTTGGGGTTACTGGTAAACTCTGGGGAATGCTGCTTTTAAGTATGTTCCTACATGTGTCAGAAAGTACATTAAATTTCGTGGTTTTGCAACCACACATAAACCAAAGTCTAGAGGAGGTTTCTCAGATGTGCAGTTAGCATAAAAGTACAGGCCCGCATGGGGCTGTTATGTAAATTTCTTCACCACTAAACAGGTAACGGTGGGGCACAGCTCTTCTGAGTGCCTCTGAATATCTGTTGCTGTCAGGAAGCAAACCGTTTCCTGATTCACTGCGTTCCTGAACTGGAAATGACCACAGCTTAACATTAACAGTGGTTATAATGGACATGTCAATAAGAAAGAGAAGTAGTTTTGTGTCCAGATTAAACAAGGATTGAAAATACTTGTATTTCATAAATGCAGCTTTATTTCAAAATTGGCAAAGTATTTAAAATATATGTAATAGATATTTTATAACATACTTTGCTACAGTTTTACCCTTTGTTTTAGCCTCATTGCTAAGCAGATGCAAATCGCAGAGCCACTCAAAGATTCTAAGATAGAGATGCTGTCTTGCTTATATCCTCTGAAGTTAGCTTGATGCCCTCAGATAAACAGGAATACTACCACAGCAAGTGGGATGAATAAGATTAAAAACAGCTCTTATTTTAATTTATGAAGGTAGAGAAGCTGCTGTTAAGGAAAGGCTTTTTAAAGATATCAAGTCATGTTATATCTATTCAGATCACGAATCTTTTCTCAGTGGATTTGGAGGAATCAAACTACCACTGTTATTTTCCTAAGAATTAAAACAGCTACACAGAGATTTGATTTCACTGGGAGAGAGACGCTGGTCAAGGACTAAGCGGATGGGGAAACAGCTAAGGAAAGAAGTTTTTATTGCAATAAGAATTTTCTATTGCAATGTTGTGCTTTAACCAGTGAAATCTGAGCAAAGCAGACATAAGACAGAAGGCATCCACAAACTGAAATGTGATTTTCACAAAAGTGGGTATTTCCATGTTAAAAGCAAATCATTCTACCTCCAGTGTGTATTTTAATACACTTCCCGGGACCCTATGGAAAATGTCTGGTCTGCTCCCCAAGCAACGTGGTCAAAGAACTTGAATCGGATTCTTGGAGTAGCATACTTCTCACATGGGTAGCCAACACAGACCTTTCTTCTCCTCCTGGAATTAATTTCATGATGCCACACATTCTGGGCTTAATTCAGATTGAAGTGGGTAGGGCCTAGACTCACAAGCCCATGGTGGTTGGTTTAAACTAAATCATGATCTCTAAAGGAAAAGGCATGGGTCTAAGATCATCTGGTAGGCAAAAATTGGAATCACCATAACGTGGGGAGTGTGGGCTGCTGGGGCCCTCTCAGACCGGCGCTCTGATTCTGTCCCACATCCCATTTGAGCAGCCCCTGCGGGGATGCTGGGATAAGAACCAGGGTTAACACCGCTGGGAGAAAGGAATTTTCTGACCCTCGTGCCTACCAAATTAAAGTCGTAATGAGAGGGACTTAGGGATTATACATTTCTTATCTTAAAATTAAAATAGGAAAATGCTAAAAAGGAAGAAAATTTAAAGAGGCAAAATTTCACTCTGTATTACAGAGCCTTAGTAATGACTGCAAGGCATTTGAAAAACACAGTTAATACACTCAGAGTCCTCAGAGGCAAGTGTGGATGCTAATTCTCACTATAGAGAACAGAAATCACAATTGCCAGAGGTTAACTGGTTCTCTTAGAGTCAACACAAGAATGTGTGACTAAGCTTACTATTAAAGATTGGCCCAGCTTCCCTGAATACTATGGACGCAAACAGAAATGTAGACAGATCAGGCAAAAGGTCTGGTTTATAAATGTTCTGAGTGTCACACAGTCTAAATTCTAGGAGATTTAGAATGTATTCAGTTTATTTAAATATAATTTTAATTTTTAAGGTCAACATACAAAGTTTTTTTTTTTTTAATCTAAGATAACAAAGCTCAGGAATGTTGATAGTCATTCTGAACATTTAAAGTGCTGATGGACAGGTATAATTTGGTGGGGGTGGAGTGAGGTAACGAAGGGTTTCCAGAATTTTCTCCAAATATATGAGAACTAATCAATTTTAAGGACTTACAGAGTAACTGTTATATCAGTAAGCTACTTTATCTACAATTGTAATTAAAGATGCTGCTTTTAAAATGTTTATTCTTGGGACGCCTGGGTGGCTCAGTTGGTTAAGCGTCTGCCTTCGGCTCAGGTCATGATCCCGGGGTCCTGGGATCGAGTCCTGCATCGGGCTCCCTGCTCAGTGGGGATCCTGCTTGTGCACTCTCTCTCTCTGACAAATAAATAAATAAAATCTTTAAAAAAGAATAAAAAATAAAAGGTTTATTCTCAACAATACACATATGAAAGGCTGTCAGACTGCTGACCACAGACGACCCTGCCAGCAGGAGACACATGGCGGGAAAGGAGTCTTACATTCTCAATGGTAAACTCATACTACCTCTTAAGAAATGTACCTCATTTTACATACTAGAGACTGACCTTTTTTAATAAATTATGAATTTAAAAACTGCTGTTAATAAAGTAGTAAATGTGTCAGTCTGCACCTCTGGTCATTCGACCTCAAGACTAACCAATATAAGTAGAAAATAAAATTTTGTAATAATCATCTCATCCTGTCCCCCAAAATTACTTATTAGTTATGATTTAAATTGACACTAAAGTTACTGATTAGGGGGAAAAAGAGAGGCATAAAGCTCAAAGAGAAAAAACTCATTTCTCCTGTTCTCAAGATTAAAGCAACAACAAAAAAGAGCAGCTTCAATTTATAGAATGTATGTCGATTAAAAAAAAAAATTCAGATTAGTTACACATTTCCTAAACCCTCACTTAAAGCAGGGAAGTTACTGCTGTTACTTTCAGATACTGTACCTCATTACAAAAAAAACCAACCAAACAAAACCAACAAAAGGCAAATATGAAAGGTATTGAAAGAAGACTCAGCCATAACGTCAACATGACCCACTTATATCAACATGATCATTGTTAGAATCCGAATGTTCTCTAGGATTTTATGTTTAACTCCATTTGGCTGATGCAGAAGCTGAGGGATCCCCTACAGTCCCGCAAGCCCCTGGTCTCTGTGCTGTCCAGGCAGGCGAGCGGGGGCCCAACGTGTCCACCACTTAGGGGAGCTGCTGCCCTGGATCCTCTTCTCTATTTTCCCTCTGCAGACAGTAATGACTATGAAGGGCTGGGCATTTTGTCTAAGTTCCCTCCTCCTCTAAAGAGAGCAGTCTCTTAAATTAAGGACCTTGCTTCTTACAGAGGTCTGAGGCCACAGCTACTTATATAAAACAGAGTAGAAAAATTTCCCTGGTGAACCAAAAAAATATCTATTTTCTAATACTTTTAATGCTTCATAAATCAGAAGTTTCTTTTGACCTGCAACAACACTAATAAGAGCCCCAAACTGCCCTAAATTTGAATCAATTTGGAAACCCCCAATAGCCAACCATGAATCTTCAACAACAAGTTTATAGGCCAAGAAAAGAAGCCTCAGTATGTCCATTAATAGCCTCATGAGTCCAAGGCTTAACCGAAGTCAGATTCTCAGGTGACACAAAGAATGTATCCTCAAGAATTTGAAAGCCCACCAAGGGTAGGCCTGTCTTCAAGATCAAGTTGATGTTGGGGCGCCTGAGTGGCTCAGTCGTTAAGCGTCTGCCTTCGGCTCAGGTCATGATCCCAGGGTCCTGACATCGAGCCCCGCATCGGGCTCCCTGCTCAGTGGGAAGCCTGCTTCTCCCTCTCCCACTCCCCCTGCTTGTGTTCTCTCTCGCTGTGTCTCTATCAAATAAATAAAATCTTAAAAAAAAAAAAAAGATCAAGGTGATGCTTGCACCAGAAGTCAAAGACAGCTTGCACAGTCTGTCGACTGGCATCATTACCACAAGGAGCTCTGGGTGGTGTGGGCACCATCACCCAATCCCTAGATTTTCCAAGGCACCATGATGCACCTGCGGTTACTCCTTCGACTGCTAAGCAGCCCCCACCCCACCCCCCCAAGCAGGGGAAGCAATTATGGAGCTGCAGGATACAGATGAGCTTAAACGGACTCGTACAGCTCAGAGGAATCATAGGGGTCCGATGATTTCCAAACTATGTTTAGCAGTAGGATACCTTTTCCTCCAAAGAAAATGTTAGCTGGAAATCCAATATATGCTATGGACAAAGGAGAAACTGCTCTGGCGGATTCAAGGGGGCAAGAATGATCTGTAGTCTCCCCCCTTGGCTTTCCCCTACCTCCCGTGCTGGCCACTGGAAAGACTCCAGGGTTCTGAAGAAGACGATTTGAATTTACTGCTCAAGTCCAACACCTGCAATCTGCAGATCGGGGAGCTCGGTCACAGAGAGCCAGGTTCAAACTCCAGCTCCGCAGCTACCAGCTGTGAACGTGAGCTTAGGAAATTGTTTAACCTCTCTGGCCTTTAATTTCCTCAGGGCATGGCAATAAAATATTTACCTCCAACCTTCCATGGTAAGCATTTAAGATGATGCATAGATAAGAAGTCCTCAATAAAAGGTTAACCGCTGCTACTTTTAAGGAGTTAGCCTCAGGGCACAGAACTAGTTAACAGCACAAGTAGGGATAATTGACCCCAAACCTCGTGCATTCCCTCCCTCTGCTCACAGATCCCCTTCACCCACTCACTCTTCTCCTTCCAGGTTATGTTCACTCCGGTTATGTCCCTTTAGTGGAGGAACTGGTCCCCAAACCAAAACCCCAACGCACCCGAAATGGGGAGCAGGAAGGAAAATTACCTGCGCTGAAATAACTATTGGAAGGGATGTCATCCCCTCCACTGAGAAAGAAACTTGCCTGCCGGCGAGTGCTACTTCTGGTTCATTTTTAAGAACCTTTCCTTGGCATTCTCATTAGCAAGCCTCTACCTCATCCCAAGTCCCTCTCAGTTAATAGCAAGGAATTCTCCTGTCATCCTAAGAGAATTTCTCCAGGTCCCCATCACTAACGTCTTTCTGTGATGTCATCTTCTTTCCATCAGTAGCAGCTGCTGTTCCAAATCCTGTCTGTTCCCCCGACTGAGGAGCCAAGGGGATAGACCCAGCCTCACCCAAACGTCACAAATAACGCACAGAGGTCTGGAGTGGCCTTAACCTGTCTACCTATGCTAACCTGCAGCAAATACGCAGACCACAGCCAGGTCGAAGAAGGCACATTTACAGGTAAGCCACACCAGAACCTCTCTACCCAAGCGCAGAGTAAAGTGCTTCATGAACCTTGACCGACCCCGAGGCACAGAGCTGGGATTGTGTCCACGGGGACTTCTAAAGAAAATATAATAAACTGTAACAATTTGAACAATTTTAAAATTACTTCCATCCCTTCAGATTCTTTTACATGTAAAAACTCAACTAAATCTGCTCAGCAACCACATTCCACGCATAGGAACCTGACAAGATTATATAAGCTGCGGAGGCTGACTTGGCCTTGGCGTTTCGAACAGTGATTCCATTACGAAGGACACCAAAGGCAGGGCTTAGAGCACAGCTGTGACTTTTCAGTCTCTACAGGAAGATTCATCACTGTCAATTAGTACTAAGCTTATAAAATACAGAATTCGAGATCTCTGTGACTTATGAGTGTATGTGAGTAGATAAGCAATGGATGGAGAAGAAAGCAGGAAAAAGCTTACACATTGAGGAATTAACTATGTGACTGGGAAATCAATGACTATTTTGTTACCCAAATATGAGGTGTGATGCAATTAAGAAAATGTAACGGGTACAGGTTCTCTCTCTCTTTTTTTTTTTTTTTTGGTATGAGCCTTTTCAAATATCTGATCATAAATGGAGAATTTCTGCACTTAGGCTTGTGATATAATTATTTTTAATGTAAATAATTAATTGTAGTGTGCCACATATACATTAAAACATCAACCCCCTTCAGAAGTGAAAGAAGTGTATCTAAGGCGAAGGGAGTCATTTCACTCCTCCCCTAACTTCCTATCATATGCCCAGATGAAAAGATTTCCTCACTTCCCATCATGTATTCCTCGTGCATTCTCAGATGAAAGCAAGCTCCCTGTGCATCCAGGAAGATCTGCCAATTGCCTTCCAACGGCATTTCTAGTTTTCCACTAGAATATCCCTTCCTCACTTTTAACACGTCTCGTTAAGAAGTTCAATTGCTAACTAACCAACAGACTTTTTCTGGTAGCCAAAAGCTTAATGTAACTCTAGTCCCTGGTAAAATGCTATTGGATTACCCATCAGGATGGATATGTATGTATACACACACACGCACATGCAAGCATGCACACAACCACACATGCACCATTATACACGATGCAAACTTGAAAGACACCTCCAATCTTAAAAAATTTTCAAAAACAGCCTAAGTAATATATTTTACTAAGCAGAGTTGAATGGGACACTGGCAGGAAAGATTATTTATTCCCTGTAACTCAATCGTCTCAGAAATTATGAACTGCTGATTAGTGCAAGGGGGCACATTGCTAGGGGCATATTTCAGAAATTATGATACATTTTTCTCTGCCTATTATGGTAATTTAATTTCCTTTTCCCTACTTTAAAAGAAAATTGTAATCACCAATCTTTACTCACAACACTTGGTTAAGGCCATTTCCATTTCATTTTGTATCACCATAAGCCAAAAAAATTTTCTGATGAGTTTAAAAAATATCACAGGGAATTAGGTCATAACTCACCAGTGCTTTCTAGCACAGGCACAAATAATTTATCTTCTGAAACTTGGTACGATAGTTTTGATTCACACATGGAAATCTTATTAGCCCATGATGGAGTCCAATTATTAAAAATAGTATGTGTATAGGAATTAAATATTTGAAGCCAACAATGTATATGCAATATTAAAACATACACATGTAATATAGACACACAGATTAACATTGTTGAAAGACATCTGGATTGATCACAAAGACATTTAGTCCATTATATAAATATTACACTCTTTTTAAACATGAATTTATAAGCTTTTCTTTGTTGATATAGTTCTGATGTAATGATGCTTTAATAATTCTCTTCTTGTCCTCAAATACGATTAAAAATTGCACCACTAACCCCTTACTTTTGAAACTTAACAAGCTAAAAGATAGGAAGGGAAAGAGGGAGAGAGGGAAGGAAGGAAGGAAGGAAGGAAGGAAGGAAGGAAGGAAGGAAGGAAGGAA